>NC_088204.1:82073898-82415006 GCF_037126465.1 Ornithodoros turicata
AACCGCACCTGACCGCAACGCCAACCGATGACCTTCGCACCTTGTAGTACAGTCAAACTCCTTTATAACGAAACTCAAGAGGTCGTGCAGAAGTATCGTTGTTGAGGAAAATTTGTTGAAGAGGATGTGCACCAAATTCAGGTGGTACAAAATCGTATATATCTACGAGTAGGGATAGGGCATAGTGAGACGTAGTCTAGAAAGCTTTGTCTCGACTAACCTCTCCTAAACACAAGTAAGAAGCCAAACGAAACATAATCTTTATTTCATGTAGCAACTTTTTATTCCTACGTATTTGTATCAGCTTTGATCCACTACAGCATGATTGCGACATTTGTTCGGCAAAAATGGGCTGGTGACGTCTTCAAAATATGTCTGCTACTTGCTTGTAGGGTTCAAAATAGCATTAAACTAGTTGGAGTTGGCGTAGTATGATACGCACGAACCGGAATCCTTCCCAACATCACACATTTTCCCTGTCCACCGTCAATTCCTTCGAGCACAGAAATCTTCTCCCCTAGCACGTTGCATGGCATCATGTTACGCGAGTCAGTGGTAAAAAATGCGGGTTTTTACTGGTTGCCCTTTGTGATAGCGTCGGTGACGTTGACCTTATTTTTTTGGTGGTGACCGGAAGCAATGGGAAGTCCCATCCGGGAGAGAACAGACGGGGGCGCGACATACCGTTCGCTGTTCTGATGCGGATCTTCTTCGTATGGGTTAGAACTTCGTGAAACAGACCCGAAGATCACTTTGCTGTTCCCTCATATTCGTTGTAAATGCGCGAAAATTACGCTAGTCCTACGGAGGTCTGTCAAGATAAAAATTCGTTGTAGCGTTCTTTTGGATAATAAAGTGTTTGTTCCGAAGGAATTTGACTGTACTTGCAGTGCAGGCTCGCAAACTTGTGCTAGCTCGTTGCAAATTCCTGCGACTACTACGACTGAATATGGGTATATATAGGTTTCATATTGTATTGCGTTACAAAACTGATAAGCGAACGATAAAACAGATTGGCGATGTTTTGCGTAAAGTACTTTCCTTTTTGACAAGTAAGCACCGCGTCATTTCGAGTATATTTGCAAATGTCGAGTAAATATGGAGAACAACGGAGTTTGACCCAGAACATTCTGGCCCTGTTTTTAGCGCAGGCACTAATGCGGAGACAACAAAGTGAAAAAATGATACGTGCTTCTGTTGATGCTGACTCCGAGCCTCCAGGAAACAGTGTCCAGAAGAGCCTTCATGTATGCTCCCTTTTCAAACTTTTCAACCTCTTCAGTTGCCTTGTCATTTGCCAACTTTTTTTTCTGCAACACATCCTCTATGTTCATTCTAAGTGACCTTGGGTTTTAATGCCTCAGCTGTCAGTCTGAACAATAGGTCAGCCAATTCTGGCTCATCATGGCCATCATTCCGTCACATCACAACACGAGGGATGATGCGCTGTTGAATGATTGGCCGTGATGTGATGTTGAGTGATGGGTTATGACAGTGGCGTAGCCAGGAAAACGTTTCGGGATGGCTCTATGGGGGACTTCACATGAGGGAGGAGGATTTCATCCTCGTTTCCCTCTCTGAAGTGCCCTATGAATGAAAGGAATGGTTGGGGGGACTATGCTACTGGGCTATGATTGATGTGATGCGGAATGACTGAATATGATGCTGACGTTTAATGATATACTGTTAGTAAGCCCTACGATGATGCGATGTTGAACTAATTTCTAGAGAAGTGCCAACCCATTATGTGAACCACACCATTAGATTTCGGGAGGGGTTCTATGGGAACTTTTCATCGGGGAGCGGGTTTCGCCCTCACTTTCCCTCTCCCAAATTCACTTCCAAAGGTACAATTTTGGAGGGGGGGGGGGTTTGAATCTCCCAACCACCCCGCCTTGGGTACGCCACTGAACCGCACATTTTGAACAACCATTTACAGAGACAAGGATCACAGGACATAGACGGAAGAAGGACCACAAAATGTTACAATGTGTCGGGCTTTGAAACTCACCTTTTGCCGTTTACTACATTCCTTGTGGAACTGCAGAAGTGCATCTTGAGGGCCGCCGAGGTTATTTACGGCTCTTTCGTAGTCTAGAAATTTGAATAACACGTGACAGTGACATAAATTGATGGAAACTGCCCAGAATTTAAAAGGAAAAAGGAATACAGTTCGACCCACACGTTAGAGGGAGGAAAGTTTTTCCGAGACAAACTGTTATACCTTGCAGCATTCTTCAATTTCGCTCAATTTTGCACCTCGATGCCACAAACGGCATCGTCGTCTGACGTTGCAGAGACCACAGTTGCCAGATCGGCTTGCCGAGTCATATTTGCACTTTCTTCACGATTGCAGGTTGACCACTTATTTATGGAGAATATTGCCCCGTGGTCGTCCCCGTTCGGATAAATATTGCGCATTACAAACGACTACGAGACGCAAAAAGTTAAGAGAGGGGGAGAGAGAAATGATGCTTATGACTTGAAGCTTTTGGTGCAAAGGTAACTAGAGGAAATAGCCCACCTTCTTTGGTCAGTAGTTCTCGAAGAAATGCCTTTGCTGTCTCCAACGTCCGGTTTCGACTAGTGAACCCTACCGTGTAGTCTTTCGGGTCGTAGGGCTTTTCAAAGAGCGTTGGGAACCGCTTCTTGAACCTGCGAACTGTAGCACGCTGGTTAAATTATGTGGGATTCTTTCACGCAGCTGTTTGCACAATTTATTATTAGCCCGTATACACAACGTGCGTTATGCAAATGAGGAGAGGTACGATTATTGTTTTTATAGTTAGTGACCTTATGTTGCGTAACAATCATGGTGATGAGCAGTGCCATCACGGTCAGTCTGGATTAAATTTGCCCGTCAGAGAGATCTTTGGTGCCGGAACTGAGTGGGAACATCTGCGGAAAGTACTTGTTTTCCCTCCGCTGTACGCTTTTAGCAAATGCAATAATGACATCATTTGAGAGGTCTAAAAATAAACGCAGCCATTTGCATAAAAATTTGACCAGATTGTTTTGAGGTTTTCTGTTAGTGTCCATGATTCTGTCTAACGTATCTGAACGCTCAGAGTGCACTAAGCTCTGAAACTCAAGCCTTGCTTGTCAATGGGCTTGAGTGACTCCCGTTTCAGTGGTGCACTCAAAAGAGTTCCGCGCAAGCGGGCCCTGCTGTAGTACAGTGCAGCGTGTAATCGCAAAAATATAATATGCAGCGACAGTTTGTAAAAATATTATGAAACAAATTACGATTAAAGGACCATCAGGGTTCTACACCACATCTGGGAAAAGTTGATGCCCAAGCAGCACATCTTGGCCCGATATTGGTCCAATATTGGCAATACCGGCCCAATATTGGACCAATACATATTGGACTGATATTGGCAATACGGCCCAATATTGGACCAATACATATTGGACTGATATTGGCAATATTTGTGCAATATCGGTCCAATATTGGGCCGACATTGCCAATATTAGTTCAATATTGGGCCAAGCTGTTGTGCTGCTTGGGTGACGACAATGATAGTTTTGGAAGCATCTATCCAAGTATCTATTTTAGTATAGCCTTTGGGCTACGAAAATTTCATATTTTGCGTTTGCATCCTGCAGTCAGGTACCTTGCTCAAAGACAACATCTTCGCCCGATTTGGATATCCGGTTGTCATCGTCCGGGACGAAACTGGGCGTCCAGTTTCCTAACCTTTCCACGTCTTTTGGGCAGATGTGGGCTGAAAGAGAGGCATTCGAGTCAGCGTTTTCTGTCAGAAAGTGCAGGTAATCGGAGAGAATTATTAGAGAGAATGGGAAAACAACATAAAAACACATTTTGCACTTGGTAATAAGAACTAAGATCCCCCAAGAAAGTTCATTTGTTGACTGGATTTCTTTTGCCAGCTTTTATTGCTGGAGTCTCTCTTTTTCCTCAGTCCCGAGGAAATGTTCCCCTCTTTGGATTTACACCAGCTTGCTTGCATCCTACTTCTGTGTTGAAACTAAACACCACACCTGTCCACTGCCAATAGCCCATTCCAATAACCAATAGGCACAGACACAAGGTTTAACGTGAGTTATGTGTCAGTGTCAATATTAAGATCTCTCAACTGCTTCTCTTATTTTCATTTTCTATTTATTTTGTAGGCCTTCACACATGCGAGATGAAGTGAGTTGGACAGACATCATCTGACGTATCATGTGTAAGTATGACACATATCTTGTTCGACTGATTGGCAGCATGGTCTAGAGTCACTGCTGTAGCTGACGTAGATCTGTTTCCGACACTGTGAAGTAACTGAAGCGAGTAAGTGAACTGTCAAGTAACTGAAGCAAGCAAGTAAACTGCGGAGTAACGAGGTTTTTCAATAAGAAATGTGACAAATTGTTTTTACACAAAAAGAAGGTCTTCCTTTTGTGCGCAAAAATTACGGGACACACACATTTCCCGGAGGACAATGCTGGGCTGCACCGTTAATGGTCTGCAATAGGCTAGGCGGACCATTGGATTTGGAGACTTACTAAATGCACACCACGATGGTCTGGTTTACAGATAGTTTGTGCCATGTTCTGATCAGAAGATAGGCAGGAATTTCGCGCCATCATATGGCATATGGTGCGTGATATCGAATAATGCAAGTTATACGTAGAACATTTTTTAGATTCCAATACGATACAATATAACACGAGAATACAATAGAAATACAGTAGAATGGGGAATGAATAGGCTGAGAAAATACAATAGGCAATGTTTGCACGTGCAGCGATTGCAAAGATGAAGTTACGAATGGAAAATGTGAACTTACTCTTCTTGTCTTTAAAAGCATCCTGGATGGCACTAAGGACCCTGGGAAGTCCATCTCCCATTTCTATGATATTGTCACGATCCGGGTACCGGGTGGTATGCCGTTGTAACAGGAATAATGCGTGTGCCTTGCAACCTGCCATACGGGACCAATTTCTATAGTTATCATCAGTGATGGCCACTAACTACTTCTACAGTAGTTTAACTATAACTACTAACTACTTTGCGATTGAGTAGTTTAACTAGTAGTTCAACTACTTTTCAGGGGAGTAGTTAAAACTACTTTTTTAACTACTGCAATGTAGTTTAACTACATCCATAACTACTTAATGTTGTCCATCAACACCAATCCCTTGTAGTGTTCTTGGACACCTAAATATGAATCACGAGCAATGATAAACTTTGGCTCAAGCCGTTGCTACGATCGTCAAATACAAGGCTTGCGGCGAAATTCTTTCTGTGCCTATGCGATAAACTAAGTTGCAGAATTATTTTGCAGCAAGTGAGGCTTCACTTGACAAGCATTAAAAGTGAAGATTTAGTACACACGCACGACACAATTGCTCTGCACCTCCGTTCTCATCAAACAAGTAGCTCAAGGTAAAAGTCAGAAGCACAATCGTGCCGTAAAGCTTGCGGCAAAATCGGAAGTAGTTGGCGCCTTCAGTAACCTAACTACTGTAGTTAACTACTTAAAATAGTAGTTTAACTAGTAGCTGCCACTACATTTCTGCAAGTAGTTCATAACTACTTTTTAACTACAATCAGGTAGTTTAACTAGTAGTTTAACTACATGTAGTTAACTACTGGCCATCACTGGTTATCATACTACATCGAAACTATGCAGCGTAGCTATAGTCCTCTGAACAATTTGTGGGAATGTGTAACGTTAACTGACCGCATTTATAATTCGTGCACTAAATCTGAATCACGTTGATTTATAAAACTAAATCCAAGAAATATAATTTTTTTTAGTTTGCGGTGGCACTTCAAAAAACAAATGCTGCATTATGCACTGATCGCCTCGTTGGTCGATTATTGTATATAAGGATCACGAGCTACTCTGCAAACGAGGTGCTTACCAGGTACAACAAATTCTGCAACATTGTTGAGCTTTTGGTCTTCCACCAGAACCCTGTAATCTGTCTTTGTGCTGTAATAGCGGTACGGCCTTGGATTGTCATGGTAACACGTCACATCGCGTCTCGACGGGTAGCATGCTGTGCTGTCTTTCTTCAGAAGTAGATAGAGCAGGACACCCGCTATAATCAGGACGGTACCAACCTGGAAGTCACGGAAGTTACCTTTTAGTAGCACTATTGAGGTCAGTTTCAGTGCAAGTCTATGTTCTCGATGCAGCGACTGGCATTAATCCTGGCCGTAATAGCCAAATATGGAGTCCGTAACATAGCCACGGAAAGCCAGTGCCCTGCCAAAATGTGGAAGAATATGGTAACGTAAAATAACATCAGTCTGCTCGTGTGAAGTACGGGGTTTGAATAAACAACTTTGGAACGAGTAAAGTACAGGTTATGAACTGGCACACGTGGGCAGTCATATGATGAAGGTGAAGTACAATATAATCCATATCATTTTCATCTTAAAGGAGTACGACATCTGCAGTATATGATGTTGTGGTATTTTGGTAAAATATATTATATTCATATCTGATAATTTTTTGGAGGGGAGGGGGTGCAAGAACGATGGGGCTGGGGGTATTAGCGGTGTGGGTGCCAGAAAAATCTCCTATTAGAAGACACCTCAACAGCACCTAGCGCGCCATTCGTATGCTGAGATTGCGATACAGCTAACTTCAAAACCAATATCGCAAAAAACGTCCACCGGATGCGTCCGTCGTGAAGGGACAGATATCTGTCTAATCCAAAGTTTACACCATTGATCGCGCTCTTCAAGCTGTTTCAGAATTCTGTGAGCCGGGCACCTTTATGTGCTTGTAACCTCAAAGGTAGAGAACACTGGCAGAAAGCATGAACTTACCGAAGTATTATTCATAGGCTCGGCTCGAGAATAACCAAAAAGAAACACTCTACAAATGTTCTAATCAATGCAAAAAGCTCAGATCAAATGTGGGAAAGGAGTATGCAATAACTGATATCAATTTCGAGAACCAAATGGGATCCAGTCTTACCAATAGTATTATAAATAGTAGCTCGATATTCGACTTCACGCGCGCCGGGCTGTCACTCGCAGACGACACCGGCGCAGACGATGGCTTTACTTCACCATTCCGAATATTTTCGTTTCCGTTTACTTTTGCCTGCGATGGTTTCCTACGCAGCATGCGGTTTACCTGTTACATTACACGTGTCATGTAAGAACACTTGAGCGAGAGCGCGTCTTCATTCGCAAACTGAAAAGCCGAAAGTGTTTATTACAGTGTTGCCAAACGAGCGGAGCGTGGGCACTAAATTCCCTGACAATATTTACGGCAGAGCAACTAAAGCACGTTCTTTTAGCGTGTTTAGAAACAACGAAATTAATATAAGGCCATGCACGTCGATGATTAATGTAAATGGCGCTGGTATCCATTACGCATCAGAGTTGTGAGCGTTTGTAAGCTTTGTGAAATTGTATTTCCCGTATAAGCCGCAGTAGAGAGCAAGTTGACTTACAGCCTTGAATTCGGACATGCAAGCGTACTTAGTTCGGTAGTAGACAGCTTGGATTTTGTTTGGATTTAAACATCCTCCATCGGTGTAAATAATCATGTCCATGGGACGCAAAATGAAAAACCGTTCGAACAGCTGTGCGTGTTTGATTCGTGCAGCGCGTGACTTTTAGATAGAAACACGCATACAGGCCTGAGTTTTCTTTTCTCAGCGACTCATGACTTGAACTTGTCCAAGAATATAAGCCTAACCAGCAGTTGGTAGAATGGCTAGCTACATGTAGCACGCTACCTAGCATTTGTTAATTAGGAACATAATCCAGGAACGACGCCAACGCTTCGATGCTGACAGAAGTCGCAGACACTATAAAATATCCCGTGATCCCCCCCAGGGAGGGCCTTAGTTATCTTCAGACACAGGTCAGCAATTCTGCATAAAGCTGTTGTAGGACGTAACCAGCGGCGTAGCCAGACTATTACGGGAGGGATTCTATATGGGACATTACTTGAGAGGAGGATTCTCCTTCGTCTCCCTCCTTCAAATGTAAACTACCAAAGGTACCATTTCGTGGGAGGGGGGGGGGGGGGGTGAACACCCGGATCCAGGATTTGTCTGAGGGAGCTGTCCTGCCTTGGAGGGCACCCTGTTACACTACATAAGGGCAACTGAAACTGTATATAACGACAGACATTGAGGGCGGGTCAGGAACCTTCCCCCCCCCCCCCCCCCCTAGATCCATCCCCGACTGTAATTATGATACTTCCTTCCGATTTTTTTGTTTTGTTTGTTATCTCCCCTGCCGTGCTTGCGATTCTGAATACAGCACTGATAGAGCAGTATATCACGAAACAGTTGCCGTATGCCTGACGGGAAAGTAGCGATCCTAGGAGCTGCGGCCTCATAGAAGACATGAACCTGGACTCGTCAAACCTTCGTTTTGGTATGCTAAAAATGGCCATCGTCCATTTATATACCGGAAAGGTCATGCCAAGGTGACGTAGTGGATGCATATTTTTTAAAGCGTGCATAAATAATAATAATAATAATAAAAAACTGCGACAGCTGTACAGATATCATTTCACCAGATTTTATATGGGCAACCATAGAAGGACAACATGCAACAACAACATGAATGACGATGGATGAGGTGATTCACCGCAACAATTGCGGTACCATACCTCAGTGCATGTGGGTTAATATGTGAGTGGGATGACGATGAAAACGAGCATATAACGAGCACATTTTCATTTCCGTTATCAGTTTCTGGTAATGGAACGGCTGTTATAGAGCTGCGGGAGGACAGCCCAATCAGTTCTGTCAGCACACCGTTTAGCCCAATTAAGGTTTTGCTTCGGTGTTACACATCTTGCAGGACTTTAAAAAAAAAATTCAGGAACTTGTCTTGTACACAAGTAATTTCGCTTCGAAGGGATCCGTAAACCTCGCAGTATTAAAACAAAACAAAAAAGATTGGCTCGCGTCCTCGTGGTATGTGGTGGAATCTGTTGTATATAGGTCACATGTGCTGGCGTCGTGAGTTATGCGGACTGGAACGATCGTAAGCGACGGATGCATTGTGAAGATCCCATATTGCGCTTCCCGTACTCTGGTGTGATATTCGGGAAGTAACTGATGTCATTGCGCCCACCAGGAATAGCCATTACCCGAATTCCATACCGGAGGATCATTTTCGTTTCCGTTTCTGTTTCCGGTAACGGAGTATCGTGGTATGCGTTTTCGTTATCGTTGCGCCATCTCATATTTCGGTAATATACCGTTTCAGTTTCCGTTCCCTGGGGCCAATCACTGTTTAGGTTCGTCCATAGCTTTAT
This sequence comes from Ornithodoros turicata, assembly GCF_037126465.1. Lineage (NCBI taxonomy): Eukaryota > Metazoa > Arthropoda > Arachnida > Ixodida > Argasidae > Ornithodoros > Ornithodoros turicata. The sequence goes on from NC_088204.1 coordinate 82,083,156, forward strand.
AAGACCACGTTGAAGTGAGCACGTAACCACGCTGTACTGCCAACGATGACCCTATAAAGCTACGAGCGTTTGACCCAATGCCCAAAGATGCTGGTAATTGCGCGTGTGTGTGTGTGCATGCGAATTTGTGGGGGAGTTACGCGCATCACCTTGCGGATGATAAATAAGAAAGAAAAAAGAAACACATCACCGCTCGCTAGGACACCTCCGCCAGCTCCGAATGCTCTCTGAGGAAGACAGACGAACTGAGCAACTTGCATTAAAAAAGAAAAAAAAGAGAAAGAAACCGTTCTTGAAGGAATGGAGCCCTCATAATACCCTATGACTGATGGATGCGATACTTCGCAACCCGGAGAACGTTGGTGCGCAATGTGTTTTACTGAGTGTTTCGCGAAGAGCAGGAACAGTGAAATGAGCTCTGGCGCATCTGGCCCTGTACTTCGAGTATTGCGTCACCGTCCGTTGATGGTATCCTTTTCCTCCACAGTAGTATTTAACAGCGAATAAAGAAGGTAATAGGTATCGATATGTCTTTGTCAGAAATGTCTAATCGAATAAACTCGTGTGGGTTTGTTGTATCCGGGAGGCAGGATTTTATGACTGTTTGTAGTTTGAGCAGTTAAGCTGTAACTGACTTCAGCAATTCCGATCTGCGTAACGTGTGGGCCTGGTCTTTCTTTGCCGGGTCTAGTCCGGAACGGGATGAAAAATGGCGACCCGTGGCAATCTCTTCTCAATTAACACATATCTCGCTTCTTATTTCTTGATGCTCTCGCGTTGGGAGGTACATACGACGACAGGGCTTCCCTTACAGACAGTACTTCATATTTAAATAAATATATATATATATTCACGGCTGGGACCTCTCCCACGATCTACAACGGGCGTCCTCGTAGAGCCACTTTTTAAAATCGTAATACGTGAATAGTTTCCCAGACGCGTGAAGACTATGCATCTTTGTACACAGCTTGCAGGCCAGATTCTCGTACTTTAACCGATACTTACTTTTCCACGTCAAGTACGACTGGAAAGCGTCGCGGTCTCCGGCAACGTACGAGAGATATCTGCCCAGTTCCGCGGGAGAATCAAAGTCCAGAGCATTAATATAAGACATACGGGGTGCAACGGACGTGTAGTTGGCGCCACCTAGTACAACGGGAACGATGTCGTATTTCAGAGGCCTATAGAACTTTTCGGTGGCATAGTCCGTGCAGATGGAGTTCTCGAAGGCCAAATAGAAGTAGTACTTGTTGGCTATCTTCTGGTAACACGTATCGGACGCTTTTGGTTCGCACGTCAGATTGCCGCAGCGCCCGTACACGTCTACGGGAACGGTCTTCCTCAGTTCCGCAACGTAACTTTCCCGACGGCTTTGCGTCTTGCAATTGGATACGAACCACGCCGCGAATCCCGTTTTGTTGGTCGCCTTAGGCTTTCGCGGCTTGGCTCGTCTTGGCTCGAATGTGTACCCGTACTGAGACGGGACGTCGGAATCGAGACGGTACGTTAGGGTGACGTTGAAGATTCCTCGCAGACGGTCCAGGATGGCGGACGCCATGTGGGTCGGAGGTTCCAGGCTGAAAAAGATCCAACGCTGGTCGGGATGTCGATACACTGGCATGTCCTCTAACGACATGTCCTTCCCGTGAAACAAAACAGCGCCGCTAGTGTAAATGTTGCGGCGGTCTCTGGTATAGATGCACGAATAAGGACAGGTCTCGTCGACTATGTCCTCTGGGAAGTAAGGGTAGGATGTCTTGCCGCACCATTTCGTCCACAGGAGGATGGTCATGGGGTCGGTTGCTATGGTAACTGTATGGCGTGTCAGGCGAGTGAGAAAGGTGTAAATGAGAGAGAAGGATAGGAATACCCCGACGAGCAGACACCATTTCTTGGAGTTCTTCTTCATGTTTCCATTTTGAAAAAATCGGGATCTGAAAACACGAATGAAAGAAGTGATTCATCTTGGAATATTTGAATGTGTCTGAAAGCCGCACTTGACACACGTCGTGCGATGGGTTTGCATTATGCATAACCGAAATTTGTTGGATATTAGTGGAGTACGCTTCGCTCCAATAGCCAAAGTGGTGACACTCGATCGGATAATTCCATGACGAGGCGTTGTCCTACGCGGCACACTATTGAGGAAGGAATAATAACTTTTCTACGTATCGCTGTTGGCCAGATAGGAAGAAACTTCTGCGTCGAGCTCTGACGTCAGAGAAGCGAGGACCTCGGCTATTCCTATTGGTCCTCGCAAGCACGTGACCTCTCGCCGCCTCACTGACTGAGATGCCTGCCCTGATGTCCATCTATATTCTCCTCTCAGATGCAAAACTAACTTTGAATGCAACCGCTGCCGTCCTTTACGATTATCCCCTACGACTTTGGGCGCAGGCCCCCATTAAGAGGAATACATTTTTCTCAAAACGTCAGGTCTGAGCACGAACGTTGAGGAAACGAATCAGTGCTCTCCTCAGTAGCCTTGTCAGTGCTCTATGCGCGCACGAGCAGAGCTGAGGACAGTACCACTGCCAAAGCTGAACCATCTCCTGAACCCTCGTCCTATAGCGGACTTAGTAACCGTCAATAAGAAACTGAGCTCTTTCTTAGTACATTCAACGAATAAATCATAAAAGGAAATTATACTTATACTGGCATGTTATGCACGTGTGTGACCACGTTTTTACTACTCTCTTCCAACTACCCTTTAAAGTGTTAGCAATATTGACGAATATAGAATAGGCAAGCGGGTAACTAACCTCATCGATCACAGTTGTCTCGCGACGTAAAGCCCTAAATTAGTGTTAACCTCATCATACATTAGATAGAATGGTACGAATAATGTTGTTAGCCTCGTAGTTAAGGAAATATCGAACAAGATATCGTCCTTCTGTATTTCATTGGCCGACATTACTCGAGAAGTATTGCACACACACGCATAGCACTAACCAACCATAACCCAAGCAAGAAAGGCGTCCCGAACAACATGTATAGCCTAACCTAACCCAACTGTATGTTTATCCGTGGCTTCTTGAGGCGCTGTTGATCTATAGCATATTCTGATTACCGCCATGCGAGTAGAATGTTATGATCGCAAGCAGGATATGCAGGTGAAGTTTACGCAATTCGTGGCCTTCCTCCACACATGGCCTTGTTTCTTTCATGAAGCTTAGAAGACGGCGAAGAGCCGTCTTGCGTAATAACAGTTGTAACAGCAACTGTAGTTACTTTTCTGGGGAAGCAACTCGATCGTAGTTGTAAAATGGAACTGTGACGAAGCCACTCAGATAGTGCCATATTTTTGCGCGCACGAGCTCCCTTTGTCGTTCTTTAGAATGTTATACCGCGAAAGCCTAGCTCCTGCCTGTTGAATGACATTTGACTGAAGCGATGGAAGCTTACTTCTTAGGGAGCTATGTCATTGCGACTCGACAATACAAGTGCTAAAATTAAGCACTGCTTCTTAAAAGGCAACTTAACTCGTTTACTGTTGCTGCAGCTGGCTACACTTCGAAAAAAAGAAAAAAAGAAAGAAAAAAGAAACCTAGCTGTAACTCAGTTACTATCTGGACGCAGTAACTCCAACTTCGTCGTAACTAACTCATGAGTCATGCAAGCATTTTAGATTCGTAAGCACTCTGCTGCACGAAGAACATAACTTGTATTCTTTTCTAGTACAACTCTAGTTTTAGTAGTAGACCAAATAAAGGTCCTACGTGTAATAAATATTCCGTTATTTACGGTTCAATGTGAAAACCAGGAGAAAAAGTAACGTTCAACTTACCCGAATGAGAAGAGTATTTATCTGCACAGCCCGCGGAGGGGGCCGTCTAGTAATCAGCTTCCTCTGACAGGAAGGGGGAGGTGTTGGAGAAATGAACGTGTGTTTATATGTACGTGCCGTCTTCTCCGCTAACGTAAAGACAGACCGTTTCGTATGTGCTTTCAGTGTCTGGGGTTCGATCTGTGAACCACTTGGGGGCGAGCATCCACTTACATAAACTTCCTTTGGCTTCCCATCCTCGTATCGTTCCCACGGAGAGTGTCCGTTTACTTTCCTTCTCCATCTCTCTCTCTGTGTTTAGTTGTAGTTGCAATAAAGAAGTCAACCTGTGCGGACGTGTGTGAGCGTGTAGTCCGTCTCGAAACGACGTATCCACGGATGGCACCCTTACTGCTTGCCTCTTCCCGGCGCATTTAGCCCTTTAGAGCTACAGGAGGAAAAGATAGCTGGAATCCGTTAAAAATCGTGGCTGCAACTAATGCCTGCCGGTCAATGGAACCGATGGGGTTTCTTCAAGAAAAAGTACCCCATATGTAACGCAGCCAAAGCGTAATAAAAAGTCGCTCTCCGGGAGGTGGTTTCCTCACTCGTGACATCACTGTCAACATAATTACGTGACACATAATACATCTTTAAGCTGGTTTGGAAATTAAATTTGGCAATGCGTCTGCAACAATAACAACAATTAAATTATGAATGAGGATACCACGGGGTGTCTCTTCGCTTTGCGGGGCAGTCCTCATAGGGGCACGTGGATTGATATGATTTGATGAGTGAGCATGACACACGCCAACGGAAGCATCTGGGCAACGGCTTAGAGTTCGTCCAGTGGCTGTGAGAAAAGCCCGGCGCTGAAGAGCGGCATTTCGCCAAAGTCCAAGAACCTTGGATGTGCTGAATGGTCTTCTGCCGATGGTTTCTAGTTCACGTGTCGTTCATTCGTGAACTGTCGGCGCGCCGCATGAGGATTTGTTCAATGGTGGCCCGGACAGCGCAGGTTTTGCACAGCGTTCAGTTGTGCTGGAGCTCAACCGATAGCAGAACAAAGGGTTAAAGGGCGACGTTCAGCCGCACTCGACGGCCCAATAGACATGAATATGGCGGGGGAAGTCTGCTTCGCACACTGAAGGACAGTGCGTTGTCAACCGCGTGGAGGAACGACCACCGTGTGATATCTTGACGAATGCACGTGTGCAAACTGTGCGTGACTGGGCATCGCTTCTCGTTCAACGCTCGCTCGTTCTCGAGTCCTGTTTCAGTCGAGTGAGTCATTCTAAAAATTGGCCGCCTTTCGCCCCTTGCCTTTCATGCTGTGTGTTCTTCTTAGGTTTTGCAATTCAAGTTTCTTCTTCGCTCAGCCCACGAATATCGGAATAGCAAGTCCTGGCCACGTCGGGACTGTCATCTCCATGTTTTTTTCTGTCTAAATAACTCCCTGAGCCAGCGAATATTTCGAAACAGCGCTAACTTATTAAGTCAGCTGAGCGCATTCGCAATGGAGGTTGCACAGAACGGGTTTACATCTTTCGGTATGGTAGCCCAAGTGGAAAGCTAAACGTTAGCGTTACAAAATTCAGTGTAAGGGTACAGTGTAATTCCTTATCAGACGAAGTAAATGAACTTATTGAAGGAAATATCGTTTAGAGGAAGCGCATCACGGCTGGCCCTCATCACCATTGTGGATTACGAAGAAACTGGAAAGAAGAGGGTTGACCCCCACAGCAAGTACGGAAGCCACGAAAAATAAGATAAAGTAAAGTGCGTAGCTATATGCGAGAAATGCTGTCAAATGCTGCACAAATTTCACGAGCCGCGACGCACCCGGGGATTTTTTTCAGAACCCCCTCACACCCCTGTGCACCCCTCTCCCGCAAAGACCTCACCCCCAAGTTTTGTGGTAGGAATATTTACATACCACCAAAGATGATCAAAATCTTGAGCAAATTCCTGGTCACATATTTGTTAAATAGTCGCTGTCAGTTTTTTTCTTAAAATAAACTTCTCCGCTTATCGGATATTTTTTTCATGATGATTTGTTACCAACTTGCCCACATTTCGCCTCTGACACCGTTACAGCGTCCGAAGCGACAAAAAAATATATAAAAAAGAAATATAACTGAATACAACTTTCTCTAACGAGCATAGTTACACGTTTGTTTGGACGCAATGGCAAAACTTGTTCGCATTCTTATCGTCATCGACTTATCATAATCACTATCGTGCCGCCCTCATTGAACAGCACAACTAAACAGTACTACAGACACTAGGTCTCAAAATTACCACCAGAAGTCACTGGAATCGTAAACTCACCGCAATTATCCTGATCAGCTTCCAGTTCATCTTGAACGAATTCCAATTATCGATCTTTTTCAGGCACCACACAAGACCTTCTTGTCACGCACCAGCTTTCTTATCGACAGTCTTTTTTTTTTATCAGCACCACCCGCCAGATCCTCCTTCCTGGTGCGACACCACCCCAAAAGAGAAGCAACAAAGTTCACAGGGAAGCCACGATATATCCCACGGTACTTTAGCACAGGGAATGATGTCGTCCGGTGACGGTAAGCGGGCTTAGCGCAACGCCGGCGACGCTTTGAGAGAGTGAGCGAAATGGATGGGAGAGGAGGTGTACGGTGGGCGAACGAGTGTGGAAAAAGTGACATTTGCATTGGTAATCGGACCCGAACGACGCCTTTTTAGGATGTTGCGGAATCAAGTAGGAAAAGGCACAGACCGCCGGTGTTATACGAATAGAAGGATTATGCTGTTTAGCTGGAGGGGAGGAATAGCAGATTCGCTTGCTATTTGCGATGATGACTGGAGAGAAAAACATGGATATGTGGCATACATCAAGGGGCTACTTCAGAGAGTGCGTAAAAGCATATGAAGGCGCTGAAAGGGAATTTCCTCTCGCTTGAATGAGAGTTACATTGACAGCAGTGCGAACGATGTGACGTTCGTAATTTTTGCGAGAAGGAATACGCGCTTTCTCGCCTCTCTCCTTCTCAAGAAGCGCGACGGCACCCCATAGAGGTACCCCGATTGGTCTCCGCAAACGGTTTTCCGGGATGACTGTGTACCCCAGGGTTGTTACGGAATGCTGGTTCCATTCGTTGCGTTAGTGTAGCCCGGATGAAGAAGCACAACTACGTCCGTTCGATGAAGGTGAAAAACACACTCTGACTTTATTCTATACAGAACCAGAAACTCTCACAAGGAGAGAGAAAGGAGGGGGAACGGAAATGCCAGACTAAACAAACTCGGAGCCGAGATCATCTTCGACTTCGATCCGATTTCACCCTGGCGTGGTGGGTCTCGGGGTCAGGTACACAAACTCGGTGCGTAATATGTGGTGTCTGGTTCGCAGTCCCCTGAAGGGGCCTCACACAACGGGGTGTCTACCAACCTGGAAAACGGGGAATTATCGGAGAATTTTGATGCGACTGGAAAAGTCAGGGAATTGTCAAGGAATAGACCTCTCCCTGTTTGTGAACATAATATCGCGTCCCGTGATTCCAGTGCCTTCTAAGCCTCGTTTATTCAGCCAGCGTGTATGCCTCTGTACCTGCTCCGCGTACCAGATGCCGGCCGAGTCAGAAGGATTCTAAAGGAAGACAAATAGAACGGGTTATTGCCCGGTTGTGAGACGTTTTGTTAACTTCTTCGCGAATGTTCGAGGTTTAGAGTTCGTAAGGCGCCTGTGCAGGGTCGAAAATCGCGGTACCGCGCCTTCTCCTGGCTATTCACAAATTGGTGAATTGTACCACTTATACAGTCAAACTCCTTTATAGCGAATACCTTTTTAACGAAAATACCACTACAGCAAATTTTTTTGCGGTCCCGCTGGAGCCCTATAGGTTCAATAATGGACATCCTTTTTAACGAAAATACCTTTACTGCGATTTTTTTTTGCTGTCCCCTGAGTTTCGTTATAAAGGAGTTTGACTGTACAGTATTCGTTTCTGTGTCGGTGTAATCGGTTGGTCGGGTCAGCTTGTTGCATAACGGGATCGGGCAACATATCTCGACAGAATCGGCGACTACCTCCACCGTTCTTTTGTTTTTCTCAAAACGCAAGGGAGAGAATGCAGGACTCCAAGCAGACGACGAGGCAAGATGACGTCACGGCGTCGTCCTCCGCACGAATCGCCCACACTGCGGATAAAATCTCGTGTCTTCCGAGCCGTATGGAATTTGTGCCATTGTAGTCCACGTGTGCTATGTTCTGTATCTTCACGAGTCTGTTCAAGGCCTTCCACCTACATGTCCACCCCTATTGCACTGGACTTTCAGTACGTTGTGCTGCTTGGGGTGCTATGCGGTGATGTTCATTTTTAAGAGTGTACGACGTCATAAGGTGTAGGACCTGCTACGCCTCTGGCAACATTGCTCCTCGAAGGGCGATTTCCGTTCAGTCGTCGCAGCGACTGACAATCTTCCAGCAATGGGGCGGAAAGTGGAGACCGGAAAGGTGCGCTCGAGCCAGATGCCTCCGAGCTTGCAGTGACGTCACCTACTTTTGGAGAACTCGAAACCATGCGCACATGATATAATCGAAGCAACTTACGGCGAATCCGCGTGGTCATTTCCTGGCATCTTTCTTTGCCATATTCCGAGCACAGCGTTCGCTTGGTCAGAGCTTATATGTCGGCTGTTCAATTTCAATTTCAATTTATTTCCTTGCGGTTGGGAGAGCAGCAAAAAGCCCATGAGGCTTGACACCGGCTCCGACGTTCTCGTGGCGCTTCCCGAGCACCAGGAATTTACTAGCAGCTAGTACTTATTCCGTTTGGCCTCGAAAGGACCAGGCAGCGGACTGACGAACTATATCCGGTGTCGTCACACCCGAAAAGCGAGGGTGGCGAGTGCCCTCATTAGTCCGTACGTCGAAGTTCACGTGGGTTAGCAAACGATGGAACCCGAAGACGGGCGACCGAGATGCCCCTCATGTTCGAGAGGCACTCATGTTCGGGTGGCAACGGTCACGTGATCCAGAGCGGGCGACTGTTTCCACGAAATGACCACCCGAATTCGCCAACGGGGCAGAAAGAGGCACTAGGACGATGCTTCATCGTCGTCCCGCTGTTAAAGGGACGGTCACATCCGGAAGCCCATCCATGAAACCGATACAACTGTGTTCGGCCGAGAATATATACGGCTAATTAGGTGGTCCTAAATGTGTTTAGACCAGCTCCCGTGGCATAGTGGTTAAGATGGTCGCTTCCCACGCCGAGACTGGGAGGTGACACGGGTTCGAATCCTGTCACCGGCTGTGCTGTCTGAGGTTTTCCCTGGGCTTTCCGAAGACTTTCCAGACGAATGTCGGCACAGTTCCCCGTGAAGTCGGCCCAGGACGCATACTAACCCCCCTGTCCCCCACTCCTTCCTGCTGTCCTCTCTCCCTCTGTCCACGTCTGTACGCCGCTCATAGCCACAGTTGCTTCGCGGCGCTAACAAGAAATTAAAAAAATAAATAAATGTGTTTAGATATTAAATAAGCGAATTTTAAAGATCAGCGCTGCTTCCGCGTCCGCATGACGTCATTCCCTAAGCGGAGGAGTGAGAGGGCGGCACTTAGGGGAAGAGGGGCACAGTCGAAACGCAACTCTACGGCCACGGTATTCCTTTTCCCAGGGTCGCGCCCTCATCGGTTCCTAGGGAGGGAATTCCTGCATACTCTCAACATCCGTCGTCTGCTCTTGTCATGTATTCCGGTCGAATAACAATCAAGCTACGCCACTATTTCGCGAGGGATCTTCGATACCGTAGTCAGTGGCAACGCCACCTGGATACAGAAGGCCTGCTTGATGCCTCCTCTCACTCCTTCGCACGTCCGCCAATCGCAGCAACGAGTCAAGATGTCAGCCAATCGCCGCAGACGATTTTGAAGCACAGGCTTTCTGTGGGTATCTGTGGCTGCACACGCTGCTTGTGGCGGCTCGTTTCCGTACCTACCGTTGCTGAAAGCACGGTCGTGATTGGTCGACTCTTAACTGTTACGTGACGTCGCTCATGCTTTCAGGCTTTGTCTCTAGGTGGTGTTGTCAGCCACTGTAGTTTCGAAATCGACTGGAACGGATGCGACCGTTCTTTTAAGTTGCGCCGGTTACATATTCGACACTGTCAAGTTTTGCGGCTTCTTTGGAAAATTTCTTGTTTTCTTTGGAAAATTTCGCTGACGGCGTTTGCATTTTGCGACGTTCATGTGTCTGTCGATGGAGAGCAGGCCAATCGCTCTCAGGATGCAAAAGTGTCCTCATATATATAGGTAGAGTGTTATTCTTTGGCGTTAAACTCTGTTCCGTCCCATATCCGACCCCTGAATGGATTTTCGTCAAACTGGGTAGTCTGTATACCGCTCAGGAAGAGTGTGTAAGGGAACATCGCCTAGGAGCGTGCTTTTCTGACCTCCACGACGAAGGTACCCTGAGACACCGACGAAGATTCATGAATCGTTTAACCTTTGGTGGATCAAAGCAATTTCTTGATATTTGCAACTATTTCTTAGAATACGCGACGCTATCTTATATATATATCTATATATCTCATTGCCCGCCAATTTTGTCCTTTCTCTCTCGGGAAAGCGCGGAGTCTAACGAAGACTCTCTCCATCCACAGCCTTTTCTTCTTCTTTTTTTTTTTTATACAGCATCACAGCTATGGCCTATGCGCACAGCGACGCCACTAACCAGCTGGTATATGGGTGTCACCCTTCTACGGAATTCCAAAGACCTGTGATGAAAGTCTTGGCCAAATTAAAATTGCTAAAGAGGCCGGTTGGTACATCAAGGTACACCCCTCATGTTTTTATGTCATCATTTTGCGCTTTCGCCTTCGTCTTCTGTCAGTGACCTTCCCGACTTGAAAAGTTTGTCATATCAAACGAGTTGCTAGAAGAGTCTGTCTCGTTCCTTCTGCTCTGTCGCTCAAAGTTACGTACTTGCAGTCTCGCTCAAATTCGTGCCCCGCTAACCAACCGACAACTTCCATAGTCTCCGCAAGGAGAACGAGGCGTATTGCACGTCAAACACAGGAACCTATCAACCCGCTTCCCCTCGCCAGTTTTTATTCTTTTTCATTTATTATACCGCACACAAAGTAGCTACTAGCTAGAAATAAAAAAAAAAAGAAAGAAAGAAAAAAACTAGAAATCCAGCGAACCGGTAAAGAAGTATGAAGGGCAGTGCCTCAGGACGAGAGCCGACGATATTTCAATGAGAGTCTCTTCGTCCAGAAGAACAGTCTCTGTTCGATATATCGGTGGCTCTCGTCCTGAGGCACTGCCCTTCATAAAAAAAGTATACACCAGTGATGGCCAGTAGTTAACTACATGTAGTTAAACTACTAGTTAAGCTACCTGATTGTAGTTTGTAGAAATGTAGTGTACAACTACTAGTTAAACTACTATTTCGAGTATTTAACTACGGTAGTTAGGTTACTGCAGGCGCCAACTACCTCCGATTTTGTCGCGAGCTTTACGGCACGATTGTGCTTCCGACTTTTACCTCGAGCTACTCGTTTGATGAGAACGGAGGTGCACAGCAATTGTGCCGTGCATGTGTACTAAATCTTCACTTTTATGACTGCTTGTGATTCATATTAGGTGTCCAAGAACACTATAGAAATGGATTGGTGTTGATGGACAGCGTTAAGTAGTTAGAGATGTAGTTAAAATACATTGCAATAGTTAAAGCAGTAGTTTTAACTACCTCCCCTGAAAAGTAGTTGAACTACTAGTTAAACTACTCCATCGCGAAGTAGTTAGTAGTTATAGTTAAACTGCTGTAGAAGGAGTTAGTGGCCATCACTGATATACACTTTTTATGGAGGGAGTGCCTCAGGACGAGAGTCTCTAATTATATGGTGAGCTCCAAATACGCATGAACGATGGCACGCGCCGCTATCACTTCCATCTCCATATTCATCTCCACACTTTTCCTTCCTAACTCCAACTCCAACCCCAAGCTGATGTGAAATTAAGACAACCTAAGATATACTTACTTCCTTGCACATTTTCTGTACCGAGGAATCGCAACGCAGTCTTGCACTTCAGCCTATAAGGATCGGCTTCTGTAGCTCTCACGACCTGGAGCAACTGGGGCATGAGCACCACACCCTGTTTATTGCTTTATGAATGTGTATCTTAATAGAATGCTCAGAATTCTGCGTTTATATAAAGAGTTTATTCATGACAGAAGGCGTTGATGGATTGTGCGGACACACCCAGTGCGGCAAATGTACTTTCGGCAGTCGATATTCAGTGGTGCACACACTTTTGTAAACGGACGCGTTTGAAAAGCCCCGTAAAAACAACAACAACAAAAAAAAAGCCACGTTTTTCTCCCCTAAACCTTCCCTCGATGCATTCCGTGGGGGCGTGAAATCTGTGGACCTTGAACGAATGACGATTCTAGAAATCGATTTCAATGCTGCCTTTGTTTCCTATATACGAGGTGGCAGTTCAAGGTCTGGTGCCTCGTTTTGGTTCGTGATTGACAGGAAAATGACAACGGATGTTGTCGGAAAATCGTCGTCATGCTCTTTAACCTCCGTGATCGCTGGATTGGACGGGTGGAAGAATATATTATGCGCATAAATGTTCTCAACCCTAACCCAGAAATAACGATACTTGTCGGACCCGTACGTATTCTCCACGATGCCTAAGATAACCACGCAAGATATGGAAGCCAAACTTTCCCGCAGCCATTTAGCCCCAATCCGATATTATTCGTAACGGGGTTAAAACTTGGGCTCAGTGGTTTAAAGGCAATAAAAGAGCCAGCGTTTTGGGTAAATAAAACTAAAAATACAGACGACGCAAGATAACGCACTGAATTTGAATTCGGGTTCGAATCCCGGTGTCGGCTGTGCTGTCTGAGGTTTTTGCCTGGGTTTTCCTGAGTCGTTTTCACACATACGTCGGCACAGTTCCTTTAGAAGTCGTCCCAGGACGTTCATTCCCCGTCAGTCGTGACGTTGCCCGCACCTCTGTGAGGCCGACAATGGCGAGCCCTTTGACCAGCACCGACCGACCGACTGAATTTTCACCGAGGCGTTGTATTTGAGCCAGTTTGCCATAAATATCCCTGTCAAGGTAAAGGACATATGGCGAGCAAAAAGATGCAAGGGTAGGGCGAGAAGGAATCTCCCAATCTCCATTATCCCGTCTTTTGATTGGACGACGAAAAAGAAGGAAGAGGCCGGTTTGGTGGCCGCTTACGCTGTAGTCGGGCTCGCTACTGAACATCGCTCTGATGCCCTTCCCTCAACAACGGACCCATTAAAGTACATGACGCTGTTCACGCTGGCTCACACATCGTTCTTTCCTTCGTTTCTTTTTTTTTTTTTCTGTTTCACCGACGTTTGTCCCATTCTCAGCAAACCAGAGACCTCCCCTGAACACCCATGTGATATCCTGACTCGGAGGTTTGAACGTCACAGGGAGCATGCCACAAATCCCATAGACATCATCTGTACGTCCAGGGGACAAAAAATATTCCCCTGTTGCACATTCCACGAATATCCCATAAACGTACAGTAGACGTCCGTGGGATGTTGACAGCTTTGAGATCGATAGTCGCATGGATGTTTATTGGGAGCTTGAAGTTGCTTCTATCATCTTCAAAGCATATTTTGAAACATTTTGCGAGAGTTGGGGGCGGGGGGGGGGGGGGTGCTGTCGGCACCATTAACAGACCCGGAACTATAGAGAGTGGCCACCACATAACTATTCCGTTCTCTGTTTCCGCTCTGTGCCCGTTTCTGGTATTTCCCATAATGGGCACAGAGCGCGGCGGTTTAAATTTTGCAAGCAGAGAAATGGAAAAGCTCACAGTCCAAAAAGCTTCGAAAGGTACGAGCATTCCCTTTCCAAGAGAAAACAAATACTACGTGGTAATTAACTTTTTAAGTTTGGGGATTTCGGGCAAAAGCGAGAGACATATTGAGAGACTATCCCACTCGCGAGCCATGTCACGTTTAACAAATTCTGAAGCACGCACGTGCATTAAAATATCCATCCTCGAATTTTGAGATTCAAATGAGCCGAAACTGAAACCGCTTAGACCGGGAACGCGGGGAGTACAGCGCTCATTTCACGCAAGATGGTCACGTGAGTAGGTGCCGCTCAGCTGGATAGATAAACCGCTCGATAAAACGCCATGTCCGCCCTAGATAAGCCTCCGTCGGCGAGGGTGACGCGCTCCACAGGTGCGCTTTTTCGGTTTCGATTCATTTGCGTGTCGAAATTCGGTGATGGGTAACTTAACGCACGTGAGCGTTTCAGCATTTTTCAAACGTAAAATGGCGTCCAACGAGGATAGTTTCAAGGTCTGCCATCTCGCTTTTGCCAATTCCCTAATTAAAGAGCTCATTAATGAATTTCAGGTAATTAGTCATCTTGTAGGTAAGTACATACTATCTTCCAGAGGATGTCCGTCTGGGCGCAGAACTCAACTGCAAAAGCAACATATATGCTGCTCTCATAGCTTTTCTTATAAAAATTGTGTAAAGACTAAAAAAAATACACCCTGTACAATACGAAAAAAATATTTCTTACATCGTAGTGTCACTAAGTTAGACGATCGTGTTGCAAATAATATAATTTAAGTCACATAAATATTCCATAATCGTAACGTAAATCAAGTGTCATTGCTAATAATGTGAATCAAGTGTTACAACGACAGTATAGTAAGTAATATAAACGAAATAAATAAATAATACAGAATGCATCCAAAAGTAAAAGCTATATAAAAAAAAAGTCGTCTGACGTCGATGACGCTTTTTTGACATTGCTTTCCATTTGCTATAATAACCACACAGCGCAACTGTATTCGGTAATACGGCTCTTTATATGCTTAATACGTGATATTTCTGTATTGCCTTAATTGTACAAGTCAGTGGTACAGGTAACATCATATCCACTACGTTATTGCTTTGACAATAAACAGTTCGAACGCCAGTTGTCAAACACTAATCCACAGCACACATCATTCCGGAGTTCCTCGTCGAGAAATGTTTTGATATCCGCCCTCGTAAGGCGTAGGAACGCATATTTTTTTCAGATCGCAATTGTATTGCGCTTGCCAAGCAGCCGGGGAGCTGAGAAAGTCATCCAGTGGGCAAAAATAGTTATAGCAACCTTCGACGATAACCGGCCTTTCGTGCAGGTAGGAAAGTACGTAGAAATTTTCGCGGCACTTGAACAGGACAAAGGCTAAGTTGGCGCTGAAGGGATTCGCAAACGATGATCTCCATTTTCGGTGGTCTTTCAGGTAGCAGTAACCACTCCCTCTGATGTCCTGGTTGTCCCTGAATAGTCCGAGTCTGGCCACCAGTTTTTTGAAGCCGCCGCCGTGTGAGAAATACAAGACTGCTTTTCGTGGAGGAGGCTCCGTGCGGTTCCCGCTTTCGCTGTAGTACTTTGCGGTGGTGCTGCAAGGATAAGTTTAGTGAAAGAAAATCCACCGTGAGTTTATTATATGTAAGATCCGCTTGACGTCGAAAGAGTGTCTTTCGGTTCTCAGCTGACAAGGAGACACTTCCGTGTTCAAGCTGACAAAGCTAGTACAGTCAAACTCCTTTATAGCGAACACCTTTTTAACGAAAATACCACTACAGCAAATTTTTTTTTGCGGTCCCGCTGGAGCCTGTAGGTCCAATAATAGACATCCTTTTTAACGAAAATACCTTTACTGCGATTTTTTTTTGCTGTCCCCTGAGTTTCGTTGTAAAGGAGTTTGACTGTATTGGTATCTTGGTGTTATTAGTAGCTAATCGCCGACAGCTTATTGCTTCTAAGAAAAATGGCTCGGAGTACACCTTATGACATCAAGCCTGTACTATACATTATAACTGCAATATGCATATTCTTCCATCACCGCGTGATTGTACCACTTACGCCAGTCTCTCCCACAGCTCTCGGACCATGGGACAGGCCTGTTCGTAGTTCCGCTTCAGGGCGTAGGCGTCTCTGTAGTAGTCGTTGATATCGTCGAAAAATTCGAAAATTTTAAAGTCTTCCCTTTTGAATATGGCGCAGAACGGACTGGTACTATTCAGAGATGTCTCGAAAGAGCAGTACTTGGCCATCACTCTAGCCTCGTCTGAAAGTAGAATCATACATAGGTTTGCTTTTGCTTGCCGGATCTCACAGTGCTCGAGTATAGATGCCACAGCGAGTATATACAAGCTCTGCCGGAGACAGTACTTGGATGTATTCAGTGCCGAAGCCACATAAGAAATGGTCGATTCATATATAGACTCGAGCCTAAAATGATTATGCAAACCATCTGGTGTAAACTTGACGTGGGCAACATAATTCTGAGTTTGGGATGAAGATAGTGGGAAGAACAAACAAAACGTACGACTGTTATATACTCTTGTTTATGTTGTGTTGTGTTCGAGCACTGTGAAAGTTGGTCATATTTGGTAACTGAAGAGACATTATCCGGCACTTACCAAATGTGACATTGAAACCCACCCTTCGGCTAATGACCCGTACCAGAGTACGGACTGCCGGAGTGTTGAGAAAGACGTTTTTTTCACGTAGCGGAGCTTTCTTGTAGCCTGCATACTCCTGCAAAGAGTGCCATTATTTGCCCGGAGTCTCGCCTGATTCAGGAACTTACCTTCAAACGCTTGTTGCAGTTCTGGTGAAACTGCACTAAGTCGTCGTTAGGTTGATCCCAGTCCGCGATAGTTTCATTTCCTGCATGGGGAAACAACGCGCGGTTACGTGTTGGAGATTACTTTCAAACACGAGAAGCATAATCCGTTAGCGCAACTTATGCCGATCTATCTTTTATTTCCTGTTAGCACAGGTACGTTGAAGTAAATGTGGCTATGAGAGACGTGGACAGATGGAGAGAGGACAGCAGGAAAGGTTGGGGGGACGGGGGCCGACTTCAGGGGGAACTGTGCCGACATTCGTCTGGAAAGTCTTCAGAAAACCCAGGGAAAACCTCAGACAGCACAGCCGGTGACAGGTTTCGAACCCGCGTCACCTGTAGAGGAGGTGAGTGTTCCTCTACATTTGTCCTAACCGGCGATGATGGCATGCCACGGAGAGGCGATGACGGTGGCCTATCTCCATGGCCGCGCCGGTGGGACTGAGTGCCAGGCGCAGCGGCTCGCGGCAGCATAGGCACGTCTTCGTCGTCGTCCACGGCCCGCCACATCACACCTCCCAATCTCGGCGTGGAAGGCGGTCATCCTAACCTACTATGCCACGAGAGCTGTTTCTTTTCTTTTTTTTTTTTTTCATGTGTGTACAACTGGCACATCAAAATGAAACGGTCAGTGATTTTGGTCGCGTGCAGTGTAGAGATAAAAGGCTTCAGACAATGATCTACGGTGTGCTGTAAGAATACCCTATAGGTGCGGCCTCGCCAAGAGCACGAGCCCACAGTATCATGTCGCCTCCTGTGCCCAATGAATTCGTTATGCGTGTCGTTTTCGTGTTGTAATATCATACCTTCTTTGTCAATTATGGCATTCATGAACGCTTCAGCCGTCTGTTTCGTCCTGATTCGGGTAGTGAACTGCACGAGGTAGTCGGCACTATTGAAGTGTCTGGGTAGAAGCCATGGAAATCGCTTTTGGTACCTCATACCTGCAGCAAATCAACGCACAAAGATTTATTCTGCACGTCTTGGCATTCTACCGCAACAACCACATTCCTGCTTTGGCATGATTTCGTTCTCTCCAGTGGACTTATGAGCTGTCATTTTAACGTCAGACGTTAAGATCAGTTCATGAAGGTCAGCAGTGTCAATCTTCAACTTTAATTTCGATTGATCCAATTTTTGATGGTTTGTATACACAATTTTAATGTTCAGTCACGAGAGTTGTGTTAAGTCATCACCGGCGTCAGGTGGATATCAAAGTTCTCTCGATGTCTTCGCCTTTCTGCAGAGACGTTTTCTTGCACACCTAAACTTAGACGACAACGGGTCCGTTCAATCAACCTTACTTTTAGCGGTCTCTTGGCATCAGGCTCACTTATCGTCACATTCGAGGCGTTTTACCCGAAGTAACACCAGAGTTGCTCAATTACATTTGATGAGTAACTGTAAGGATATAACTAAGTAACATTTTCGTTTCAGCGAATTTCCCTACAACTTGATTACTTTCAGAGTCACGTAACTGCGACTTCATTACAATTTTTTCACTAAGTTACACAGCCCTGAGACTCTGACGGCTTCGACATGATTACGATGTCTCAGATGTGGTACGCTGACACGAACCTACGAGAGAGATGGATATGCCGAAAGGATGCGGCATACAACGGAAAGACCCACTGCAGCTAGTGTGCCAATTTTGTAGTGTGCAAAGGAATTGTGTACTGTACGGATGACTTGAAAAACGAGTTCTCCCGACGTTTGGGATAGCAGCCCGACTCCACAAAGAACAGGTCAGCAGATAACAGGTATCCACTTCATCATTTTACAAACTGCCACTAATCATTTCTTAGTAGCACCCTTCACCCCTGCACGTTACAAACCCTACTGATATCACAATCGCTAACGACTTACCGATTAGTGCAGCTGTCCGTTCTCCAACGGGTGTAATATGTCCTTGTTGGGTGTCATTGTAGCCGTACTCCCATTGTTTCAGTGCATCTATGATCCGTCTGCACAACAGTGCTTTACGACAAGTACATTGGAATCAGTACGATTGCATAACGCATCTTAATGACAGTGCCGTACTTTGATTATTTTCGTATGCTTGGAGTATACGGTCTCGAAGACTTGGCAGGTCCTTTTGAAATGCCTTGGGGTCCCCTTCTTCTGGATACCGCGCGGCGTGCCTTTTGAACAGGAAGAACAGGACAGGTTTGCAACCTGAAAACAATGCGTGACCGTCGAAGACGAAATCTTAAAGGGAAACACGCGTTCATTCATTCCCTTGACGGTGTCTCGTCCACGACCTACTAGATTATAGCGACCATGTCATACGGACCCCTTCCCAGCGCCGAACTTGGAGGCTAGCGGTGGCGCTACTCATCGGCCCGGTTATTGCTTCCTCAATTTTTACAGTTGTTTGTACTTCGGCTTACCTTAGTATTTTTGTACAAGCGGTGGATGTCCCACGGAAGATGTTTCATTAGAGTTGATTGTCATCATCATCATCCTATGCGTTTTCAAAGGAGCTGTTGCTGTCGTCTGCTACGGTAATGGTGCGTCCGCTTCTGCGCGTTCAAAATTCAAATTTCCACTGTCCAATCATGATGCAGATCTCACGAACCGATGAGTGGCGCCCCTAGCGGATCGTGCGGTCGGGCTCCTCATTGTGTTTGCCGATGATGACGTGGTCGCTATAATCTAGTAGGCCGTGGTCTCGTCACTCCGGCAGTGACGTAACACTTCACGTAGCTCGAAACCCTGTTTTCTTCGTCAAGCTGTTCATCATGAGCCACAACGTAAAATATTTTCGCTCGTGTTATAACTGTGCAATCAAATTTACAAAATCAGTCGCACAAAGCAGCCGCGGACGACCGACACGATCCTCGCGGGCTGTGTTCCCCGGTCTTTTTTCTTTGTTTCTTTATCAGCTCGCACGCCACTTATAAACCTGCTCGAGCTGTGCCGCTCGATGCCACGAGTCACGTGCTAGGGGACCACGTTACGTCACGATGTTCCCTCGTTCTTCGATGCGCAGATTGGCCATTGATCTGCGATGCGTTAGTAATACGTAGCTCTCGCTTGACACCTGGACTTTCATTATAGGCTATCATTAAATTTATGTCCTCTCCACGTGTGACTAAATCTGTATGATCTTGCTTTGGTGATACACAACTGTTCGGCCACCTCAGGACTGGTGGACCATCAACTATATTTATGAGGCCTGATGGATGAGCCATCGACCATCAGGATTGATGGGCCATCAAATCTGCTGGGTTTTTGCACCCGGACGGCTTGATGGACCATCAACCTGATGGTCCATCGAGCGATCAGGGTCCAAAACCTACCAGATTTTGATGGTCGATCAGAAAAATTTTCAGGGTGCTGCTAGGATGGCGCTCCAATAGAGAAATGCCACACCCTGGTGCTCCGTAAACTTCCTTTCCAAGCGGTAACTCTGAAATGGCGAATTCGCGTGGTCAAAATGTGGCAGCACGGCCTAGCCCGTTGTCACCTGGACACAGAAGATAGCGTGTTTTCTTTTTCTTTTTTTTTTCGAGTCTTTCCATGCTTCTTTAAGCACAGCGCGGCGGTGGAATCTATCGGAACGGGAGTTCCGATAGATTCCACCGCCAGAGTTCAGATTCCACAGATAGAGTTCAGAAAGATGTAACTTGGGGCCCGTTTGCGCAGAAATCGTGCTATGATTTGTGCGCAATTTCCAGCGAACAGAAGACAAAGGAATTCCCGTCGTGGAGTTTTGCGCATGCAAACAATTTTGTAATGCCTTTATATTAAAAGATTGCAAAAAAAAAAGCATAGTTGTCGCCCATGTAAAGCAGCGAATTACCTGACCTCTGATCCGCACAGGATCTGCATGATCTGTGCATAATCCAGTCAGCTTGCAGTAATCCGTCCTAATCCCGAAATTCCTATAAGCTGGTGGCTCCTCTGGGTTTCCGCACACTGGACCTGTGGTTGGCGTGTAGCACATCTGCTGGTACGACAACACAGTCCACAACATGGTGAAGGAGGGATCGAACCCGTTCCATAGAGCAGATGGCGCCATCTAGATCAGAATGAGTCACCAGGTGTAAGCGGCCATGTGTGATGCCGGTTGTGAAGTGAACGTTGTTCACCGGACCAAACAACTGCTCGGTGGCCGTACGTATTGATATCGGCACGCTACCAGCACATCCTCCTGTGAGGACCTCATCTCATCGTCAACATCTATTATTGTTGTCCTGCGAGGACACGAGCACTAAATACCGGAATGGAGCACAAGGACGCCCTAGACCCGTCATTATACACTCTAAGCAAAAAAGGCGTAAAACTGGGAGTAATTGCAGCTTCTACTCCCCTTCTACTCCTCCGCTGCCGGACCTATGTCAACGAGAGGCGTACACTGCAGTCGCAGCTTGCCACCCTTGGCTGCCGCCCCTTCAACTTGTCGACCATCCTCGGCCCTTGGGACACCGCGGCCGACTCCAGGGCGGCATTACGTCACGTGGTTGACTTCTTTGAGGCGACAGGCCTAAAGGACTCACTATGACCCCAGCAGCGCCCTCGGACACTCCCACCACCACGATCACGTCCAGCATCGTCATCGCCACTTCGATCATTCCCGTCATCTCTCATCGTCATCACTGATCATTGTCACCACTCATACTAGACCCCTAGCTATGGGGTAGCGTTCCACTCCTAGAGTGGAAAACCTCCCCACTTCATCATCACAATATATATGTTGTTGTTGTTACTCCCCTAGACTGCAGTTACTCCCCATTTTATTTGGTCAATTTGATGGCATAAGGCTGGTATAACGCAGCCGACTTCACAGCTTTCCCACCCTGTTACGACTCATCTCGCCATCTTGGCTACCTTGTTTCCACCGGGACGCCATTTCGCCAAAAGACAGAGCTGCCCATCGTGTCCGTCACAAAAGGAGAAATGGAGAGCGTCTTCCACGAAGTGCCCAAGGCATCGTCCTCTTTCCCAGGCTCCGAGGCTACTTAAGCGGACGCGCTGACCCACTGTATTCAGATCCCTATTTGGTATATACCCCGAAATACACTTTCTCTTCGACCTGTTTTCCCTTCGTCCGTCTGCCTCTCCGTACATGCCCCAGGGGGTTGGGATTCCGGCCTCGCTACCATACGGCGGTTCACAACAGTACATACCTCCTTTCGACTTACCGGCCCCAAGATGCAGACCCCATGGGGTAACAGAACAAAGCCCTCTCTCTTCCTTCTCTCTGTTGTAGACTCCACGCTTTCTCTTGAACTTCCTCCGCCGACTACCACGCTCTTTTACTGCCCTCTTCCAACGCACGAGTTTCGACTCCACTTCGTCTTCCTTCTACCCCACCTCTGGAGTGCATGGCGACCTCTGCCACGTCATCCTGCCTTTACGCATTTACTAACGGCCGTTCAACCTCTCCAAAATCCCCGGACCGTGGTCGAACGCTGTCCACCAGATGCAACGGCCTTCCTGTTCTTCAGGAGTTCTTGCGCTCCACCGATCTTTCAAAGTATTCCTCCCATCATCATCATCCCCTCTTCCGTTTGCAAAGAGCAATAGGGGCAGCGTACCAGAGCACTGCACGGGCCCGGGCCCGACCCGGCCCGCGGGCCGGGCTGGGCTTGTTATTGGCCGTGTGCACCGGGCCGGGCCGAGCCCGGGCCGACAAAATACGCCAGCACCACGGGCCGGGCCGGGCCCGGACCGTTAAAATACGCCACCACCGCGGGCCGGGCCGGGCCCGGGCCGACAAATATGTTCCCGAGAGTCAGGCCCGGCCGTGCCACGCAGCTAATTCCACACATTGGAGATGCATTAGTTCATATCATCATGCGCTTGCGTCATTCCTGTGCATATTTTGCAAAGACAAGCAAAGGGTACTGCATTATGCATATGATTCGACCCTCTAGAACATTCTCCAAGCCACTTTACATTGCTCCTCACTCCTCACATATTTCACAATCACTTTGGCAAAGCTTGGTGAGAGGGATAGGGACTGGGAGAAGCAGTTTGTCGACAGCATGCTCTATCTCCGCAAAATCTTGACAGTGTAACGACAACGCCCCGTGCGTTCTGGATTTAATTTGGTCTCGTGCGGTTACGGTGTTAAACCGCCATCACTTGTATGTTTGTCTTCTCTCCTTATAAATTTACTTATAAATTTGTTTGATAATCGCCAGAAACGCGTACGTCGCGGCTGGAAATACTAGGCCGGGATCTACTCGCCGGGTCACCGGGCCGGGCCGAGCCGGGCTCTATTTGCTTAGACGCCGGGCCGGGCCGGGCTCTAGTCACTGGGTCACCGGACCGGGCCGGGCCGGGCCATTTTTCGATGCGCCCAGGCCGGGTCGGGCCCGGAAAAGTCGGCCCGTGCAGTGCTCTACAGCGTACCCCCCAGCGGCGGTGAATCGCCCACCCCATCAGCATCTCATGTAGATGCGTGTGTGTGAAAGTGCCAGCGCATAGGGCTAGACGAGTACATCAATGCTGTTGTTTTCTCTCGTTTTTCTTTTTCGTCTGCGGATCTGCAGGTCAAACAACCCACTTATCTGGCAACCATTTCCGCATGCATGGACTTGAACCTTCCGTACCCAGGCAGCACAATGTACTGAAAGTCGAGTGCAATAGGGGTGGCCGACATGTGTCTTATCAATGTTCTTTAGTTTCACAAGTCTGTTCAAGGCCTTCCACGTAACCGTCCACCCCTATTGCACTCGACTTTCAGTACATTGTGCTGCTTGGGTACCGCCCATGTTGTGTAAGATAAGAAACCGATACTTTGCTTTGGCAATGGAGGTTATCATCAAACAGATATTTTGGTCATGAAGTCGGCATTCCGAATTTCTTTCTGTTCCTCTCCTTAAATACGTATTTGAATCTCGGAGCTGTGCGGCTGTGCTCTGCCTCTGTCATGATGATAGGCGTTTTAATGTAAGGAAAAACATGGAGACGATAGTGATGTGGCAACTGGTCCGACCAGGGGCGGATTTAGGGGGGGGTCCGGATGTCCTGACCCCCCCTCAATTCGAGACTTGAACAAACGGTTCAATGGACCAATCCCAGCATGCACCTGGCACTTGTCCATAGCGGACCCCTCCCACCCCACCTCGGAAAAATCCTAGATCCGCCCCTGGGTCCGACAAGGGCTACGGGGATGGACTGATGCTTCCTCTGCCACAATAAACGTTCAATTGCAGTCACAACAGTTGCTTTTTAGGAAATTAAGTCGGAATGAACGCGACCCTCAAGATCTTGTATCAGCAGCTGTAAGGTCCGACAGCAACAACATCGGACCCTTGTTGCACACACGGAGTCGTTCCTCAAAGTTATCGCTGTAAGCTACGACCGCTTCAGTCCGCACGCATCCTCGTTCAACATATAAGGACTTCATCGCTAACGCTCTAAAGAACGACAGAGAGAAAGCTTCTGAACTGATGTGTCGAAAAATACGGCATTCCTTCAGTAAGCTAGCCACAATTTCTTTTCGCAACTACCTTTAAGAATTGTAATGACAGTCACGAGTTACCAAAAAGGAAGTCGTTCCTATAACTTGGTTACTTCCAAAGAATGTGCCCGACGAAATAACACCAGAAGCGGGGAAGTATATTTGAACTTACCTCGTGAAATCCTCCGCGTAGCCAGAAGGTAGTTGCATTCGAGTGTCGACAGAAAGGCACAAGTGGCAAGTCTCAAAGAAACAGCTCAGAGCGAAAGAGAAATTCCTTTCTTCGCACGTTGGCTTGCGAAACACATATCGGTTTACTCGCGCTTCAAACAAATATGGATGACCTTTCTAATTCTATAGCGAATCCATCTTGTGTGACGTAAGGGCAGCCGCCCAAGAAAGTTTTTTTTTTTTCTTTTTGCTGTTTTTAGTGCAAATTGTTGCGCGTTGTTTTAAACAAAGCGGAACCGTTTGATTTTGTTATAAATATACTAATGTCAACGAACAGGTTTAAAACAAGATTTGATAGCTTACACAAAACAACATTCGTTTCCTCGAAGACCTTGCAATTCGAAATGTGTGCTTTGAATATCACGCTGAAAGGACAAACAGTTGTAGGCAGATGTGGCTCTTTTTGCTCCTCCTCCATCCGTTAAGGGCAATAAACTGAAACTGAATTGAATTGAACTTGAGGTGGAGCGTGAATATGCGTGACTTGCGCAATGATCTGAAACGCAGGAAGATATAACGGATACAACCAGATGGCTAGATGATGGATATAGCCACGTTGAATAGCGAAGTTGAAAAAACACACACACACACAGAGACAACCCAGACGTTTGAAAATTACAAAAGAACATGTCCGCTTCTTCGTGTGTGGTAATAACAACACACTTATGGCGAATTTCTTTCTCGTTTTTTTTTAGATTCGTGTTAGCGTCGCGAAGGAACTGTGGCTATGAGTGGCGTGCAGACGTGCACAGATGGAGAGAGGACAGCAGGAAGGAGTATAGGGCACAGGGGGGTTAGTATGCGTCCTGGGCAGACTTCAGGGGGAAGTGTGCCCACATTCGTCTGGAAGGTCTTCGGAAAACACAGGGAAAACCTCCCACAGCAGAGCCGGTGCCAGGATTCGGACCCGTGTCAACTCCCAGTCTCGGCGTGGAAAGCGATCATCCTAACCACTATGCCACGGGAACTGGTAGAGTGCCCTGTGAAGTCTGTCCAGGACGCACGGTCCCTCCATGCGACGGCGGCGACGTTGCCGACTACGGCTAGCAGTTCCATCACCACCCTCTCCATTGGCTGAATCAGGTAAGGCACGGAGTGTTCCATATACCGTGTATTCACACGTGCGACATTCCCCCAGAAGCGGAAGATGCGAAAAACGTCATAGCTTTCTGCTGTCACGGGAGCGCGAGCGCTCACCGTCGTGTATTCACGTACACTGCAAACCATGGGGAATATCCTGCGCCACAGTCACAAGATATTCCGCAGCAGACGACAAGAAAAGACGCTGACGGTGTCGTCTGCTAAGTGTCGTCTGCTAAATGCGCAGTACGCCACGCAGTACGCCGCGAAGCAGCGGTGGCTATGAGCGGCGTACAAACGTGCACAGATGGAGGTGTTAGTAGGGGGGGGGGGTCTCCTCCAGATTTTGAGGGGCGTTAGGGGGGGGGGGGGGAGGTCTGGATAAATCACTGAGCAAGACCATGAAGCGACCACTATCGGGCATCCACTCTGTCATGCCGCCTCAAGGGGGTGCGGTACAATGTCGGAGAGTTTGTTCGGGTTTGTGCTTTTCGGTAGCGCCAACATTATTGCTGACATAACAGATTGGTTGATTGCTTGCAAAAGGAAAAAGAAATGGAGATGTTAATCCCAGAACACTCGGGACTGGCTACTCCAGGTGAAACACAATGAAAAGTAATTCCGAAACAGAAGAAACACCCCGACAACCTGGTTGTCTCCTCTGTCTCGGGGTTACTTTTGGTCGTCTACAAGGAAACACGCAGTACTCTGTACTGTGCAAACGTTTGCACTGAATGTTCGTTTCCCTTAACGACTTTACTATTGCATTATTTCACAAAATAGTCGCAATAGTTGAGCACAGTAATTTAGACCTTCTTCGTATAGCTCTGGAGCACGAATAGCTTTCTCCACATGTAGCTGTGGGGGCAGGTTGCTGTTATTCCCCACCGCTAAGTAACTGTGGACAGATGAAGAGCAGGAACGAGTGACAATGAGAGGTTAGTGCACGTACGTCTTGGGCTGACTTCGGGAAGAGCTGTAAGGTAGGGCAAGAAACATGATTTCCTTGTTTGTCATGGTCAATGATGACATGCTACGCTGAAATTTCGCATTACCGACGGTCGTAATCGTCCAGTGATTTTTTTTTTATTTATTTCGTTTCACTTCGGGTCGCTCAAATATGTAACAGTTAATTGCAGTAACGCCGTTGCAACAAATTGTGACAGCATAACAATTGATAATTTCAGACACTGAGGTATCATCTCCCAATGTTCCGACGCCAAGCTGTCTCAATGCTGACTATCGAAGCATCCGCATTACTTTGTATCGTACATTGTATGTCATTCACTGACGAAGTCCCCGTGCTGCCACACGTCCATATCACTCGGCGAGGTGCTCATGTTAGAAAAAGGCCGTCCTGGTGTCAGTTTCCTTGGGCTCTTGTAAGCTGAAAAAAATAAAGAACCGGGACTTAGAGACGTGGCACACAAAGGTTTGTTTACACATGGTTGGAGTAACATTAACGGTGCTGTGACACTTTGTCTCCCACTGCACCACGCAACGCACCGTGCAGAGTAGTGGGGAAGATAATTTATTTTATTTTATTTTATTTTGTGCGGCGTAGATGGCGAAGTACAGACCTTACGGAAACTTTGCCGTTGAGCTCTAACCTCGGAGTAGGGAGACGTATCGGTTCTCTTGACATCTCACTGATGGATACCGTGACGTCTCAGCCGGATGAGTTTTCACATTGGCGGTGCCAATTTTCAACGCGTGTGGTAACCTCTTGGGGCTCCGCAAACCCCTTTGGAGCATGTCACTGTAGACATTCACAGTCTAAAGGCTAGATAGCGTTCTATCGGTTACTACCGAGATGCATGCCCCCAGTTGATATGGCGGGCGCTTTTGGACCTTCCTTCCTTGTGATCAGAGAGGACGCTATGCCATCACCTCTTGCATCGACTTACTCTGAGAGTTCCGGGTGTACTTTGTTGTCCTCCAGTTTTTTTAACTGCCTGTCTCTGATGTACAGTATGAGGGAATCCAGGACGGAAAAGAAGGACATGCCCAGCCAGATGCCGACATAACCTCCTAGGTAACCGAATACCTCGATGAACTGTAATAGAGAGAGATAAAAAAAGACATCCGGGAGTTGAGGCAAGTTCTAGAGCAAGAGCTCAATGCCCACGACGATGGAATACAACAACAACAACAATAAACGAAGGAGAAGTGATGATGATATGGGATGTTTCCCCGTGGTAGCCACAGGACCCTACCCCACTTCGTGAACGCGAACCGACGACAGGTCGACAATGTAATAGCTCTGCTAGAATCATCGATAGATGAGGCTCTTTGAGGAACTCTGTGTAGTACCACCGAGACCTCGCAGAAACACACGGCCGCTTGTGGAGTCAGAAACTGCGTTTATGGTTTATGGCGTTTATATGGTTGACTGAAAGCCGCAGTCGGCTAATTCCCAAGGCCGAGTAACGAGCGAGGGTTGCCATGCATCGAAAGCCGAGATGTTGCGACGGAAAGCTACAATTTGAGAGCTTCGTTAAGGCGTGCTGACTTTACTTTTATGTGCTGCGTTTCCGACACAGGAGTAAGGTCATCAAAATTACTTACGGTGAATTTCTTTAAGTGCTGCAATATCGTGTGTTTCTCGCTAGCGAACAGAAGGTTAATGTTGAAGGTCAAGTTCCTCGTACTCGTGTAACTGCACAGACAAAAACTCGCGTTAAAACTTTCCGTCACTGTTGTGGATGGCACTGAAGTTGTGCATGCGGAATTCGAAGTGAAACCCGCTTACTTTCGTGGACCCTCGGACTCATCGAGCTGGGTGTGAGAAACAAAGTACAAATTATCACCCAATGTACTAAAATATCAAAGAGCCTGACCTGTCACTGCGCTCATCACAAGGGCGATCTATGCCACGTTGCCCCCCAGTCGGTCGACAGAAAATCCACATTCTACACGCATTACAGATGCTAACGCATTCTTTTTTCAGGAGTCTTTGTAGCCGTGTATTACACAAAACATCACACTGCCAGCAGTTCAAATGAAGGACACAGTCATCAACACATTTTCGCTGCGCAGAAAGAGGATAGAAGGATCGAACCTCATTGAGGACGCCGGCAACTTAATTCGGGTGTGCAATGCAAATAGAGCTATCGAGAATAAACTGTCACGTTACTAATGCGTTAGCATTAGAGTCCTCGCTACGAAAGAATCGCGGCGTGGTCTGTGGGTTGTCTGTAGCCACGAAAGTGGAGAGAGGCGCCCTGGGGGGGGGGAGAGGAGGAGGGGACGCGTGGAGGGCGCGACGCGGCATAAGAACTTGGTTGGTTGGTAAAATAAAGAAAACGTGGAGATGTTGGCCCAATTCTACATTTGGCCGGCTACTCCGGTACGCTTATTGTACGTAGTGGGCAACACAATATACCTCTTTTTGCGGAACCGGCGTCGTCTATTAAGTGTGAGAGAAAGTAAACGCTATCCTGGGTTCGAGGGTACCTGGTTAGAAAACGACTCCGGAAAGACGGTACGGTCTACGGTACACTTACGGATTTCTTGTTGTTTGGACGGATATACTGCTTTTAATGCGTTAGCATTAGAGTCCCCACCACGAAAGAATCGCGGCGTGGTCTGTCTGTAGCCGCGGAAGTGGAGAGAGGCTCCGTGGGGGAGAGCAGGAGAGGGCGCGTGGAGAGCGCGCCACGTCGCGCCTGCAGTGCGGCTGTGGTGGTCGACAGGGTCAGACTTGTCTGCGCGGGCGCGCCGTGAGTAGAAAGCTGTGCGGAGGAGCGGCAGCGAAAAAAGGCTGAGGTTGCGAGACGTCGCCGCCATGCGGGATCGGAGGAAGCCCTCAAGACTCGTTTGGCTGCGGATGCTGCTGCAAGGCGACAAAGGCGAGGGACAGAGAGTGACGAAGAGCGTCAACAGGGGGTAGCTAAGGGGGCGGAGGTCAAGGGGGAGACACGAAAGGAATCCCACCTTACGCGATGCCGCAGCACAAGCACAACGGGGGAGTCGTGCTGCGAATGCGAGTTTACGGGAAGCATGATCCTTTTTCTTCGCATTTCGATCGGCTACCGATGCGCTAGATGTTCATATCTGCACACTCCAACGATTATTTTCACTCTATCGGATTCCGAAAATGTTCTGCGGATATCGGCTTGCACCCGCGGGGACAAGCTAGACAGCGCTCTGTCATTTACTACCAAGATGCGCGGATCTGATTCATACTCAGTCAGAGACAGTTGGCATGCATTCTTACCTCTTCTGGATCTGATATTTCCTTCTGCCCTTGAGCGGTAATTTGCACCTCGTAAGTTATTTCCCTGAAACACACGACGCAACTTGATTCATGGTTGAAACAATGAGAGGAGACGTCCACCGAAAAGTGACGCTTAGAGGGGCCGGCCTTGTGAGGTCAGCGCTAGTTTCTCGGTTTCAGTATTACAGCCTGTTTGCATAGTCGTAGTTTCGGTATAAATCCTGGACAGATGTACCCATGAAGTGAAAACAAAAAACAAAAAAAAAACGCTCTCAAAATGGCAGAGTTCCCTCTTTGACCTGCTGAGGTAACGCTGCCCCTTATCATAGAAGCTAAAACCAATTCCCCTCAACTACTGCAGTACCGGCCTGACATAATTCGGCGCCCTCTGCCAACTCCAGCCGTGGCGCCTCTGTATTTTTTTTTTTTTCACGTAGCTGATTTTTGGCCCATTCAGCAGAACCGAAATAAGTGCCTACCGATACTACACCCACACTCACTGTCGCTGGGTGTGAATCCGGCGCCCGGAGCTGGAAATATTAATACCGCTCTCTTATTTTGCTGGGATGGTTCGCAGGGCACCTCCTATGTTCAACCCATAGGCGCCGACGGGGGGCGC
Source organism: Ornithodoros turicata (assembly GCF_037126465.1). Taxonomy (NCBI): domain Eukaryota; kingdom Metazoa; phylum Arthropoda; class Arachnida; order Ixodida; family Argasidae; genus Ornithodoros; species Ornithodoros turicata. Next base: position 82,113,177 of record NC_088204.1, read on the forward strand.
TCCGGGAAATCTACCTAGCTGACACTCAAGATTAACGTTTCGAGGGATATCCTAAGGATCGCGTGTTTCATGCGAGTGATCATGAAAATCCTGTCAAAATTTGTTTCACAACTTCGCAACTCGGAATTTCCGACACCCTGCCCGACCTCTGTGCATGAAAGGGGGTGACGTTGTGCCCTGGCCCCCTTGATTGAAAACTCTCCGCCTATATAGATCAACCGTCTTGCGGGGCTGAGCTACTCACTTGCAAGGCTGTCTGCATTTTTTTAGGCACTTCTTGGTAAACTTTTCCTTGACGTCTACCTTTGCGCAGTGCTCTGGAAGGGAAACATATTGGTATCGCCACGATTCTCTTTGATAAGCTTGATTCTCACTCATTAGAGAAAAGCTTACGCGTCCGTGCGGTGTTACAGATGGGGGCTCCGTAAAGGTCACGGTACGCGTACCGGCTGGAGATGCAGCCACACTTCTCGTGCCATTTTTTCATCCGACATTGTTCGTAGCACAGCTGTGGGTGATACGCAGTGTTTGTTACAGGTGCAGCCATAGAGGTTCCGTACAATTGAATGATCTGACACATTCACAAGCTTTCCATTGTCTCATTTCCCATTCTTTCGGTGTTCTGACCAGCATTGTGTAGGACATTACCTAATCCATCTGAAAATAATCAAAGACTGTTCCAAATGAAAAACAGCAAGCACGACAGTAGTATACTTTTCCTTCTCGTTGTCGGCAGGGGGCACTGTCTGTCCTTGCCGTCGTACGCGTAGGTGGCGCCGCCTGTGGGCATAGCACGGACTCGTCACCCATTACCCATAGACGTTTCTCACAAACCAACCTCTCAGTTGTAATCATCGTACATATCTGTCAATCTGGTTATTAAGTTAGAGTACTGAGAAAAATTAATCGGTACCATTCTGGTCTACTGAGCTCAAGATTGTGGTTTTGATCCTGGTCACGACGGTAGCAATTTGAGGGAATTAAACATTAGAGTTGTAGCATACGCAAGAAGGCAGCATGTCCGCACGCGCTGTACGCAAAGCCAAGCGTGCGGAGAGATTGCGTACGCGGTACTAAAGCTGCTTCCAGCCCAGTACATCGGAAATTATCCCTAGGCCTACCCCGCATGTCACCAACAAATGTTTCGGGATGTTCCATCGAATGTATAATAAACTCTCAAGTATATATTCATATAATTGCTGTTTATTTTGCTGGGAATATTCTACCCATTACAGATCACTCGAGTTATCTCTGAGCTGAGTGGGTGACTAAAGTGTCTGTATTATTGCGGGTGCTGTGTAGATCAGCCATCCCTCCCCAGTGTCACGATTGATCATCATAATAGTCCATTACGTCCTTCTCGACATCCTGAAGTTACGAGGGCAGCCCATAAGACCATGGTCAAAGCGCCTGCATTTGTTTTACGGGGGAATGAGGTGAGCGAACGGAGGACTGAGTGAGGAGTGAGCATAAGTGAATAAATGGAGCAGCGAGTAAGTGATCGAGCGAGAGTCACAAGTACCGACCTCTGCTCTTCTGCTCTGCGCGTCTTGTATACTAGCTGCATTCTGACGCTTTTCCTGATGCGTCGCTCAACGAAATGGAGTTCGATGAAATGGGCACGGACACCTCCACACGAATATAGGCCGATTCGGCTTGCGTGTAAATCTGCTCACAATTATTATTATGCCGTAAATATGACTCAATTAGTTGATCAACCTAATTCATTGATTTATGGCCTATTATATTTATGGTTGATTTATGGCCTAAGTTGCTCATGCGCCATAAAAACACCAAACATAATCATCAGTTGATCATCGCATTAATTCTGCGCCTGAAATGCATAGAGAGTAGAACTTTCTAGCAGTGATGGCCACTAACTACTTCTACAGTAGTTTAACTATAACTACTAACTACTTCGCGATCGAGTAGTTTAACTAGTAGTTCAACTACTTTTCAGGGGAGGTAGTTAAATCTACTTCTTTAACTACTGCAATGTATTTTAACTAAATCTCTAACTACTTAGCGTTGTCCATCAACACCAATCCCATTCTATAGTGTTCTTGGACACCCAAATATGAATCATAAGCAGGGATAAAAGGGAAGATTTAGTACACATGCACGGCACAATTGTTCTGCACCTCCGTTCTCATCAAACAAGTAGCTGAAGGTAAAAGTCGGAAGCACAATCGTGCCGTAAAGCTTGCGGCAAAATCGGAAGTAGTGGCGCCTGCAGTAACCTAAGTACTGTAGTTAACTACTCAAAATAGTAGTTTAACTAGTAGTTGCACACTACATTTCTGCAAGTAGTTGATAACTACTTTTTAACTACAATCAGGTAGTTTAACTAGTAGTTTAACTACATGTAGTTAACTACTGGCCATCACTGCTTTCTAGTGACTGCACTTGTTCAAAATTAGCTTCATGTTCGTGGAGATCGTTTTTACTCTATATAGTTATGCTAGTGGCATGCAAGTGCAGAGGTCACGTTTAGGGAGATTTTTAGCGTTCTTGGCATCTCGTTGTTTCGATTATAGTAGACAGAAAAGACGTTGATGTGTAATGGTGCTTCCACTCACATTCTGTGTCATCATGCCGTAAAAACGGCTGGTCCTCTTCCACACCTCGTAGTGAACACATTTCGTTTGATAGGGCTTTGGCAGTGCCAGAGTTGTTTGCTGCAAGATGTTGGTTACAAGGTAGTAGTAGGGAAAACATGAACGACCTAGTAGTACCTGTTCCACAAGTATGATGTAGCGCGATTGAGGTTCAAAGAACAAGGAATGCGCTTGTTCAGCCGAGTTGGTGTCGTGTTCGTGGACCGAAGCGTCCGCTCCGTACGGGTCCACCACGAGGGTGTGTCCTGCCGTCCAGCCGATGGTGGAGTTCATTTCTACGGCACACAGAACGTTAGGCCTCAATCACGGAAGCAATATATATTGAAATTCGTCCAAGACCATATACTCGCACTCTTGTTCCTGCTGCTGTTATGCCTTCCGAAACCGCTAGGTAACCCCAGGCGCTGCTCGTGCATGCTCTCTGGGATTTTCTACGGAGGCTAAATTTGGTTGAGCAGAATAGGGCTCCTATAGCGAGCAATTAAGTCAGCGATGTCATCTTATTGGTTGATTGATTGATTGATAGATAGACAGACAGACAGGGCGGTGACATCACAATACACAACGGCGTCAGGATGCCTTTCAACTGGACGAGAGAGTAGTGTTGACGTTGTAATGAATGTGAAGAGCAAAACATTCTGTACATTTCCTGAGGTAGATTCTCTCGAATAGTTCCATAACATTCTCTTGCTTCGCCGCGCTAACACAGCAAAGCATCAATAAAGATGCTCGTTTCGTTAGCCTGAACGACTCGTTCAGCTGTTTCGTGCCGTTAAGTTGAACGTGCGAAGCGATTAATTCTCCAGGCATGCTATCCAAAGCAATGCTTGAGCGTCTACGTATTTATTATACAGGGTGTTCCACCGAAAAATACACAACACCGAAAAAGACACAACCACATCAGTTGTGTCTTTTTCGATATGTACAACTTCCTCATTGACATCGGAGAGCGAGAACCGATAATTAAAAAGTTAGAAAATTAATTACCGCTAATTAATTGACAAGGGGCGATGAAAAAATATTTTTGGATAGACCACACAACTGCCAAGCACGTACAGTTGGTTCCATCAGTGTAGAGCACCCCGTTTCTTCTTTAGCCCCTGCCCCTTTTCTGTGGGACTCCCTGTATACCTACAGAGAAGGCCCAGATTACAGAGCCACAGCACATCGAGGATGTTCCATCAATCGACAAATCGATTTTCCCGAAAACGGGGATGCAATCTGGCAACTTTTCTGATGGTGTAAAGAACCACTATACGGTAAAAATATGAAAATGATGATGCCGCTCAAAGCATTCCCAGAAGCAAATATATGTGAATATAAGATCGACAATGTCGTCTACGCCTGACGTTGAAGTGATGGATAACCAACATTTAACCTTTGTCGACATTTAAACAGCCTTACTATACACTTGGGTAGCATTTCACTTTTTCTCCCAAAAGGTTACAGCTTTCAAATCAAAGGGAGTTGATGGCCATCGAAAATATTTAACAAATCGTCGTCGTGCAAGATGCAATATAAACGTACCGTAGTCCCAAGGATATCGACATCTTTTTAATGCGTGTGATTCGTTGGTGATCCTGTTGTAGTCTAGCGTGTAGCAGTAGCTATCCGGGTACCTTACGAATGACTTGTACCACCTGCATAGTGAACAATGCTGTTTAGATGACGTGGGTTATGACATCACTCTCAGAGACACATGCAGCGCTTGTGCTCAGCGTTCAACCTGAAATTTAGTCGGTCAACCTATAACCAGGTTACAATGGAATTTCTCCGCTGGAAGAATATACTGCAGCGCTACCAGGTCCCACCTACGGGGTTCCTATCGCTCCTGCGGTTTTGGCGTCGGCACACACGGCGTAGAGCAACGTGTGATGCCCACTTCGCACTTGATGGCGCCCGACGCGATGTCGGTTTCGACGCTTGCAGACGGCGGAAGTAGACGCTCATATCCGCCGTTCTCAGAGGGCAGACGCAAAGGAAAATAGACAACCGTTAGACGAACTTTCTTCACAGCGTTTTGTTGCGTCCGCAAGAGGTCGCAAGACCGATGTTCTTTTGTCCAATGAGGTGACACACGCAGACAGGCGTCGCGCGCGCATACACACATACACATTGGATGATGATGTAGGCGATTCACCGCCGCTGAGGCGGTACACTGCCCTATTGCGCATTGTGATGGGATGGGGGGGGGGATATGTTTATTACAAAAAAAAAGAGGCAGGCAAAAAGGAAAGGTCAGCCAGGCAGAAGCCGACTTGCTATTCCTTGAAAAAAAAGAAAGGGAAGAAGAGGGGGGGAGGGGATGAGGGGATCATGATGCGGTGAGCACTTATAGAGATCCATCACCACACAGGTGGAGCGCAGGTGCTCTGCAACGAAGGCCTTGCATCTGGTGGGCAGCGTTCGACAACAGTCCTAGGATCTTCGCAAGGTTGAACGGCCGACATGTACAAAGCACACCTTTTCGTTTTTCGCCTGTTGGTCTTCGCCGTTGACGCGGCAGATTTTTCGGATTACGTACTGTGATTCGCTGACGCTCGCGCCATTGAGATAATTAAAAGTTCAACGCGGTGAGATGCATCAAAACGCATTCACTACGTGGAGGGCCCACAGAAAACACTAAAAGGAGAGCGCACCGAGGAAATATCCGGAAGAGTCTCATCAATTGCGAGACATAGCGGAGAGCTCTCCCTATTGAGAACACGCAAAACGTGCTCTTTTCTTACCTCTCCTCGACGTCGTCATACGCATCGGGCGTCACCAACTGGTGCTGCTGAAATAACTTGCCATTGCCGGCCTCACAGAAGTGGGCAACGTCACGACTAACGCGGTGGGGGATTGTGCGCCCTGGGCCGACTTCTAAGGGTGCCGTGCAGACATATGTCTGACAGAGAGCCCAGACAGCGCAGCCGGCACCGGGATTCGAACCCAGGTACCTCCCAGTCTCGACGTGATATGGCCAACACCATCAAGTGGGAACTGGACATGAGGCGACTAGTTGTGACTACATGACGCGGCCAATAGGGGATTCAACGTGCCGTTCTTGGGCAGAACGCGACTATAGAAAGTAGGCGCTTGTGAGCTTGCTGCACGAATCAAATGTGGCTAGGAGATAAGACTGCCTCCTGACCGCTTTTTCCTACTTTCGTTTCCTCATATTCTTCTTCTCCTTCTTCGTTTATTTTTTGTACGTGTGCGCTTCTAGTGTTTTGAATACATAGGGAGTGCTGAGCACTAATAATATGAATGATATTAGAGGAGACGGCCAAATTCCGGATCCAATCCGAATTCGTATACTCACTCCGTGTCACAGTCAAACGGGTCACAACCGCTCGTCGGCTTCATGTGACAACTTTTGATGACGTCTTTCGTGTCGAAAGCCAGAGATTCCAAGTTGTTGTGTTCTCGTACAGCGGCCAAGATCGCGTTTGGAGGCAGCTTTGGAACAGAACGAAAACGTCGTTAGCATTTCGTAGATCTTCAGCTTGCCAACAGGAAGTTCTAGTATACAGGGTGTCCCAGCTAAGCGTATACAGATTTTTTAAAAATATATATAACACTTTTTCCAAGATGAAATCAATTGCAATATAGCATATGCTGAAGGCCACTCCCTAGGAGGGCATTAGCAAAGTCCACAGGCAATGTCTTAGATAACTTTCATTAATTACCTCGTTAATTATAAAAGCTACAAAGTGGTCCCAATGAGAACATCTGTTCATTTCGGTCACCTGATATCGTAGCCGTTTCCAGAACAAAAATCCGTTCGATAGATCGCCCGCAAAAAATTAGTGAAGGAACGCCGTTTTTTTCTTTATTTTGTTCATTGCGCTTCTTAGAAGACGCCTCTTTCCTTCATCCCCAATGTGAGAGACAGAAAGAGCACACTATCGCCTCTCGCGTCCTCGAAAAAGATTAAAAGGAAACAGGACATGCAACCCAAGATAAGGCTAGTTCCGATAGAGTTACCCGATACATTTGTTTTTGTTTTGTTTCCGCAAGTTAAAGCTCATCTTCGACGCATGAGGCGGCACTGTGCTCCTTCCCCCTCTCACGTTGGGGATGAAGGAAATACGCGTCTGCGAGGATGCGCAATGAACAAAATAAAGTAAAAAATGGTGTTCCTTCACTAATTTTTTGCGGGCGATCTATCGAACGGATTTTTGTTCTGAAAACGGCTACGATATCAGGTGACCGAAAGGAACAGATGTTCTCATTGGGACAACTTTGTAGCTTTTATAATTAACAAGTTAATTAATGAAAGTTAATTAAGACATTGCCTTTGGACTTTGCTAATGCCCTCCTAGGGAGTGCCCTTCAGCATATGCTATATTGCAATTGATTTCATCTTGGAAAAAGTGTTATATATATTTTTAAAAAATCTGTATACACTTAGCTGGGACACCCTGTATATAGCGGCTAGACATTTGCGTACTCCACGCCGGCACACTGCAATCCCATGGCGCACGCACAGTTTTATGCGGAACCGCGCGTACTCGCGCAACCGCTTGTGGCACTATCTGTCGTATAAAGTAAAAGCTGTACAATGTCTACTTTGAAGGACGAAGCAAGTCAAGCGCAGCCAATGCAATCCGCTCAGTCCAACTTGATTGGTAGATGCCGTGTCTTTCTGTGCGTATGTGTGACACGTGTGGTGCGTCACGTAGAATTAAAAGAGCACAGAAAGCGCTTCAGTCACGACCATTTTTTTTTTCAAACCAAGTCGTTAACCTGACGCCTAAAACGCGCCATGATGGAAGTGGTTCACTCGACGCGACGCGACTTCACGCAACGCGCGCAACTAGTCGCCAGAGTCGTTTTGACGTCATCGCGGTGCAATCCGCTAACTGGTTTGCTTGTTTGTCACTTTAGGACGCCGAAGGCCCGTTCTCTGGTGCTATCCAATCAGTAGGTCCTTGCGCGACTGATGGCGACGGACAAGCACCTTTCAGACAAAAAACGTCGCCAGGTAGATTGTTGGCCGAACGTAGTAGTATCGGTTTCATAGATGGCTTTCTGGATGCGACCGTCTCTTTAACGTTATAGAGTATGCCGAAATGATCTACAAACTCGCTATATATTGTCTCGAGATGCGCTAGACTTTTAAGACACGATTGTCATATATACGGCTTCCTGAGACTTCTGGAATTCTGTATAATTATCATTATCGTCTCTATGTGTCGGATAAAGTTTCTTATTTTTCCTCGTTGGCACGTTGTAAAACTTTATTAATTAATAAAATACGTAGCTCCATGGAAATCTCACCATTGTATCGTTGCTTTTGCACAGATGGTTCAGAGTCGCGTCAGCACACAGCTTTCTCATGTCGATCCTATGCGGGAAATGCAGAATATAAAAATATACCGTATTACGACACCGTGACGTGAGTTGTGCAAGCAAATCCGGCGTAAGCGTGGCGTTGATCCATCCATGTTTCATTGCCTCACCTACTACTACTACTACCACGTTAAAATGCATAAGTGAACCGTAGTGAGCAGCTATGTAGCTGTATAACGCTATGTCATAGGCTTAGCCTATGTTATGTGCACCATCATCGTGTCTGTTGTTGCATCAAATAATGATGATCATGATGCATTACTTTACCAGTTGCTGATGCAGAAGGTGAAAGCTGGAAAGACGAGGTCCTTCATGGACTCCACGCGGATATTCGTGGTCGTGGGGAATTTGAAATACATGACGAAGAAGTCTGTCGCCTGGTAGGTGAAGCCAATGACGCAAGCGAGCGTGATGAAGGCCCGGATGATGAACAGCGGGTCGGTCAGTCTGAAATGAAAAGTGTATATGGTATTCGGTTGTGGTGGAATATTGTTCCTGGCGATACTAACAGAAGTCCCCCTCCAGGGTTGTTTGGATTTTATCCGGTGGATTTTTTTTATTTTATTTTATCCGCACATTTTAATCCGGATTTTTTAGAGACTTTGTCCAGATGCGATGCGAACGACAATCTTAATTCAACGTCACACGGAAAGGTCCCGCTTTGTTTTATTGTAGCGTTGGCTGTTTACAAAAGGCCAGGTACGCGCAACATCAACTTTGATTTTTTGACTTTGTAACCTTTTTAACTCGACTTTTAGAACTTTTCAGATTTAACTTTTTCCTTCTACTTCTGCCCATTCAGGAAAGGCTTTCTTGTGTGCTTCCTAGAGGTATTGCAACTGAAGTACCGACAGCTAATCCATGCGTGTAGCGTCTACGCCATTCTCTATGTCCATCCAAAACACACGTCTACGTCTCCAAGTCTCTAGCTACGTCCTTGCCGGAGCCTACGTCCCCAAGTGTCTGTTTGAGCATCCATGTCGCCAAGTCTGCGTCAATGTCTGCGTCCTCAAGTATACGTTTTTAAATCAGCGTTCGCCTCCGAGTTAGGTACCAATTATATGTTCCATATCTGTGTCTACGTCCAGGTATCCAAGTGTCTGTCTACGCACAGGTCCCCCCCTACGTCTATGCCTCGAAGTCAGTGTCAAAGACTTGGTCCCAAAACCCAAGGAAGGAAAAGGGATCAGTAACGGCCGAACAACGTTTAATGGAAAACAAGCTGAAGAAGTAATGCGTGATCACGAGCGGTGATGCTGATGATGGTCCGGGCAGCGTATACGGATGACGTCTTCATCCGTACTTCCGACCCATCTTCTCCGACTGTTTGTCAAAATCTAGGCCCAACTATAGTGCCTCCATATCTGGTTTGAAATGATTTGCTGAACAAAGCTAGCTATCTCATACTTGCGTCAAAAAAAGGCAACGTTTCCCTTAGGAGAGAAACGGGAAGAGAGAGAACAGAGTTCTTTCTGTTTCTTCCCAAGCTCGATGAAATGTTACCCTTTCTAGAAATTCTAACTTCTGCTCACATTACACCTGTCAGCAAGAATGGAAAGTGCAGATTCTTTTTTTTTTCTACCGATGAATCTCGTTGGCGAACCAAGATAATAACCACGGCGAACACTGCAACGTATCGCGTATGATAGTTTAATGCGGCAATTATATATGTATTTTCGCAATCTCCAGAGCATATAACTTATGATCTTGGAGCCCTCTTCTTGTTGAGAGGACGGTTGAAAAAAATCTGGATATTTTTAAAAAGATCCTCTCCAGTGGGCTTTTTTTGGATAAAACCCGGATATTTTTGGAGAATATAGACGAGCCTAGAAATGGTGACACAGAGCGAAAAAAAAAATCTGTTTTGCTGTCCTCCTTGATATCGGATGATCTCTCATAGCTTCGGTTTATGAAACTTGCCTGTCCCAGTAACATTCGATGAGTTTCCATTGTTTTCCGAAAGGTATAGAGTCCCAGCGCACTTTACTTACGATGACAACAAAGCAGACTTGTACGTATTTGGAGTATTGTATTTAAAATACTGTATTTTAAATACAATTTGCGGTATTTTGGTACTCTACTCAATACTTTTTGTTTTGTGTATTTGTACTCTATTTAAAATACATTTTATGGTATTTTCTACTCAATACTCTAATTACATATTTTGGATGTCCCTCTTAAACTTTCTCTGTCTCGTCTTCCCATTACCTTGCTTGTTCAGTGGAAATTTCCCGAGTCCCTCGAACATGACCCGGACATTGGCCCTTCTTGGAAGTCCCCATTTAGAGATCTTGCCCCGTGTGTACCAATCCTTGGCCAGTGAGGGTTCTATTATGTGCGCCCTGAAGCGCGGACACACCGAATTCTGACCTCGCCGAGCAGGGACTTGCTAGAAGTTTGCTTTGTTCTGGGACACATATGCTTAGTTAAGTTATGTGGTATCTCTTTGTCATCTTTTTGGGACTTGTGTTTAGATGACTCCTATCACACAGCGGCGGCTAGCGCATATAGTGCGCGTGGTTTAGGTGATTCATGTCGCATATCGGCAACTTGCCGCATTGACCAGTGACCGGTGACTTTTTTCATTCAAGGACAAATAGTATCTTAATTGTATTTCAAATACTTTTTGGAGTATTCTGTACTCTATCTTAATTACTTTAATTTTTATGTATTTATACTCTATCTTAATTACATTCTAGCGTTAGTATTTATTATCTTATCTTAAATACATTTTTGAGTATCTTGTACACGTCTGCAACAAAGAAAGCAGTTTGTTTCCTCACTTTTCTTTTATTTTGCTCCACAGAGTGGTTTTCGGTTTCTCCGGTGCCACGTACGTGTTAGACACCCTGAGTGGTTTTCCGGCAGCACTCTCCGTTTTCTTGATCATGGGCTTCAGGGAATCCATGGACATAGAGTTTGGCCTGTAATAGAAATACGTGGGAGCAACAACAACAAATAAATCGTGAGTATGGCCTGAGGTGATTCACCACTGAAGAGCAGTACACTACCCCATTACACGCGGAACATTAGATGTGAGATATGATAATACAACAATTGAGCTCTCCTCCAATGGCTGCGCTGCGCACAAAAAGGAAACCAAGGGGCTAAGGTCACGTGCTTACGCGAGCCAATAGGAGTGGCACGACGGTGAAGTTTCCGCAAAGACTCATCGTATCACGTCAACTGCGACACGTACAAAAAAAATTTTTTTTGCTCGGCTGTGGTGTACAGTACAACGAGTGCGTTAAAAGTGTCCCAACCCGCTTTAATCGGGCTCTCTTCGTCACAGGCCGGTTTCATACTATACCGTATTTGTCGCACGTATGCTCAAATATCAACGCCGTCAAATATCGGTGGAGGCTGGGTATTAGGAGGAACCTAAAAAAAAAGAGGCTCGACCTGTCAGTCAAACTTGGACGCATTTCATTGGTTGCCGTTTTTTCCATGGAGGCCGCCTTGACACCAGCATTTCTCCAAAACGGAGGATGGTTCGATGGCTCTCGGAGCGGCGAGGTGGGCATTTCGTGACAAATTTTATTTACAAACTACCGTGATTTTATTCTGTGAGTATATTCTTGTAACTAGCTGCAAAATCTGCTTCGACTTTCGCTCTGCCATCATTATTTACGCGAAAATGACACGTTTCGTCGCTACCGTATATAGGCCTATTGAAGACCGCCATTTCGAGAAGATACCACGAAAGAAGCCACTGATGCGTAAGATTTTGCATTATATCACTGAATTTTATTCGTACATGCATCTTTGGGCATTTCATCTACTGACTGTACATGATTACGAAGAAGCAGTTCTGCCGCTCTCTTGGCCAATCACTTCTTCTAGCAACCATTTCTGCAGTTCTGAGCAGGGTTTTCCCTACACCCCCGTTAGGGGGGGTGTACACCCTCCCTGAATTTTTGGAACCCCCCCCCCCCCCCCCCCCCCCCCCCCGATCATTTGAAAGTGACTGTGCAATGCATATATTGCGCGCATATACGAGCAAAAATGCGTGCGGGCACGCAAGCTCAATGTGGATCCTCAAGAGCCATTTGCCCCAACTCGATATCAAGCGAGGTATTCTATAAGGTTTTCACCATTGGTTGCTAGGTGTTCATTGACAAGATGCTAGTCTCTTTCCTTTGTCGTGCGTGTGATTATGCACCTTAATGTTGAAATGCCGTTCACAATGAATCTGTATTCTAAAGGCACTGTGTTCCAAAGTAATAGCATGTACAAATAAACCGGGAAAGCTTGGAAGATATGTCACCATTGTGCCACGATTCTTTCCGTGTCTAAGAAAAATTCCGCAAATGGAAGCTTCACCAAGCATGAACCTCCCCCCCCCTTGTAAGCTCGGCACCCCCCCCCCCCCCCCAGTAGTGAATTTCTGGGGATCTGCATCTCTCCATGCAGATGGCGTTGATAAAAGTGGGCGCAAACAATGTCGTTTCGGTCTGTCACCAGTGATATCCGTTTCAATTCTCCAAAATGGTGGCACCCAGTAAATAAGGGTGAGGTATAAGCACTGGATGAATGTATAATAATAGGCAACTTTGTTTCGACCTGCGATTGGCTAGCGGTTTCCCTCGCCTCTTTACGTCTCTAGTGCGTCGTGCATCCTTTCATGTGAACCTTTTTGGAATGGGGTAGGGTCCTGCACTCAACGCAGGGAAACATCCCACATCATCATCATCCATTCATCTATGTTGTTGTTGTTGTTGCGATTGGCTAGATACCTCAAAAAGTGGGCTCGGCGCCTCGGGTATATGCAGGTCCCGTTAATGGCCAGACTCTCTCTTAATACATGACACTGTAAACAACTACAACAAATAAATCGTGACTATGACCCGTGGTGATTCACCATTACATGTGAGATATGAGAATGAAGTTAAAGTTCCGGCAAAATGTTCGTGCGGAACAGGCATTAGTCACCCGACCGCACAGGCAAATGTCTCGTGAAAGAAATCGCTTATCGGTGTCTTCCTGTGTTAAACGCTGAGACATCGCCATATGACATCCCCTCGCACAATGTCTCATTTCATCATTGCGAGAAACATCAACTGACTGCAAAGGAAGGAAGCAGCTGAAACTTCCTCGTGAAAGATAGGAAGAACGTCACATTTGCGGAATATTGAGCGGACAGTTGTTAACTGCCGGACAATTACTTCGTAAATTTTTCGAAGCATTGTCCTGTACTCGGTCCTGCAATGTCGTATTCTGCTGTGGCTTTCGTGGTTCTGCAGGTGGTCCTGACATCAACCTACTCTGCGGGAATTGACGCTGAAGTGACGGATGCTTTTGGGACAACACCTACGGACGTGAGTTGTTTGAATTGAAAGCGGAAGGATACTTTGAGCGTATAATCAGTGGTTTACCCAGAATCGCAATCGCGGAGAACGGGCGGTCATTATCACGGCCACGTTGTCGTAGCTGTTGCCGACATGCGTTGAGGGCTGTAAGAACAAATGTGTCTCTGTGGGAGTGCACAGGATAGAAAAGCGGAGGGGGGGGGGGAGGGTAGAAAAAATCATAATAATCCTTTATTGAAAGTGTGCCTGCAAAGAGACAGTCCCCAATAGCAGCGCACATTTAGGCTGAAGTGGCGTAGCACCTCCTCCCTAAAACTTCGTAAAGATGGATAAATAAAAGCCCAGTTGGTCCGATATAAGATTAAAAGCCATCAGAATCCGTCTACAAGTTTTCCCGCCCATTTTAGTCCGAGTGCCATCCGAATTAATCCAGGTGCCTTCTGAGATAATACAGGCGCGTCATCTGAAGGGACAAACGAACCACTCTCTCAGTCATGCCACTTTCACTCTTGCATGTTTTCTCACCCTCACCAATTCAGTTTCATCCGAGTGCCATCTGAAATAATCCAGGTGTTATTCATTTAATCCGGCTGCCATCGAAAATAGTCCATGGCGTTTTTAAGCACTATATAACCGTATATTCACGTGAGAGACATCATTGCAATGCATAATATTCTATTGGAAGGAAAAGTAAAAAACAAACAAACAAACAACGCAACAGAACAAGCGCAACGGAAGACAGACGCGGACGGAACAAGCTTCTTCCGTTGCACTTGTTCCCTAGTATAAATCACCAACGAGCCCAAGTCTCTGTTTTAACACGCCTCACCTGCACACCCATCTAAAACGTTGAAATGAATGAGTACGCTAAAACGCTCAACGTTAAATTATGCGCAGGTTGACGTCGATTCCTCGACCATGAACGCAACAGCGTCTGAGCTGTCGACTCTCGTCTCAGCCACTGCAACAGCCGATGTAGAAACACAAACTACTGATGGAGTCGAATCCTCTGCAACAAGCAAGAGTACAAGCACAGTAGAAGTCTCTGCAAGTACAAGCACACAGCCGACGGAAACGACGACTTCCGTGAAAGGATATCGACGGCTCAGCGTAAACCCCAAACGTCAACCGGTTTTGTCGCCGCAGTTCTTAAGTAAGGTGGTGATGGACATCTTCGGAACTGTCCAAGCTCTCTCAGTTGACATCCGCCGTCTTTCTGACGACGTTACCAATTGGAAGGCTGAGGCATTTCAAAGACTGGACAGACTGGAAATGGAAACGAAGGAGAGATTGGATGTTTCTGAAGCACTTATCCGTGGTCACGTAAACCACACCGGAGATATTTCTAATAACATGATCGCGGACTTGAAGGTAGATGTGTTGGAGAGGCTATGGAAGCTAGAGGAGGTAGTTTCGAATGGAACCGAGGCTCTGTCGCGTGACGTTCGAGCGCTGAAACTTAGCCAGGAGGAAATGGCGATGCAAGGAATCAATGGAATTGATTCTGTCACGGGCAGCCTCGAAAACCTTCGGAGGTTCGTAAAGGAAGGTGAAGACAACACAACGGAAAGGTTGGACCTAATCGAGGCCAGGCTTCAAGGACAGACCATACTACAAGGAGATTTCCAGAAAGAAGTTTCAGAATGGCTGAACCAGACGAAAGAATCGATTTCGGGACAAATCGGCGGGTTGGTCCGACAGGTTTCAAGTGTTTCGCAGCAACAAAAGGATTGGAGGAATCAGAGTATTGAAATGCACGACACGGTTACGTCCGTGGCAGATCGTCTGCGAGACTTTCACGCTTCGTTCGTGGAATCTGAAAAGATATCGGCGGAAAGCTTCGCTCTGGTGAAAGCTCAAGCGCAAGAACACAGCGAGCGTCTCAAAAACTTGGAGGTGGACATTGCTGAATGGCTGAACAGAACCGAAGATGTTATCTTAGGCCGAGTTAGTGCGCTGACGCAAGACGTTCTGACGGGACGCCACGAGTTTTTGACCAAACTCGACGGTTTGCAATCTGTTGCAGTCGGTCTTAAGGACGTCAAAACATCACTGACAGAACTTCAGCTCAACGCGACTGAAAGGTACGACGGAATCGAGGCACTAGTTCAGGAACACAACGGGCGCTTAGTTGACATCAAGACCGATGTGATGGGGGGGCTCGATCGAATCAAGGACTGCATTCCAAAGGATCTCGCGCAATCGACCAATAATATTACGTTGATGCTGGACAACATTGAAGAGAGTCTAAAACCTTTACCAACAGTGGAGAAGTACACGCGGGAGATCAAGAATATGGTTCAGCAAATAAAACCGCGAGCTTTCAGACCGAGGGGCTGACCCTGATGGGGAACACGAACATTCTGGACCAAGTTCTAACTTCCCGTTATGTCGTATAACCTGTGGAACTACCACGCATTTTAGCGCTCAGTGTATCATGCGTAAGTTGAACATGCATGCGCTAAAAAAAGTATCGCAAAAAGCTGCTACCACGCATAAGCTAAATGCCTTGTACTATGCAAATATGAACAGACCTCCATCAACGATCTGTTTATACGATGTGCTTAGCATCTGGGGAACAACGACGCTATAAAGACAACAATAAACTGCTTGTTTGTTCGAAAAAGTGTTGATGTTGATGTTGGCGAAAAAAAAATACGTATATAGAAAGGTGTTTCGTCGTACCTTCGCTGCAGTGTTGTACCCGTTACCGAAATATGGTATCGCGATACCGATACTCGTTACCTGAGTAAAAACTATCGAAATACCGATATCGATACTACTTTTTTAGAGTAACGGAATACCGCTACCGTTACTCAAAAAAAAAAAAAAATGAAACTCGATACTTTGCCCGATACTTGTGTTTGAAATACGAAGATGATGCAACATAAAAATCTCTCTTGCGTGAACACCATAATTGTACGTATAATAGCAATTTGGGAGAAGACAGCTTCGCAGTAAAAAGACAGCATATTTATTATGTAGCTCGGACACTTTTGCTCGACTTTTATCAATAGCTGGTTCTCAAAGTCGTCCTCTGCCATCCAAGCAGGCCGTGGTCTCTCCGGCAGCTGACAGAGGTCGATATGACAATTACGTTAGTGTCAGGCCCGCACATACCGTGGAGTCCAATGACCAAGGAAACCTATACCCGAAGTTAAAACACCACACACACTACATATGTGAGCGTGACTCAGTGCGACACGGCAGCTTAGCAGTGGAATCCAGAGCGCACTGTCCTTGACCTACTGTTCGTTGACCACAACCCTTCTGTTCAGCACAGCGTCGTGTATTTCCTCGAGATTCGAAGAAAAAAAGTGAACATGTGTTTGGTATAATTCCATAATTCCCGTTACGGAGCACGTAGGCGTGTCCACAGGCTTCCTGTCGAGGGCTATGAGCGGACCATTGACAACGAATACGAGTGAGAAATATGGTCGGTGAAGAAAGGGTGGGGCACTAAAAAGTATGGGTATCGGTAACGATACAGGGATCGCGTTACCATAAATTTGTAACGGCAATACTTTTCCGATACCGATTTAAAAAGGTATCGCGATACGCACAACACTGCAAGTTCGTTGTACGCACCGCGTTCTCTTATATCCAATTATATATTATATCCCTCTTCATATCCAATATAAACGTTGGAACAGGCTGTGATCTGCAGCGACGGCACCCGCCAGTTTCTTGTAGACGATATCCGACCTCATGCATTCCTGCAGTCCATCGACCCCTCACTGGAGTTTGTCATCGGCTCCCGCTGTACCCGCGAGGAGCAGTCCCTTCTACATCGTCTTCGGCTGAACGTTGCCCTTACCCGTTCACTCCTGTTCAAAATGGGCCACGTCCCATCGCCCACTTGCCCACTACTACGCCGTAGAAGACGATATCTCTCATCAGCTTCTCCACTGTCAGCGTCACCACCATCATCGGGCCGTGCTCTGGCAACACCTCTCAGCGCTTGGGTGCACGGACGGACGGACAGACGTTTCTCTCGCAACACTCATTGGCCCCGTGCAGCGAGCTAACCAGTGGAGCGTCACAAAAGCGGTGCTCGGCTTTCTGCGTGATACGGGCTCCCTGTGAGCCGAGTTTCTTTCCTTTTTTCTTTACTTATTTGTCTTTTTGTTATTTCTTTTTTTCTCTATTATTCATGTTTTTTTTTTGTTTAGGGAATAGCAAGCCGGCGTGCTGCATGGCTGACCTTTCCCCTTCCTTTTTTTTCTTTCCTTTCTCTTTTTTTTTCTGCCAATAAATTCCTCTCCCCCCCCCCCCCTTTTTTTTCCGAGGTTCTCGAAAGAGCATCCGCGGTGCGTACAACGAAGGCACGTTCGCTATATGACGAAACACCTTTCTATATTATACATATTAAATGTGTGTTCGCTTTTGGTTTGGGGCAACAATTTTGCGATATCAGACTACACCATCCAAATGCGGCTTACCATTCTACGCAGTATAGTCTAGTGAGGTTTGTGGTCTTCCTCTACTTTCATGACTCTTTCGAGCAAATCTGCCACGGTAAAGCATTTCAGACGAAAGGGGGCTTTTTACGAGGGCAGTTGTTACGTGTCCAATGCTGATGATGGCGACCATCCGGCTCATAATCAGGAGAACTCATACAACAGTTAACTCACACGGGGACAAATCATACCAGGGCAGCTGATCCAGGAAAGGGAACGATGGAATCCTGTTTTCTGACGAATATCTTCGAGGAAGGAGCGGGGCTGTACAAGGGGGACTTATGCCACTGTCACACGGGCAGTCTTCAACGACCATTGAGGTGGATGACCATTCAAAATGCAGGTAGCGCTCCCTAGCGTGTAATGTGTCAACCTATCAGGAAACATTGGATCCAGTGCTCGTTGAGAAGTTGACGCGTTACCCGCTTGATGGTGCTACGCCCATTTTCAACGGTCGTTGGTTTCAATCGTCATTGGAGACTGCCCGTGTGACAGGGTTATTAGATGGGGTTTAGAGGCGAACCGGTCTCGTGGGGACTCCCGAGCCTTCGACATCGCGAAACTGTTAGGTCCTCAGTCGTCCGACAAGATGCTCGGGGCACTTGAAGATTTTCTACAGCTTGGCTTATGGCACAATCGATGACTTGCCAAGTCTGTGATCCCCCAGTGATTCATCTTCTTGATGAACACTTTACTCACTATACGTTTTACTCATTCTGGCGTGGTCTATGCCCAGCCACTTACAATTCCCTGTTGGGTTCGCGGAGTAGACCCCCCTTAACACCATAGTTACTTCAGCCATTCGGGCCGGACGGCCGAGTTGTGGGCGCAAAATTGACACCCAAGGCCGCAGTTCTCTGTGTAGGCGCAATGACCACTTTTAAGCTGAAGGCTGTGTGCAGTAAGGCACTTTTAAGCTGTGTTCTCAGTCCTCAGACTCCACAAGGAAATGTTGTCACAGGGATGTTACCACACTCACTTCTGCCCTTTTGTTTTGTTCTACAGAGTGCCACTTCTTTATCTCATACTATAGTAGACCGTTATCGGAAAGTGGCAGGCTTTTCTTTTCTCTACGAAGGTATATGCACTTATCGTTGCTACAACGTGTTCCGTTCAAAAACAAGCTTATCTTTCGCATCTTGAACCCGTTTCCTAAGCCGAAATATCAAAAGAAATTTCGGCGATAAGGATTCTGTGTGACCACGTGGCGCAAAAAAAGAACAACCAATGTACGGCTGCTATCATGACGTCATCTGACTGGATGCTGAATGTGGATGCAGTGTCAGCCGTGGTGCGTATTACATGGGATGCGTTATCGGTCGGTGTTCTCTCGGTCCCTTCTGTTCCCGCTTCGATTCTGGTCTACAAGACAGCCTGGAAATGTTTTCACAGCGCGAGACTCCAAGTACGACATCAATGATCAATCACGGTTGTTCTTCCATGGTAATTCCTCGATTTCTGCAGCACCTCTTGCCGAGAATGGTAAGTCTGTCGCGACTTTTGTCAAACCACGATTCTTCCCTGTGCTGGAACTTTAACAGACGTGCATTGCAGGCCGTAGACCGGCAGAAATCCAGCGAACCGGTAGAGAAGTAATGACTAATGAAGGGAATTGCCTCAGGACGAGAGCCGTCGATATTTCGAACGTTCGAACTGTTCATCTACTTCTGGGCCCAGAAGAAGAACATTCTCTGTTCGAAATATCGGCGGCTCTTGTCCTGAGGCAATTCCCTTCATACGTGCACTGCACTGCTGTCGTCATTTTCGTGTCTTCTCCTTGTGCTCAAGGAAAACTTGGTTACAACTTGAGGAGAGGAGGGGGCCCGACCCCCATTTTGTCCCCCCCCCCCCCCTGTCGTAACGCCCATACGGTGCCTATTTCATTGGACTCAAGTTCCAACGTTCTGATGCACCTCGCGCGATTGAATATTGACCTTTACCTGTGCCAAGCCGTGTAAGACGTCGCTGTCCCGTGCTTTGTCGTCCTTGTCATGATGCCAGTTTCACTGTCCACAAACGTCACGAGAAGCCAGCAACAATCCCCGCCACTGGAATGGACGAGCGAGCCACAGCCGCTGTCCCGGCAGAAGCTCGCGTGTGACGGTGCAGAAAAAAGAAGGCTCTCTGGTAAATTACATTACAAAATGTAGGGAAATAAACGGTCGATGCGGGCACATATTTTCCTCCTGGTGCACGACCCGTTTGTTTGATATCATAGCCGCCTGGCATGCAAATTATTGGTCGATATGATACATTGCTGGGTGTTTCGCTAAAGCGAGTGGCATGTTAATCGCTTATTTTTTTCGCAATACGGCATTCGTTTGGGAGCTAGTGCCGATAGAGAGGTGACATCAGCGAAGAAACTTAATAAAATTAGAGGTAGTGGCGGAAGACAGACGTAGAAAGGCGTTTGCTCTGAACTGACGAAAACTGGGAAAGTGAAGAGACCACCGATTCAAACAGTTTATTTATTTCAAAAAACCCCGAGGGTCCGGAGGGACATTACATGGGGGTGGACAAGGTGGGCATGGAACGTGGACAAGGAAAACACGAGGAAATAAGGAACAAAACAACATCTTGGAATAACAGGATAAGAACAATACAAGCAAGTATACAAAGCGATAAACTCAGCAATACAATAAAACTAACACTGGTATTGAAGATTAAGAAAGAGAAACTGCAAGTCGTCAGTCTGCGAGTGGATTGTTCAGGTTCGGGACATGTTCTGGAGTCATTGAGTTAACGTGCCTCTACAGACTAAAAAAGAACATCAAAGAACAAGAAAGAAAGAAGTGAAGTTCGTCTCGTGTATCGTACGGTCTCAGACACGAGGAAGTTCAATTTGCCTCTTTTGCCTACGTGGTTGCCTAGAACCAGTGACAAACTTATGACAAGACATGTGTAGCAGTGTTACCGTCTTGCCATGTCCTCGTCGTTTCACCTGATGACGTCGCCGACGTGTCTTATCTGCACATTGGGAAGATATAAGATAAGGCTGCCACCTTCAGGATTTCACCCGGACAAGTAAGAGGTCATCTAAAAAGCGAAGGTCGCCAAGAGTTTTCCAGGTTGAGATGGTGACGGAACTGCTTGCCTTAGCTGGCCACGCTCGGGCGGGCAACGTCATGACTATCGTGCGTCCTGGGCCGACTTCACAGGAAGCTGTACCGATATTTGTCTTAAATCACCCGGGGAAATCCCATAGAAAACAAACAAACAGCACAGCTGACGATAGCACAGACAGCTGTGTTGTTTGGGTGTTTTAGGGAAGGGCCGGGGTGCTTGGAATATCCCTGCACTGAGCACTCATTGCCGCATCAGTTTGCGTTGTATTAACACTGTTTTGCCCCTACGGCCTCCACAGAACGTACAAAGCGAGGGAAGAGCATGCCAGCATGCTTGCGCGGTCTGTATGAATCGAGCATTGCTAAATGGATGAAGTTGGTGCTGCCACCTTCTCCTATAGTATCAAACAAAATTATACGCTTGCGCCACCTACGAACACAAAACAGTACTAGCGCTTTGTCAACTTTGTCAACAGTGGAGTGGAGTGCAACGGAATATCGAACCATAAAACGCGGTGCACAGAAGAAAGTTTTTCGACGATGCCTCAGCCGGTACGTACCTGAATTTTGTCATTTTCAATATCTGGTGCGCGGTGAATCCACCCATTGCATCCTGAACGCGAAACCAAAACGAATCGGGCACGAATGAATGCGTTAAATCCGGTTAGAGCTTTCGGTATTCATTCACTAAGCAGCAATCGTTTGACACAAGCGTTGTTGACAGAAAATCTACGTCACGCAAACAAGATTGTTGAAGAAATGTCTGAGCTAGATACGTTCTAACTCTTACATAGAAGCGGAATACGTGTGATCAAGCGTTGATATTATGCCGGTGATGTAGTTTGAAGCTGCACGTTGAGTTAGCCATGTGCTACTCTAACTGAAATATTAGTCGGTCCAGTTTTTGGGGAGGGTATGGACGGGGAAACTACAAGAACATTAACCTTTTGCTGCCATGGCTGGTTGTTAGGATGAAATTCGTTACAGTTTGAAGCACATGACGATATCTTTTACAGAGCTCAGTTGAGCCCATGCAAGTTGACGCTGCACCAGATGAGAGCGAAGCAACTGAAGAAGATTCTTATTCCGTAGAAAACCCTTCATTGGTAAGTGCACATACTGCAATTTTTGTGGAATTTTTCGGGCTATGAACAACGGTTGGATGTGCGTTCTTCACAGTATACACTTTGTGTTGTAGGATTTAGAAGTCTACTCCAATAGCTACACGGGTCTCGCCCGACTGTATCGCCTGCTCTACATCGCGGATCACTGTCCGCTGCTGCGCGTCGAAGCCCTCCGTACGGCTCTGGGCCACGTTCAGGGCACGTACAACGTTGCAAAGTACCAGGAGATCCACAAAAAGCTCATTGAAGCTGTAGGGTGAGACTGATATTCACGTTCTTGCTTGCATAAAGTAGTGCTTGGCCCTTTAACTAACAACACATAAAAAAAAAAAGTTTAGAAAAATGTTTTCTGCAAAAACATAATGGGTAATATAATGGGTGTACTAATTCTACTATAATTCCAGAGCGTCCAATTTGCCAGACGTCACAGGAGGAGCCAATCCTGTGGTTGCGCCGCTCGACACCCAGTGGATCGAAACCAAAAACAAGAAGGCTGCCCTGAAGCTCGAAAAGCTCGACACTGACCTTAAAAACTACAAGAGCAACTCAATCAAGGAAAGCATTAGGTAAGCTTCTTTAATACGAGGTGGACATTGCTAATTTTCTCCTCCTGGCAATGCACTTGCGAAATGTTTTGCATGTTTCGCTTTTAGGAGGGGCCATGACGATCTTGGCGACCATTACCTCGACTGTGGGGATCTTAACAATGCACTCAAGTGTTTCTCGAGGGCGAGGGACTATTGTACCAGTTCCAGGCACGTTGTTAACATGTGTCTCAATGTGATAAAGGTGAACACGTTTCCAAATTACTTTGTGAGCTCAAGTGTAGGTATGTCACTCACCCAGTTTGTTCTGCAGGTGAGCATATATCTCCAGAACTGGTCCCACGTCTTAACCTACGTCAACAAGGCTGAACAAACTCCCGAATTTGTGGAGGTAGGAATTATTTTTGTTCTTTGTGCGCAGGATTGCTATATTTAGTCGTTTGCATGGTATTTTGTAGCATAGTCACGTTATGATAGCACAGTGTAGTCGTGCATAGTCAAGGCACATGCAGTCTCAGTGTTATATGGAGATTGGCAGCAAGCTGCAGAGTACATCCACCATTGAGCATCCACACATATTTGCAGTTTTTCTGGCTGTTTTGGCCTTTATGGCAGGCAATATGGGGGTGGGGGTGGGGGTGGGGGGTGGATGGGGCGTGTGGGAAAATCCCTGCCTTGATCATAATATCACAGTTATCGTAAAATAGAAAATCGTAATAAACTGGCTTGGCTGTATTGCACACAGCAGGCAGTCTTCTAGGATACTCCAAGATAAGTCTTGTCTAAAGGTAAATCTAAGATTGTCTAGGTCATTGCATCATTAGTTGGGTTGAGTTGGGAATTTGGAACAGAAAGATGCTAATGTGAACGAGCCATTAATGAATATCTTGTAATGAAGCGCTGCTTGGCACCCAAATGTGGCTGCAGCATCGTGGGAAAAATGTTTTTCTTTTTTCCCCCTTATTCACAGGGCCATGCCAAAGAAGCCCACCAGCACATCCTGACAAAGTTACGGTGCGCCGCTGGTCTGGCGGAGTTAGCCACAAAGAAGTACAAGTCGGCTGCTAAGAACTTCCTGCAGGCCAGCTTTGACCACTGTGACTTCCCAGATGTGAGAATCTCTGGCCAAAAATTTCTCTACGCATCTTTTTTTTTTTTTTCACGTTTGTTTACATTATTTACGTTTGTTTGCTTACAATTTTTAGATGTTATCACCCAACAACGTTGCCATGTATGGTGGCCTCTGTGCGCTAGCGTCATTTGATCGTCAGGAACTTCTGCGCAACGTGATTTCAAGCAGGTGATTTTATTTCGTTGCACAGGATTGTTCTCGCGCATATTTGAACCTCTTACACTTTTGTTAACGTAGTTTGTTTTGTACTTTTTTTTTCTTTCAGTTCGTTCAAGCTGTTTTTGGAGCTTGAGCCGCAGCTAAGGGACATCATCTTCAAGTTTTACGAGTCAAAATATGCCACTTGCCTTACATTACTGAATGAAATTAAGGTAAGTGCAGTGTCAGTATTGCCCTCGGTAGCAGTGTGGAGAATGAAAAAGTGGTGCATTATGGATTTATTTTCTGGGCCTCAGATAACTTTTCATGCTAAAACAGTTTTTTTCTTTTTTTTTTCAGGACAACCTCCTGCTGGACCTCTACCTAGCACCGCATGTCAGTACGCTGTACACACAAATCAGAAACAGGGCTCTCATACAGGTCTGTCAGTCATTTATAGTCATATACAGTGTGTCCAAAAGTAAACAGTTCTTCCTTTGCCTCCTGCAATGGCTGCTTATCGGTTGGCATTTATACTAACATCATTTCAAAATAAATTCAATATTCCCAGAAAAACTGATGATTCAGAGGAAAATGGCAGTTCTGCGAAATTTCAGTGATTAGCGGAAAGCTTGGGACTCCAACCACGGCAGGCCATATTTCAGCATTATTGATAGGGTTCTGCGTTTTCGCTGTTTATTTTTGGGCGGATTCGGCGTATGTTTTTCAGTGCTCATTGCTTTTCGCGAAATCCGAGTTTTTTTCAATGTTTTTCCTCGCGTGTACATGGTTTACCCGACAGTTATCGGCGAATAGCTATTACAATGTAATTTCAGTGCTGTGCGTGTCTAACGCTGCCTTAACAACAACAACCAATGCCGATTACCAGTTTCTTAAGTGCCAGTTTTATAAGCGCTGCAAGAAATGACCGGAAGGCGTTTGCTCACCTTGTTCGTTATGAGGATTCTTCTAGGATTCACCTCTTCCCCAGCCCACATTAACTGCCGCACGACAATACTTGCATACGACAACATCTTCCTTGCCCGAGAGTTCAAAATCTTGATTTTTGCAAACGTAGTCCGAGGCCCTCTTCCTTTTTCTTCCCATCTCGGGCACCGCGGAAAGGCAGGACAGCCGTACGTGGAAAGTGTACGTACTGTCGCAAACTCTCCACTAAACAACTAAAGGCCGGTGACTGAGATTCTACTTGACGTCACGTCCCTAAAAGGTTCACAGGCGCAGTGGGGCACCTACAGTGGCGGAAGAATGAGATTCGAACCAGTGGCACCCGATCTGGGACAAAAGGGTTGACCCTGGAACACTCAATGTGGTCGCAGGTCATCCAGCCATAGGAAATAGCAAGAAAAGAAGAGTAATAAAGGAAAGCCTGCTTGGCATGTTGGAATCTTAAGCTGAGCGTGTGCAGCAATTTATCTGTCATGGTTCCTGGAATGTTCCTCTGTATTCGATGTTTTTCGATTATAACCGAATGAGGGAAAAATTTACCCGGCGTATGCTTTTCGATTAAAACCGAAAATGCGTAACCCTTATTATTATTGACCATGGAAATATACGTGTATAACTCAGAAATTAGACTTCCTAAGACGTAAGAGTGGTATTGTTGGGGGATCTTTGTTTCTATATCCAACCACCAGGAGACAACATAATGCTTGAAATGGTGTATAATGATTTTTCTGCTCACGTAGATTTATTACACTAATGACTTTAACATAATGGAACTCTCTAACTTTGATCATGTGACAACACTGTAAATTTTATCATTGGCCATCCCGTATACGTATTGTCATACCATCACCTTCTTAAATGGGTGCATGTTTCCCTCTGTTGTTCATTGCAGTACTTCAGCCCATACCTGTCTGCAGACATGAACAAAATGGCATCTGCCTTCAACACGACAGTGATTGATCTGGAGGACGAACTCATGCAGCTCATCTTGGATGGGCAGATCCAGGCACGCATAGACTCTCACAACAAGGTGCTTCAATTTGATTGCATTTGTTTCATTATTTGTCCAATTATTTGTTTGCTTACGGAGAACAAGCTTGCGGGTTCAAACCTGGCCACTTGCTGGCATGATGCTTAGACACATTGTCCTCAGTGAGAAATATTGGATACAGTGTACCGGTATATAGTGGTGCACATTAAAGTGGGACTCCGCAACAGAACCGCCACAAAGGTTGCGGTATACAGTCAACCCTCGATTTATGAACACCCTCGGTTCCCCGAAAAATCGTTCATAAATCGAAGGATTCATAAATCGAAAATTCCATTAAGTGAGTACAATCGAGCAAATGGAACAGTATTTCCGAGTTGGGATTGTGTTTATAATGCAATATATTGTGTAATTTCGCTTTCGATCATGCCTTCTGCTGTGTCAATCTCAAATCTGTGTTAATCTCCGGGTGACAGCGGACACCTTATTCATCAATTGAGGTCAGGAAGACTTGTGGAAAACCCGTTTGTTGTTCGGATTTCGAGGGGTTAAGAACCGAGGGTGCAATACCTGGAAAACGTTTTGTCTGTTCAGGCATCATTCAAAAGGCCACGAATAATCCGTATAAAGGTTTTTGTTGGCCTCGGAAGGATCCGTTCATAAATTGAGGGCAAAAACGCTGGGCAACTCCTAGTTGGTTCCCAGAAACTCCATTCATTATTCGAATATCGAGGTTCATAAAACGAGGGAAAAATGCATGTAAAAAGTTTGGTTCCTTGTGCTAGTGTTCATAAAACGAGGGAATTCATAAATCGAAGGTTCATAAATCGAGGGTTGACTGTATTCGTAACCTTTGGGTTGTCAGGAACACGTGTACGAAATATCTCGTCCCAAAACTGCGCAGATTTATTTCAGACAAACAGTTGCTTCGTGGCACTAATGCAGAATTTAAAAAAGAAGGAAAAGAGAAACTAAGAAAACCCCCAAACAAGAATGTGGGTGTGTTAAAATATGGCTGCATTACATTTCCAGATACTTTATGCGAAGGACATAGATCAGCGAAGCACAACGTTTGAACGGGCATTAGCTATGGGAAAGGAGTACAACAGGCGGACGGCAGTGAGTTCGCGTCAAATCCTCAAAGTGTGAATCGTGAGCAGGTTTCGTCATTGATCTGCTTTTTTGGTTTTCAGGCTCTCATATTGAGGTCTGCAATGTTGAAAAACCACATACATGTCAAGGTATGGATAGCTTTCTAAGCTATAAGGTGGCATTAAAGTCAGTGGTGATGTAAGCTTATATTATATAAGTAGGGCCTGACTTTTTCGGGTTTTATTTTTGGCCAAATTCGGAGGGTAAATATCGGGTGATATTTTTCATTCGAAAATTCGGGTGTGTTCGGGTTAAATCCTGTTACGGCATATTCTGCTGTCAGGAATTCGGGTGCATTCGGGTGATAATTTTTGTTTATAAAAATTGTTCTTAACATGGAACTAATGTTTAGCAATGTTATCAAACTTTATTTTAATGCACGCTTACGAGTGCGCCACGCGACCCGGATGTTTTCGGGTAGATTCGGGTTAAACCCGAATTTTACAGATTTCGTTCGGGGGGTAAATATCGGGCGGATACGGGTTTAACCCTAAAAAGTCAGGCCCTATATATAAGTCAAACGTGCAAGGTGAAGCGTGTGACATAAGTACGGCTCGACAGTACAAGCGCTTATCCAGCATTTGTTTCATTGTATCAATTTGATAACGTGGTCTGATTGCATTCGATATATTTTTAAGTAGGACGTGGCATGCTATGAATATATTTGATTTGGTACGGTATTCTTGAGTAGGTGACACTATCTTTAGGTTATGACTAGTCAAGCCACCATAGTGACTTTTTATCGCGGTTCTAGCTACGCTCCACTGTGGAAATAAGATATCTTCTTTCATTCGTTTATAAAATTGCATTTTGTATTGCTATTTGTTTTTATGCACCAATTAGGCACATCAGCTCACTTACCCCTCATCACACAATTCATTCTCGTCTCTTGTTCCTATGGAACACTTTTTTATACTTCATCTTATGGATACAGGGTGTTTGCTCTAACGTGTCCAGAAATTATATTTAAAGCGAGCGATAAAAGAAAAGAAAGTGGTACTTCTGTGCTGCTTGAGTAAGAAACAGATACTGCTTCACTAGTAGCACCTGTTTCTTAGTCAAGTAGCTGAAAAGTAGCGCTCGTTTCTCATTTATCGCTCGCTTTAAATAAAATTTCTGGACATGTTACAGCAAACACCCTGTATATTTTCTTACTTGCTCTTCTTTTGTTTGTTCCGTTATAAGCTTTTGATGTGTTCTGCCATTTCGTTGTGGTCTGCGTCTTATTTGTTTTTCAAGTTCCCCACGGTCTAGGCATTTGCTGTTGGTTGGCACGGGCAAGTAAATAAACAGCTGCAACTAGTTAAATCACAAAAATTGTAATTGTAAACTATAGCTACAACTAGTTGCATCTCAAAGAGTAATGCCAGCTCTAGACCTTTTATAATTTTCACAAGCTAACCATAACTTCGTTACTTTTTTTTTTTTTTTTTACGAGCTCACTCCATGACTGACACTTGTGCTGTACTCCATATTTGATGTCGTGTCAATTCTAGCGTGGTGCTTCACATGCAGTTCCGTAAGTGGGGAGCGTAAGTTTCTAATTTCCTTGTGTTCTTAAGAAAAGTATGTGCGTGTAGTGGTGCCCCCGAGGTCGCAGGTTCGAACCCGGCTGAGGACGCCGGCATCTTGGTGGCGTTGGTTGCTTAGGCACGGTGTCTTCAACGAGGATCGTTAAACACGGTGGGAGCCGGCTGTGATTTCAGCACACGTTGGAGAAGCCCCAAGTGCAAAAAACGAATTTGGCATCTGATCATAGTTGTCATGCATTGTAAAGTGGATGATTATCATTAAGCTTTAGTGGTGCATGAGGTGGGAGGTAGAGGTAGGTTTAGAGAGCTTTTCAACATGGAGATGCAAAAGGCTGGAGATAAGGCGGAGATGACAAGTGTCCTTGGTGTACTTTATTGCTGTTCTGCTAATGGGAAGTTTGACCCCGGACGACTTCTTTCGGGGTGTGAAAAGTGAGCTGTGTTCTGAAAAAAAATTTACAAATCACTCGACTTCAACCTGTGTTTTGTGTACCATTGCAACTGTTTGGCAGAATATGGTAACAAAATTGACTAGTGAGTACAAAGAGTTCCCGATATACATTTGTAGGGGAGCAGTTGTCCCCCTGCGTCATCCTTCCCCTAAGACTGGCACTGTTCACCAGGGGCATCCCTGCAGGCAGCATGTGTTTCAATGCTCTTGACAATGTTCTTGAGCACTGGAGGCGTGAACCATTTCCTCACCTTTCCCAGGGGGCTATTTCCTATGGTTAGAGCCCCCGCTTTTCACGATTACCCCAGAATTGCCCATGTCTCGCAGAACCTGCTGCTTTCCCTCTGAATCGTGTGTTTTTGCACGACCTACTAGATTATAGCGACCATGTCATACGGAACCCCTTCCGAGCGCTGCATTTGGAGACTAGCAGTGGCGCGCTACTCATCTACCCGGTTATTCCTTCCTCGATTTCTATAGTACTCTGTACTTTAGCTTACGTTAGTATTTTTGTACAAGCGGCGGATGTCCCACGAGAGTTGCTTCCTTCTTAAGTTGAATATCATCATCATTCTACGCGTTTTCATAGGAACTGTTGCTGTCGTCTGCTACGGTAATCGTGTGTCCGCTTCTGTGCGTTCAAAATTCAAATTTCCATCGTCCAATCGTGACGCAGGTCTTGCGGGCCGATGAGTAGTGCCCCCTAGCGGATCGTGCGGATGAGCTCCTCGTTGGGTTTGCCGATTATGACATGGTCGCTATAATCTATTAGGTCGTGTTTTTTTTTAACCAAAACAGCAGACTGCATTTATTTGCCTAAGCTGTAACGGAGCAATAGGTTGAGCTGCCTGAATTATAAAAGGTGGGTGGAGGCACGTTAATGCCACGAGGGGGCTCCCTCATCAACCACTGCAGTCCCAGCTGTCATTGTTCGTTATGCTTATCTTAGTTTTATCTCTAAGAAGGTACACTCAATGTCTCCTTATGCTCAGTCACTGAGAAGCACAACTTCAAAGACAGCCTTCAAAGTCTGTGGCAACTGGAGAAAACATAAGTTTGCTTTTGACTAAATATGTAGACTGATTTTATTTCTTCCACAAGTTAAAAAGCTGTTTGGTGACAGCTGAGTTTTCATCGTTTGGCTTTTGAAATTGTGAAATTGAAATTTGTGACCACCCAATGATACTGCATATGCCTTAGGAGATAAGTTGGTAATGTGTCAGTCGTTTTGTCCCAATGTTGCGGGTTTGATCTTGGTCGGGTAACTTAACGGCACGGTGCCGGGTGCGTAGACACCTTGTCCTCCTTAAATAAGGTGTGCCATTTGCAGTGATTTTCGCACACATTAAGAAGGTGAGCTAAATTAATCCGCAGGCCAATTGCACTGCCTGTGACCACCGTTATATCCTGACATAAATATACCAATATGGTCATTATAAACATTGCATCATTGTCACATTCTTTCTTTATTGGGGCCTTTCTTCCGCTAATATTATATACACCATTTTTATTCCGCAGAGTCTTCCCAGGGACGGTTCCCAGGGGGCCGACATCAGCATGACATCGTGTAACTGTACAACGCCACGTAACTAGCTGCAAAACTAGAAAGAGAATTGTCGTCTAATTTAACGCATTAACCCCATCAAAGACATCTTGGATTTGGATCGGGTCGTCGTGGCAACGTCCACACGGTGCAGTGCTCGTGAGTGCCATGTCTTCTGCATTCAACATTTATCTCGCTCATTTGCGGATCTACGTGCTGGAAGTGTCCCGTGTCTCAAACTGTGTGCATTTTGTTTGACTTTACGGGTGAGTTTGGGATATTTGAGTTTGCGGAGTGTGCGTTAATTTACTTCTGGCACGACCCTGTTCAGTTAGTAAATTGGCTGCGTTTAAGCGTGTTGATTTGTTGTGCACTAGTGATGAGTAAAGTGTACCGTGCCACTTGATAACTGACTCAGTTGAGATTGGTGATTAAAGTGACACATTTTTCCAACTTTGTGGCTCTTTCCTCTTTTTCTGACTGTTTCCTCTCCACATTTTTTTTCCTATTTTTTCTATGGGCTATTTTTTCCGATGGGATAGCTCCCGAATATCCCTGTCAATTATCATTAATTTGACTAAATTAGACACTCTCTTCACATTGGTGGGGTAAAAAAGTGACCTTTACTAGGCAAATTTCCGACTTAAGCTCGCAAAAATTTACATAATTAAACTTGCGTTGCACGACATCCACACGAGGAGGTGGCAAAAACCCATTAAGAACAAATTCCATTGACCGCATGACTCTAGGTGGTGTAGTTTTTTTTATTATAATTCAATGATACGTTTTCTGGGACACCCTGTATGTTTGGGTTACTTAGCGTTGCTCAATCGCAGGGTCAGCAATCCTTTTTGTATGCTGTCTCATGAGGAAGCTTAGCTTTTTAACTATTTTACTTCAACATCACGTGAAAGTGATTGTCCAATCGTAATCTTAAGGACTGCGCTGTGGTCTTCGTTTATTAGTTGTGAGCGTAACTTTGACTTATTCAGGTTCATCGCAGAAAACGCCTGCTGACAGACGTACGTTGACATAGTTGTCTTGTGACGTAGAGCCACGAACTATTATTATTAGACGTACGTTGTACCGAACATGGACAGGTTCGTCCGCGACAACATACGTATCTTCAGACACTTTCGTCCAACGTAAGGATAAAACGAAGCCGCACCAACTTCAGCGAAGTTGTTCTTTATCGGTGCATCGCACTGCAGGTAAATCAGTTCAGTTTGCTAATCATCAGGAACGTTGTCAACAAGTGCAGAAAACTGCGAGTCAGCACTCAAAGAATATTTACTCGAATTCGCTAGGGAGATCCCCGAAGCCTGCGAATGAACCGGTCAGTTTGTGCGGCATTGAAGATACCAATATTACAGATCTGCCATGTAGGGTTGGCTCAGAAATGACGTGCAGGGTGATATGTAAAGTAAAAAAGAAGAAAAAAATTGACGAGCAAGAATGTATTTCAATGTCTAGTGGTGTCAGGCGTTGCGCCTCCGGAGCCCCTTGGCTGTACAGGCCGCTTTATTGCGAGAAACAACGAAGTAAATGCACTAAAACTGACCCCCTAGGCAAACTAAGGCTATGTGTGAATAGTCATCTTAAAACTGAATTGAATGCAAATAAATTAGCGACCCGTTGAATAACCGTATCGGTTACATACTGTATACGGCATACGCTGGAATATAAACATCTACGGTATGTACGCGTATGTAGCTGATATAGAGCTGACACTGTTTTATGCCCTCCCTGTGCCGGCCTTACGCGTACAGCTTCGGGACTATTCAAATACATATATTCGGTTTGGAAGAAACATCAATTCAATTCGGAATTCGAACGTTGAATTCCATATTTGATTCGGAAATGGAATAGAATATACGATTACTCGCTTCGGTGTTCCAAAAATTCGAATATTCACACTGTCCTATAGTAAAATGTCCGAAGTCAGCCGGTCCACGCGTACCAAAGGTCGATGTTCCTCAGGGGACATTATTTCCAGGGGACATTTTTTCCCGGAACATTTTGGTTCAGGAAAAAATGTTCCCGGGAAAATTAGGAGAGCATTCGCGTTGTTCACAAATGGTTTGGCCGCTGACCATGGGCGCCGTCATTTTCACGGTCATGGGTGTGACAGACAAGAGACAAACAGGGAGAGACAAACAAGACAAGCACGTTTCTTCACTCCAGCGAATTAAAACCCAGGTATCCTAGGCAAATTATAGTTTTCTAGCGCGTTTTTTTTGTTTTTTTTTGTTTGTCAGACCCAGGGAACAGTAGAATTGTCCGTGGTTGACCTTCTTTTTTTTTTTTTTTTGCT
Organism: Ornithodoros turicata; assembly: GCF_037126465.1. Lineage (NCBI taxonomy): Eukaryota > Metazoa > Arthropoda > Arachnida > Ixodida > Argasidae > Ornithodoros > Ornithodoros turicata. The sequence continues at coordinate 82,145,851 of NC_088204.1, forward strand.
GCGATTGCGTATATCTGCTGCAAGTACGTGAAACGGCAGCTGCAGGGAGCTTGTCAGCAGTCCCCCATTTGTCACGTATGTCACAGATATTGGTAGCTTTAGCTCGCCTTGATATCAAAGCGACGTCCTTCGGGCTAATAATACATAAAAATAAAAGGCGCGATCGAACACAAAAACTCTGCGGTGCTGCGGTCACTCGGTACCAAGGCCCAACCCTGAAGGAATTCTGCCAGACATCGTTTTCTAGATGAACATGGAAGATGTGGTGCATGCGTTATGTCGTTGTCGCAGATTCTTTGCTTTCCTCTGGCCATGTGGTGGATTATCGAAGAGCGTACCTTTGATGGTGCATTTGGTAGAGGGATAAGGAGGGCGAAATAATCTCCTCTATGAATGTGAACCCCTACCGAAATATTGTTCTGGCTACGTTATTTATCTTCCCTCGTTCGAAGCGCGTTCTTCGCTTGTGCATGCAGGTTATTAAAAAAAAAAAAGAAATGTAACGAAGTTCCAGTTACATGACGCTGAATTTAATTAAGTTACAGGAAAAGTACCGAATAATAATCCAATTACTGACAAATGCAGAATTTACTTGCTCTCAAGTTCAGTGTGCGTTCAAAGTGCATGGCCACAGATAAGCCTCCCACAACGTATATAAAATAAGATTTTGCGTACCAGAAGTTCATATTCAACATAACAGACACAAATGTTTTTGTGAACAGCATCGAAAGCCATACGTAGGAAGCTGGATGCATGAGTTGGTTGTTAGGATTAGAAAAGCTCGCATAAGACAGGTGCTAAGGTATAGTCCACTATACGTGGTGTATTTTCTTAGGCGATACAGATTTTTCGTTAAAAACTATAAGGGCTATAGACATGCTGTTTTCATTTCGATCATCTCTGGGCCGGCGGACGTTCTTGGCCATATGTTGCTCAACCGTCAAAGAAAAAAGAAAAAAAAAGGTGTTCCTTCATGATTTTTTTGCGGACGATCTACCGAACGGATTTTTGTTCTGAAAATGGCTACGCTATCAGGTCACCGAAAGGAATATATGTTCTCATTGGGACAACTTTGTAGCTTTTATAATTAAAAAGTTCATTAACGATTTTTAGGTAATTAGTCATTTGATGGTTGAGCAACATATGGCCAAGAACGTCCGCCGGCCCAGAGATGATAGAAGTGAAAGCAGCATGTCTATAGCCCGTATAGTTTTTTTAATGAAAAATCTGTATCGCTTAAAAAAGACACCTGTATAGACACGTTGTTAAACTTCATCGGCGGTGCATACAGACACCATAAAAATGAATATATATTGTTATATATATATATATATATATATATATATATTGGCAAGAGGGCACGGCCCCCTTCACCCCCCCCCCCCCCTTCTTCTCGGTACGCCCATGTCATAAGTAGAGGATGTCTTCGGCCGGGTTCTAGCGTTCCTAATGTCCTGCATTCTACGCACCGTTATTAAACCAACTTTCTAGTAACACAAAAATAAGTTTACGTAAAATAGAATAGATTAGAATAGAATATTTATTCTGCATATACATCTACATTTCAAGGAAACCGTGAGAGGGGACCTATGCCAGTTGGCATGTGGGCTCCCCTTACAGTGGCGCATAAGATCGCGCGTCTCTACCTACGCAGTTGCAACCAAACACGTGATATGTGCGTTCTGTCATGTGCCTTTTGGGGACGATGCGGATGAAAAGCGTTCCACGTGGAAGGTCGGACGCGGATATGAAAGTAAGCCATCACTGCGGAGCAGATGCGTTAGCAAAATGCTCATCCGCACAGGGCTTTAGCTCTAAGATTGTTCCATCGTGGGTCTCTGTTTTTTAAATCCCGTGTTAGCGCGGCCAAGCAACCGTGGCTATGAGCCGCGTACAGAGACGTGGACGTGAGAGTGAGACGTGTACTGATACAGAAGACGTGGACAGATGGGAGAGTACAGCAGGAAGGGGGGGGGGGGTTAAATGGCATTCGTCCGGAGAGTCTGCCGGAAACCCAGGTAAAACCTTAGCGGCACAGCTGACGCAGGGCTTCGAACCCGCGTCACCTTCCAGTGTCGGCGTGGAAGGCAATCGTGCTAACCACTATGCCACGCGAGCTGGTCTCTCTTTCCCAAAATCAACTCACCCGCTTCATGGTTGCCAGTATTAACGCCTGCTCACAACAGAGAAAGAAAAAGAGAAGCGGAACAGAAACACCAAGAAAACCAAAACCTTCTGCTTTCGTGACCAGCTTCACCGACGAACCGTCGATCACGCCAACGAGTACAACGTCGCTTGACGAGCGCTTTCCTGCCAGACGTATTCGATCGTATCGTCCGCATATGTCAGTGGGTTAGTGATAGGTAGAAATAATGGTATACTCCCTTTTCTCTCTTTCGAAAACAGTTCAGCAACGTCCTTCGTGTTTGTTTTTGCGAGGAGAATGATTTAGATAACTTCCGGTCGGGCGGAAATAAGGGACGTTATTCTGCTTTGGTTATTCTAAGGCGTCGATTTTAATGGGTTGGGTTATGTGGGTTGTTTCGTGGGACGGTCTTATCTGCTGAGAGATTTTGTCAAGGTGTGTGGAGAAAACTCGTTCAACGCACGTGTGGTTGATCGTCTTATGACGTGCTTTGTATTTCAAAACAGTTTTTACTGGCAAGTGTAAGTCGAGCAGGCCGACCAGTCGAACGGCGACCCGAAGCAGGCGCGGATTTTCTCGGTATAGTGAAAATAAATAAATAAAAACGGGTAAAAATAGTACATTATAGTTAATCCTGTAATTATAGTATACATTATAGTATAGCTAGCCTGGCTCGCCTTTCTTTTTTCTTCTTTTTTTCCCTCCTTCGAATAAACGTATACACAGTAGTCCGTGAAATTAGTAGCGGAATTACAATTACAATTAATTTTTTTATAGCTCTAATCAGTTGCAGCTATATAGTTGCCCAGTTAGTTACTTTACAGTTACGCTTAAGAAATGAAATTCGTGTAAATGCAATTCTCGAAAACTTTTACAGTGAAATCGAAATTATATCGCACGTTTGTTGCTTTTAGAAGTTATTAGTTGAGAATGTGTTATTTTTTATTTGTTCTTCGTTATTGTTTAGAAGTTATTGTCGTTTAGAAATTATTGTACAAATTGGTTGATGTCAACGATGCTGTTGGTATCTTCACTAAACGTAAGGACTTCACTCAACTTCACTGATATGATAGGACTTATGATAGGACTTCACTGATACGCGAAATGTTTCGTTAGCTCGTGACTAACTTGTATTTGTGAATCTCGCTGGTTGTTTTGTTTTTGTAATAGGGACCTTAGTTAACAATAGAGGCTCGATTGATCGATTGTCGGCAAGCTTCAACCGCTTCAGTGCAGACATCGCTGAAAGCACGTTCTACAGGAGCCTCGTCGCTGTAACGTTTCTTAACGACGAGTAATCTAATTACAGTTACATTTGACGTGGCGAAAATTAAAAGCGCTAAGAACGGACGAAAACACGGACACAGAGATGACGCACTAACAACAAGTTTATTGTGCACAAGAGACAGGTTTTGGAAAGCTTCAGAAACTCCCTTTCCTTGTCAACCGGACCAATGGAAGTTACAAAAGAATATAATAACGGTACAAGTTACTTTTAACAACAGCCAACGTTCAAGAAAGCAAAATGTACGAGCACACAAACAAACAAACTCGGATGAGATTTGACGTTAATTGTTAATGTTTCATTCATGGAAACTTGAGAATCTATTCGCTTTCTCGATCTCCGATCGACTGTCTAATTGATTTAACCGACGATAATTACTACCCGTGCATATTCGAGTAGTTGGACCTCGATTGCTCTCCACGTGCGATGTTATCGTGCGAAAATGTGGAAACTACTTTGACGGCCATGACACGTCCGCCCTGTTCGATTCCCGGGAGGCGAGTTGTTAAAAAAGAGAGAGAGAGAGAGAAAAAAAAAACGGGACTTTATGAATGGAGAAAAAACATGAACGCGAATGTTACCCCCGTTGCGACGCTATTAGGTCGGTCTGCACGGCGTTATACTTATCGGTTAATTGATTTAATTATATTGCCACCACAGTCTCGTCCACATTTTTGTTTCGTACGCAAGAAAAAAAAAAAGTCGTGAACTAGAAAAGAACGAAAGCAATGATTAAGGCGGGCGGCGGAATACGCCTGTGTAGCACATGTTGTCGTAGTTAGAGCTACTATAGACTGTAGATTTTAGCGAGGTATTTATTATAAGGAGAACTGACTGCTCTGCTGTGGGCCGACCTCGCGTCAGATCAGGCGAGGAGGACCTCACGACTTCCTGAATTTTTATTATTTTTCGTATACTGTATTTGAATTTTCGCTGTGCACACCTTCAGCTTACGCCCAGTTGTGCACGTAGACCCGCAAACTCAAATACAACACCGAAAACTATTAGCGGCATCATGAAATCAATAAATTAATCGATGCACACCGCACGCGACAAAGGTAGCATATTTGAGCAGGGTATGGCTATGTCCCTTAGCGGCGCCCTTGGAGGAGTGGAGCTATCTTTCAAACGCGGACGGCCAAGCTGCGAGTGGGAAGGTTGTCGTTCGAGCACCCAACCTTGTGGTCGGTTAAGTTTTTATATATTGTTGCGCAATTAATGTCGAGACGTGACACTAAAGATCTCGGGAGGTGCTGGGTTCGAAACCTACCACCGGCTGTTCCTGAAGCCGTCCCAGGACGTTTGCTAACGCCCCCTGTCTCGTGCTCGTTGTATTCCCCTCATCTCCGCCGAGGCAAATGCGCACAGTTTGTCCTTTTTATCCCACTGTTCCAGACAAATGCGACAAATGCTGCCCAATATCACGGATGCAGATGACTTTTAATGCTTACGTCACGAGTAACAATCACCTAGACATTTTTATTGCCAATTCAGGCATCACTCTCAAGCGCATGTTGCATTCATGTAGCGTTTAATTTGGCATGAATTAGATCGTTTGTTTGCATTTTTTAAATTTGTATTTCTGTCTTCTTCTTTGTATATGGTGCACCGCTATCAAAGGCCTAACACCTGTTTGCGGGCACTCGGTGTGGAAATGAATAAATAAATAAATCTGTCCACCGCTCACAGACACCGTTACGTCGTGGTGTTAAACTAAATATCGCGTCGGAAGCTCTTATAGTGTAACTGTACCCAGTGTCGCTTCATGCGCAGAGAATAAGAAATATACTTTCTTTCTGACAGAGTATATAGGTCTATAAAGACGTATAATCATTTTAAATGAAACTTCAATCTCCACCGCAGGGCGTCGCGTTTTAAATGTGATCGATCAACACTATAGAATCGTGCCTCCAGATTTAAAGTGTCTCCCGCGGCACACTATCTCACGTAATTGGAGCCCGAGTAGGAGAAACGGTCTCAAATATATTTATTACTGCCTAGCAGTGTTTAGACGGTCAAGTTATCTAGTGAAATAACTCCTAGTTCGTCGAGCCTAAAACAAAAGATAATGTTACGTAAAGAAAGCAGCGCGGGCTACTTTTCTTCTGTTGCGCGCCGAAAAGTAGGTCTGACGCAACCGCTTTTTTGTTTGAGCAGGCAGAGGGCGGGTTTTCTCGTTGTGCGTTCAGATACTTATTGGCGGCACGCAAGAAGTGGATGGTGACTGATGAGCCATTATCGTATTGTCTTTATGAACGGCGTTGCCGAGTGCCAGGTTAAACGGTTTTTATGACGGATGAGTTTATGCGAGCGACACGTTGGTGAAATTTTTGTTGTTGATGCTGGGATCGAGGGTAGGCGCTACTGTGCGGATCGCTCTTTGTGAGTTAATCTGGTGGGGAGAGCAGCTCACCAGCCGCTTATCAGTTCACGCTCTTAAGTGACTTTGCGATCGATACGTAATGAGGTACTCCTCAGAAAATTAGCCAGGGTGTGCGCCTCACAGAGGTTGCGGCCTCATCATTGCATCCAATGATAATAATAATAATAATAATAATAATAATAATAATAATAATAATAATAATAATAATAATAATAATAATAATAATAATAATAATGTATTATTTATTTATTTTTCCAACACAAGTTTAAAATGTAGCAACGCCTGCTTAACCCAGTTGGCTTGAAAAGAAAGACCGTACTTGCTTTGAAGCACAGTTTGTGAAAACTTCGAAAGTGGAACGCCTAAGAGAAAGATACATTGTACCTCACGTACCCCAGGAGGGCACAATGTACGACGGGCACCGTTGCATGTCGTACAGGGACTGCCCGTTAAAAGCGAACGCCTCCCCCAAAATAACCTCAGTAGATGATGGGCGGTATTATACATATATAAACGAATGCAACACCTTTCAGGCGGCCCCAGCTACGCCGAACTCGTGGTTCTCATTAATTTTGTTTCTTACCACCTTCCAAAGACATCAACACTCCAGATTGATTTGAGACAATGTTCGAGAAAGCCAGGACACTGGCGGGAGTCATTTCTTGATTACCGGGTAGGCGCATCATCATGGGACGTTTTTCGGAGGGATACACACTCAGGCCTCTACGCATGCTTTCCTCTCTTTCTCTCTCTCACACACAGACGCACATGCAGAGAACGAGGCAGGCGATATCTGGTGAGCACAATGGAAATTAGCCAAATTCAGGAGGGCGTCGAGTTCTGCTTGTAAGTGTGTGTCTTCCTCAACACGTTATATTCACCAAGATCTTCCGAGACTGTGCACGTAGACATCAGGACATCCATTCAGTTTTGACAAAACGTTCTTCTGCTCTAGAGACAATAAATAATCTATGGCACCATATGTCGGTGATCATGGAACGTGAACGAGATGTTCGTTTTGCCCGAAGCGTCTGCAGCCTCGATGCAGGTCAATGTTGCAGCGTCCACTTCGCTTTCCTTCGTTGCACGTGTATATGATTTCCTGTGTGCTATGTGCTAACGAGCTCACGATTAACATATCCCCGGGAGCCTTGGACATTTTCACGCTGCTCTTGGTCGTTATTAGGCCGCTCTGCAGCCTATTCCGTCTCACTTTTCTCAGTAACCCGTATGGACGGACTCTTAATACAGACTTGGTTTCGCCTTGATTGATGCTTCGTTGTTCTGGGAAAGCGAGATTGATATCGATGTTCCCATTAAAAGTTTCTCGATATTAAAGTCAGGATTGTGTGGACACAGAGGCGCCTTGTAGGCGATGTAGCGACCTTGTCGTATATCGCCCAGATGCCAGAGGAAGAACGCTTCGCACAATCCATGAAAGACGTTCAGGTTACGATTCTTCAACGAACAACGTCATTAAGACACGTAAAGTACTTAGACCCGCTGAGTATTATGCTGAGTACTAATGACTACTAATTAGGTCATATAGGCGCCGACTGCGGGGGGGGGGCTTGGGGGCCTGAGCTCCCCCCCCCCACCCCCCGGAACATTCCCAGGTGGCGGGGGCAGGCCTCCTCCGCGGGAAGTCTACCCAGCTGACACTCAAGATGGACGTTTCGATAGATATCCTATAAGAATCGCGTGTTTCGTGCGAGTGATCATGATAATCCTGTAGAAATTTGCCTCACAACGTCATAACACGGAATTCCCGACCCCCTGCCCTACCTCTGTGCATGAAAAGGGGGAGGGGCCCTCGGGTTGATTGAAAACTCTCCGCCTGTGAATGAGGTACTTGATATGGACGACTATGACCATCAATTTTTCCCACCTGATGGTTCCTTACGCACGTTGGAATCTCAGCAGACGGGGGCCCGTATTTAAAGTCCCCCGTGGAAGACGTCGTGTCTATAAGCAACTTGTGCCATGCCACCAAGTTGTCCTCGGCCGGGATCCAACCTGCAACCTTGGCACCAGAAAGCGGACATGTTTCCAGTTGAACCACCGAAGCGAGCTGTTTGGCGATGGTGCGTCAGTCTTGGTTGTATAGGCAGTTGACCTCGGCAAGGGCGGTGAGGCGGTCCTGGAAGTATACGGTGACGATAAAGGGAATTATAAAGAATAACGTTAAGGTGCATAACGTTAGGAGCTTGTTTGTGCTTTGTGAAAAGAGTAATAAATAGTCGTCGTAACACGTCTAAGGTCTTGATATCACTGTGGTGAGGTTCTCCTTCTACCATCGATCAGAGTTGACTGCCAATTAGAATTTCATCTGAGAAGTGGAGAACAAGAGATAAACTGATGTTCTGAGGCTGGAACAACATAGAAGTTTAGGTAGAGCCCTGGACCGGCAATCCAGAAGATGTGGGTTCGATCCCTACAGCTGGCTAACCTTTTCAGTGACTTTCATCTTTCATCAAGTGGAGAACAAGGTGATGGTGATGTGATAAAGAAAAAAAAAAGGGGGGATGTGAGTCACGTCCTGTCTGACGTGACTTAATTACGTCCTGAAAACACGACGAAGTGAGGGGACGTCCCATTATTTGACACTTTGCATATATATTAATTGTATAAGTGAAAAGCCCTGCTTTCGTAGCAAGTCGCGACCTAACTTTGATCCTTTCAATTTGCGCCAGCACAGCTATAACATGTAACTTTCACCTGCGTGGTGATTGGTCCTGAGCATACTAAACGGTGATGCTCTGTTCAGGAACCACCCAATGGAAAAGTCCACCACCATCTGCTCAAAATCAGCACCACCATCACCGTGAATTAAGATAGTGAGAAAGAGAGAACTAAGAAAAAAAAAAAGGGGAGTAAACAGGGGAGTAATTGCATCTTGTAGTTCCCTAAATTGCACTTACTCAGCATCTTGTCCCCTGGCCCTGAAATTTACTCCCCAGGACATGAAATAGTTACTAAACTCCGCAAATTGTCCTCTGAATGCAACAATCTACGTAAATATATGCGCTTTGTGAATTTGATAAAACGAGGCTATACAATAACGCAATTTTTTTGCCCAAAGAGTAAGAAATTGTTGTTCTTTCTTGGCAAATTGTGTCTTATGCAATTCGCAAGATATTATCTTACTCGATATATCACGGTTTAATTCAAAGTATTTTCATTCATGCACATGGATTATGTACATAAGGACTGTGAAGACAATTAATAAGGCGTCAAATACAGTCCCGACTCTGTGATATTAATTTAGCCCCACGCATTTAATCCAGAAAGGGACTAATATGCTTGTGGCAATTCATTTAGTCCTAAAAAGGACTAAACATGTTCACACAGAGTAAATTTAGTCCTTCGTGCGCCGTCCTTTGCGACGCTCCTTTGTGATGGCACAACTCATTTTTCTTGAAGTCACACTCTATGCATCATAATTTAAATTTTTCCCACAGCCGGTAACTCGGGTAGGTGTGTGAACTAATTATATGGACTGGTTATCGATTTTTTTTTTTTTATAACGGTTCTGTTCCCGTGCAGCTCCAAGATGGCGCCAATAATTTCGATTCGATTCAGTTCTGGTTTGCTTAAAAATCACGGTTTTCGGTTCAGGTTCAAGTTCGGGTTCGGTCCGACTCTCTGATTTGAAGGCTATCGAACTATCCTGTTTGGCTGCCGGAAACTTCTGGGAAGGTCATGCCACTTTCCTCTTGCCCAACGTTTGTAAGAGCGGATATTGAGATAACTGGATGCAAATGAACATTGATATGGCGTTGCATAATTTTGCGGAGTCCTGAGGGGAAGATACGTGCGGATACTTTCGTGCGGATACGTGCGGATACACTGTTCAGATTCACAACTATACCGGCCTCGGCAGGTCATGTGGTACACTCCCCGCCTACTGTTCCCACGGTAGCGGGTTCGAACACGTCCTGGGACGCCAGCGACTTTGTTGAATGAATCAAGTTGTCCAGACATGTCGTTATCCCACGTTGGACATTATATATACGGTGATCCGTGTGTTGATATTTGAGAGCACGTTATGGGCAAAGTGTGCAAAAGTAATCCACATACACTTACTCTACTTACCCAATTTACTTGTAAGTCTACTCATAATTAATTACCGACACCCATGACCGTCTCGCGCCGTAAAATTGCCAATTATCATTATATTCCTCGAAGCAATATTTAGTTTTGGGGGTCTTGCCGTCCACTGTCCCTACTGGAAACAAAAGTCAACGATATCAAGGGGGGGGGGGGATGCAGAAAGAAATATGAACGATGAAAATGGAGTATGCAACATGCCAATTGATCCACCGAGTATAATCGTTAATAGCCCGCGAGTTCGTGTCCAATATTTTGGCTATACGGAGGAATTGTTATCAATGTTCAAACCTTTTGTACACTCACACAAAAAATTTCCCTCTCGCTCAAGTTGAACTGCGTCAAATTGTGTTGAATTTTTTATGTTTATTTTTATTCTGACGTTCCCACAAGAATCCAGGAACACCCGGCCAGAGTGGTCACAGTTTATATATATAAAAAGAGTATTACGTACCTGAGTAATAGAGCAAGTACAGAAACCAAGGAGATTGCAAGTAAACGGAACACTTCGAACTTTTTTTTTTCGAGCACTTTTTTGTTTGAGTACATAATACAATACCTGAGTATCGATATTTTGCTGAACTGGGCATACATAATATATTGCATGTATAGAAACTTGCTGGAACACATCTCCTTTCCCTCTTATCATATATTTTTTGTTGATGATGTTTTTTATTTTGTGCCATACTAGCGCATTACCTCCATAATGTAAAAGCCCGAGTCTGGGAATACAGAGGGACGACACACGACTCAAGGAGGACTCATCTACCAGCTAGCCTGCATCTACGCCATTTTGTTACCTCTCCCGTAAGCTGCCGGCAAATAACTGTACTTGCAGAATATTGGAACACACCCGCATAAATTGCATCTTTACAGAATTAAGTACATGAGGTACTTCATAACACCCCAACTACAACCTGCTATTTCAACTCACTATGTTACTGAGATATTATCAGGGCTTTGGCGCATTACGACCTTAGACGTTGTTGCGCCATTAAACATCAAACAACCTGTTATTTCGTACCTTAAGAGAACCCGTTTGGTCTCGGCAGCATTTTCAATATAGAACGTACGAGTCTACGAGTTATAAATTAAAAACGCCCCCTTCTGAATCCAAGCCTCGTTGTTCGGCGGAGGGTCTCTTAGCAGGTAATGCACTGTAATGTACCACCTACATGATTGTGTGGCGCAAATTCAAGGTAACTTGGAGATGCATGCGTCTAAAGGTAACCAGTCTGCAGACATAATGGACTAGAATTCTGCAGAAGTCCATAACGTTTGTTCCCATACTGACGTAACTGCTTCTTTGCGCATTCTCGGACGCATTTTGTTTAGGTTTCATATTCTCTGCGTGATGACTCGTATCGGTGGTATACGTCATGTTGCGTTGCGTTTGAGGTCTGCATTGGCTCTATTCTCGTAATAGGGAATAGGAATCTCACGCAAACCTGGAATATAAGCGCACTGGCTGATTTAAGACGCGTTAATGGCGGGATAACGTTTAGAAAATGTAAACATTGAGCGCTTGTAGTACGTGGTGCACGGAAATAAGAAGCAATTCTTCTTGGGGATCATTTCTTTTATTGTTTTTCATAACTGCAAAATATAACGCAACATGCACATCTAGGTTTATGGCCAGCATGAGCAGAACATGGAGCAATAAACTAGCCCTTGAATAAAAAAGTAAAGTAGTCGTTAGGCGCTCCTGGAGGCGCCATTGGCTCGTTCTTTACCTGTCGACAGTTGCTGCCTGTAGCGTTCAGGCCCAGGGCCGTGTATAGGGCTCTGTTCAGGGCGTGCTTGAACCGCACCCGAGTGTGACGCATAACCACGCATAACTGACAACGAGGACGGCTCGCTACTACGTCCATGCTCGAGAAGTCCTGAGGTACGAGTTGGAATGCACTCATGTCCTCCGCTATTTCTGTGAAATACCAGCTAGCTAACAGTGTAGAACCGATGCACTCAGCATGGCAGGGCAACCAGCGCAGCCAGTGAACCATTGTCGTGTCAACCAATACCAAGGCAGCGACTCTTGTTCTGCAACATGGTAGCCAGAAACTGACGTTACATGGGGGAGGAGGTGATGCATTCCCCGCATGCACAACCATGCATAAGCCCGCCAGAGCCGGAGGTAATAGGTTTCGAGACTCCAGAAATGAATCAATGCGGTTCAGGATTAGCTTTTCCACAATTTTGGACAGACAGCTCGTGAGACTGATGGGCCTGAGCGACGCCAACTCTCTTGGTGATTTTCCCGGTTTTAAGATTGGTCTATAACCCGTGCTGTCTTCAGGCACTACTCGGTCTCTCCAAGATTCATTTGTGAGGCCTGTGAGTTTTTCCAGCGACTCAGGTCCCAAGGAGGCTAATGCGCGCGATACGAGGTCCCGTCCAGGTCCGGTGAAGATCGTCGCTTGGAGAGGCGAATTGCTGACTCAATTTCCTTGTAGTAGAAGTCGATATCCAGAGTTGGGCCCCGAGCCCTGCAGTAGAAATCAATCTCTTTCAGGGCTTCAACTGCTGACGTCTTGTGGGCATCTGACAAGGACAAAGATGATGAGCGAGTAAGGAGGCGACAGAAGTCGTCGCCTACTCCAGTTCCCGGCGCCTCCTGATGAAGCGCGAGGGCCCTGAAAGGCGACACCTGCTCGCAAACCTGCCATATTCTTCCGGTGTGTGTGTGTGTAATGTGACAGGGAGGCACAGAAGGACCTGCAACTTCGGCGACCCAAGCGCTCACGATGTTCTCGCATAATATTTCGTAGCTCGCACACCTTCCCGTAGTCCTGCTGGTTTCCAGATCTAAGCGTCGTTCAGCACGACGTTGTATTGTTCTCAAGCGTTCAAACTCGATGTCGACGTTAGAGTGCGTTACCGCGGTACAGATACCTGTTTACTTGCCGCAGACAGACTGGACTTCAGAACATGGTTGAAATCGTGTAAGTTTGTGGCACGCCAAACTGTGTGTTCTGCAGTTGTTTTAAACACACGCCAGTCTATGACTGACTCTGTCCTAGAGCGCCCCTGCACCCGGGTGTGTGGTGTGAGAAACGAGAACTAGGGAGGTGATCACTTCCCACTGGTTCCATGTCGGTCATCCAGTGCAGCAGTGGGGCAAGCGCAGCTGAGCAGATTGTAACATCTAAGCAACTGGAGTACGATGGGCCGCGAAAAAATGTAGGGCGCTGTCATTTAGGGTGACGGCGTCGAAGTCCTCAGTGCACTGTTGAAGGAGACGACCTCGCGCATCATCTTTGGATCTCTCTTTGCGCTCTCCTAATGGATCGCTTGCAACTTTTGATGTGTAACGGGAATCTTGATAGAAGAGAGTCTGCGGGGTCAACAGAGTAAAGACGAACAGAAAAGAACTGAAATAGAGCAAAAAATATGGTTATCCTTCATTTACTCTTCTTTTTTGCTGAGAGCATAGGCTATGGTGTTGTAACCCTTGTGGCACCATAGGCTCGTTTACTTTAAATTCCTTCCGACTGCAATTAAGTGGTGGATGGCGTGTCACCGGTGAAACGCCGTTAGCTTTGGCTGACGACCAGAAGGGACGGGGATATTAAGCGGCTGTTAATGCATCTATGGGTGTTGCACACAACAGTCCAAAGAAATCACAAAAGTAGCGCGATCCTATTACCTTCACCTTGGAAGACCGCGGCGGTCTTTAGGAAATAAGTGGACCGGGAAACGCCCCAGCCTTCGAGGTCTTCGGACCTCCTCGGCGGAAGGCATCGACGATTGCATTGGCCGACGCGTCACCACCCATGTGACGCTCTCGGACCAAACGCCTGTATAAAAGGGACACGGTTTTTTTCAGCAGATCACTGTAGTTTGCACAGCAGACAACAAGACCCTTCAACCATGAACACCTTCGTGAGTATCTTGTTGGATATCTCATTATGGGGCAATCACATATGATGTGTTAGAGGACGTCACTGTAGGATCACTTAGTCGGCTACAACTTGTGACAGGCCCTGGGATCTACTTAATTTGATGTCCACATTTGTGACACAATAACTGTAGAAATAGAATAGTGCAAGTCTATTAAGTGGAGTTTTTGAGGACTTACAACCGCGGAAGCAATTGGCAGATAGTGCAAACAGTATTGGACGCCACGTGGTCAGTCCAGGGCGCATGGTGCTAATTTTCTCTTTGTCTTTAAAATCCAGGTCGTTGCCCTCTTCGGCCTCTTCGCCGCCGCCTCCGCTGGTTACGCCGGTGTTGGCTACGCCGGTCTCGGCTACGCCGCTGCCCCAGTTGCCGCCGTTGCCGCCCCAGCCGTCGTTGGTGTCGCCAACTACCGCACCGCTGCCTACGGATCCGCTGTCAACCACGGTGTGACCGCCCGCGCTGTCGGTGTTGCTGCTGCCCCAGTTGCCGCTTACGGTCTTGGCTTCGGTGGTGCCCGTTACGGTCTCGGCCTCGGCTACGGTCTTGGCTACGGCGCTGCCTACGCTGCCCCAGTTGCAACCGCCGTTGCCGCTCCAGTTGCTCACGCTGTCGCCGCTCCAGTCGCCGCTGTTGCTGCTCCAGTCGCTGCTGTTGCCGCCGCCCCAGCCGTCGCCTACGGTGCCGGTCTCGGCTACGCCGGTCTTGGCTACGGTGCCGGTCTTGGCTACGGTGCCGGTCTTGCCTACGGAGCCGGTCTCGGCTACGGTGTCGGCCACGCCTACGGAGCTGGTCTTGGCTACGGTGTCGGCCACGCCTACGGTCTCGGCTACGGCCACCACGCCAAGGTCGTCTACTAAGATGTAGGTTTCGCTCTCTTTGGGGGATTGTTCCAGCAGTTGAATGCGAAAATTTCACTCATGCACTTCTTGTCTTGCAGGTTTCTATTTTAGGACGATTCCCATGATGAATGTATTGTGTCAGACCATCGACACGCAGCCGTTTTGTCAATGGAAAACTGTTATAATGAATTGGAACTGGCTGTCGAAAGCAAATAAAATAATATTTATTGAACAGCAACCACTACCTTGTGTGCCACTTCTGAATCTTTTCTTTGATCACAATAGTGGATGATCTTTCGGACAGTGATCGACTTTACCATGAGAAATGGGATAATGAGCAACCTTAAATACATAGCCGATGAATAGAGTGAAGACATTAGCTTGAACAGAGAGTCTGGAGCCTGACCAAACAGCAAGAAATTGGTCGATGAAAGGAACAAAAGGCAAGCCAGGTGGTGTACGTATGGAGACGGCATATCCCTGAGTTTGGTGAAATATTTAGGAGACAAACACAGCTAAGGAACTCAACTAAAGGAACTAAAGAAATCGGTATCGGGTGATTATTTATCATCTTTACAATCGCCATGCAAAACAGTGCAGGAGGGCACGTGTTGTAATGGCCAGTGCTATCAGCGCCAACAAATTTTCAGTTCATCGCGCGCAAATGAACCATCAGTGAGGAAGAAGCTTTTTCCGTGGGTCGCGTAAAGCGTCACTTACATAACATCTGAAATGCAAGCATAGACGGCACTAGAGTAAAAAGTTGAACCTGAGGCACAGTTCACTGAAAAATTGGGTCCATATCGATCTGTCAAAGGCGCTTAAATGCGGCGGCTTTATTAAGGGTCATCGTTGGCGGCAAGTTTTCGGCGAAGCCTTTTTGGAAATGCTGCAAAGTTTTTCTTGAACCCTCTTAATGGATTATGAAATCGTTTTTTTTTCTCTATCTTTTATTGATATACTACTGTTGTTACAGAATTTCAACGCACCGCAGACTTGGTGAAATGGCACATTCATCTGGTATCACGTGGCACTACAAAACCACTGACACACCTACTCATAAGGATTTCTCTACAGACACATCTCTTTAAAGAGCTATCGCGTTAAAAATAAAATATCGTCAACACACAAACAAAACAACACAAAAAGGAATATGCATGGGATACGTGATCTTTTTGCTAATCGATTCTCATCGAAAAGACTTCCTTCCGTGTTGCCGGTTCTTCACATCAACGCCTTGTACAACGACCGTTGTCCCAACGTGCATCCGACGACCCTGACCGCTTTTGTTTCTCGAAAAATGAACGGATCGTGATCGGCATACCGATATTTGCTCACGAGTCAAGTCCATTTATTAGCCGTGTTCTCACTGTTCTTTCCATACGGTTTTGATCGAGTTCGTATTTAGAGGAGGTTTCACTGTATCTAGAAGTTGTCAATCACCAAGTGCCAATTCCAAGTGACTCCATGAAACAGTGTCTGATCCGGGGTGCGATTGGGCGATCGCCTCCACTCAAAGCATTAAAACCCTCCATTTTATGACGTCACATATATATGATACCGTTTCCACCACTTTATCTTCATACGTAAGTGGCAGGGTCTAATTTAGCCAACTCTGGCATATTCCTAATAAACGTCAAACGCCACTGTGCAATGATACAGCCATTATATAGCCATCTGTCGGGCCATTTGTGAAGCCAGGAATTTGAAGAAGACGAAGAAGTAGCACGTGAGATGTAAGAATTGATATTGGACTTGGAAAAACACCTCTGTACGCAATAAGGGGATAAGTCGTCTTATCCCGTTTTTAGCATTTTTGATGCAATGACATCTACATACCAATATGCACCTGCCTAAGAAAATTTAGGACCGTATTGCAATTTGTTGGCCCGCTACGGGAGGGTAAGAAACGGGCTATGTATGTGTGTCAGTGGGACGGACAGTCAGATCATGCTCCTTTTCTGCACGTGCAAACAAATGGTGTAGCTTAAACTTTACAACGATGCGGACAGGAACTTCGACTTCCACTCCAGAAACATGTTCTTCCTGCCTCACGTGACCGCAGTGCAATTGACTGTAGTAATCAAAAAAAAAAAAAAAAATGTGTGTACTAATCTAATAAGTCATATTATGTTGACCATCCAGGACATTACTTTCAAGATTGCGCTCCTTTAGCAGCACAAAAAGCACTATCCTGGATGCTCCACTGCACAAAGGTGACTTTGCCCTACCTGGCATCACCATCAAAGTCAGACTCGTGAAAACTGTTTTTTTTCTGCATCAAAAACCCTGAGCGTGCCGTGTTACATTGAAAAAGGGTGTCATGCCTCTTGGATCTTGTTCAATTTCTGTTAAGTAACACACCCGAAAACGATGCTTACAGGATATGCATGTAGAGTATAGACACATGCATACATGTTACACATTTTGCGTTTGCGTTATTTTAGGAAACCCAGCTGCAATTACTTTACCAAATATCCACTTGACGTTTTCTCGGTTTGCGGTATTTCGACTTATCCCCTTATTGCATACAGAGACTCAATTGTTTTGCTGTATTTGGATGTCTAAAGGTTATATACTGTTCTGTGTTGTTCAACTTTTGGGTTATATCGAACGTCTGTTTTAATTTCGCACTGTTTCTTCTATTATTATCTGTCGCTTTTCGTTACGTGTCGCAGATGATACATTATGCATTTACGGTAGCGGTTCTTTGATAGAATTCCCCAAAGTCTTTCAGTGTTCTTTTTCCTAAATTTTGTGCAGTATTTTTCATGCGGATTAGCAGTGATGCCGCACTGGTATTTTCTGAGATCACCCGTCATTCTTTTTTCACGTCTTTTTTCTTTCCTAACGGGCGTTCCCTCGGACGACGACACTGAGTATAAGCAAACATGAGGGCGCGACGTGGTGCTGTGAGCATTGCTGTTTTTGTATTATTTTCTTTTACCATCAGCAGTTTGCGGGAGATCCAGAAATGTGACATCCAGATTTTACAGCATAGTTTTGTTTCAGACGTGCCTGGGCCACAACCCAGCACCTTTGATTCACCAGAGAGAGAAATTGCTTTCAGATTTTTCACTTGGAATGATTTTCATCGTAAATTGTAACGTTTCCGAATACTCAGATGTATAAAATAAATAACGTGTTTGCAAAGTCCCCCAGTCATTGTGGGTATAGCCATTTTATTCCTGTTCGTATGTTTGCCTTTTTGTTTGTCTTTCTTTTTTCTTTCTCCTTTCTTTCCTAGGAACAGCAAGCCGCCGTAGCGGTGGCTAAACTTTCCCTCTTATTTTTTTATATAATAAATATACCCCCCCCCATTTTATCCTCGGCTGCATAATACCACGGGTTGACCAGGTATTGCATAATGTATCATATATGATACACACAGAAATTTGGTTCAAGCTCACATGAACCCCCCCCCCCCCCCCACACACACAGATACATTGGATGATAATGTGTTGGGAGATTCACCGCCGCCTAGGCGGTACACTGCCCTATTGCACATTGGGAAAGGAAGAGTGGATGAAGATGGATGGGGGCATGAAAACCGCCCAGATTTTGTTCTATATTCTTATTGCAATGGTACTATACTGCATTAAAAAAAAAAACATTTTTACTGTCAGAAAAAAAAAAGCGAAATATAGACTCAAACACTAGGTTTACCCCCTCTCCACCCCAAGTGAGGGTTATGATCTGCCCCTGCTCACTACGGGGGATCCGCCGCGCTTTATTCCAGTTACGAATGGACAACTACCGTTCCCTTTCGTTGTTGAGGTCTCGAGGGTCAACGCATTTGCAGGAGATGCACAGAGTGGTTACACTGGGATCGTAGTAATAAATAGGCGGACGGGGAAACGCCCCGGCCTTCGAGGCCTTCGGACCTCCTCGGCGGAAAGGCACTGACGATTGCATTGGCTGACCCGTCACCACCCATGTGACGCGTTCGGACCAAACGCCGGTATAAAAGGGACACGGGTATTCTCAGCAGATCACTGTAGTTTGCACAGCAGACATCAAGACCCTTCAACCATGAACACCTTCGTGAGTATCCTGTTGGGTTTCTCATTATCAGCAACCACATACGATGCTGTGTTAGAGAACTGTAGCGGCACTTTGTCGGCTACATCTTGTGACAAACCCTGGGGTCTACTTCAATTGATGTTAGCATTTGTGACACGATAACTGTGCAAGTGGAATAGTGGAAGTCTATGGGAGTTTTTGAGCATTTATAACGGCAGATATTACGAACAGTATTGGACACCACGTGGTCAGTCCAGGGCGCATGGTGCTAATTTTCTCTTTGTCCTTAAAACCCAGGTCGTTGCCCTCTTCGGCCTCTTCGCCGCCGCCTCCGCTGGTTACGCCGGTGTTGGCTATGCCGGTCTCGGCTACGCCGCTGCCCCAGTTGCCGCCGTTGCCGCCCCAGCCGTCGTTGGTGTCGCCAACTATCGCACCGCTGCCTACGGATCCGCTGTCAACCACGGTGTGACCGCCCGCGCTGTCGGTGTTGCTGCTGCCCCAGTTGCCGCTTACGGTGTTGGCTTCGGTGGTGCCCGTTACGGTCTCGGCCTCGGCTACGGTCTTGGCTACGGCGCTGCCTACGCTGCCCCAGTTGCAACCGCCGTTGCCGCTCCAGTTGCCCACGCTGTCGCTGCTCCAGTCGCCGCTGTCGCTGCTCCAGTCGCCGCTGTTGCCGCCGCCCCAGCCGTCGCCTACGGTGCCGGTCTCGGCTACGCCGGTCTTGGCTACGGTGCCGGTCTTGCCTACGGAGCCGGTCTTGGCTACGGTGTCGGCCACGCCTACGGAGCTGGTCTTGGCTACGGTGTCGGCCACGCCTATGGTCTCGGCTACGGCCACCACGCCAAGGTCGTCTACTAAGATGTAGGTTTCGCTCTCTCTGGGGGATTGTTCCAGCAGTTGAATGTGAAAATCATAATCTCACGCATGCACTTCTTGTCCTGCAGGTTTCAATTTTAGGACAATTCTCAAGATGAATGTACTGTGTCAGACCATCGACACGCAGCCGTTTTGTCAATGGAAAACTGTTATAATGAATTGGAAGTGGCTGTCGAAAGCAAATAAAATAATATTTATTGAACAGCAACCGCTACCTTCTCTGCCTCTTCTGAATCTTTTCTTTCATCAGAATCGTGGATGATCTTTCAAATGGAGACCGACTTTACCATGAGAAATACGAAAATATGGAATGGCCAATGAACAGAGTAAACATATTACCTAACTTAAACAGAGACCAAACGGCAAGGAACTGGTGATTATTGATGATCTTTACAATCGCCACGCACACAATAGTTCAGGAATGCAGTGTGTTGTAATGGCCAGCATTTTTACTTTGTTAACCACCGGGGCCGCAGTATTTGCTTGCCTTCCAACAATCGTGAAAACAGTTTTCAGTCAACTCAGTCGGGAACCCACGCAGCGCCCATGTGTTCGTTTACGCTTACGTCATCCCAGAACCCAAACTGGACGCTGTTTTTCTTGTTCATGAACCAAGCTTTGGAAGTGAAAAATTTCTGTTCATTGTGCGCAAGTGAGTCGTCAATGGGACGTTTGTAAGTAGCTTTTCCGCGGGTGGCGTAAAACGTCAATGCTGTAACGTTTGAAATGTCCAGAATACCAGAGTAAAAAGTTGACTATAAGGCACAGTGGTTATACTGGGTTCGTTGTTGTGATCGTCCTTGCTCTTCGACACGGTCTTGTCGACAAGTTTTCCTGATCTATCGCCATTGCCTTAGCTTTCGGTGGCACCAATGGTGATGGAGGGAAAAGACGAGAACAATTTGTCGTTTAAATGCGTGTTATGTCTAGGTAAATAAAAGTTCATATCCTGAGAAAGGCGACGAACTCTAATCTCAGAAAACATTTCGGGGTATGTGTAACTTGGCGAATTTTTTTTTGCTAGCCCTATGACTTATTATTATTGAAAGTTTCGGTCAAAGTAATGGGTTGCTTTATTACATTTTTATAAAGTGCGGTAATCAGTAACGGTAAAAAATTAGTGTTGCCACAAGAGTATAACAGTAACGGTAACCAATTACATTTTTGTGAGCAAGGCGTACAGCTCTGGATTTGGATGACAAAGGTGAAAACTGTTTGGCTACCGAAGTAAGCGAATTCAAAACAGTCAGTGACGTCTATAAGGCGTGAGACATAAAGAATACGGGGATGTCTATCCTCACCCCAAGTGAAAGTAAGGAATCGGTCGGTTAACGAGAAACAACGAAGGAACGTTTAACAACAATAATAATCAGACGAATGAAACTCCCCATTCATCTACGCGAAATAAAGTTGTCGTTGTTGTAGAGTGTAGACGGTAACATCTCCTTGACTTTGAGAAGCCCGTTACAAAACAGGGACGGAGGACAGACTCAGACAGACACAGGACAGACTCAGAACCAGCACATCTGATTTGCTGGTTCAGAACAGTTACTTTCCATCGTGTGGTCTTTCCTGTTCGTCCTCCGTCCCTGTGTTGTAACCTGCTTCTCAAAGTCAAGGAGATTTTACCGTCTGATCGTACACACCGGCTTGCTTGCCTCCTATTCCTATGTATGCTCTACGTAAATAATAATAATGATGATGTTTTATTAGCGCTCAAGAACGGCCTCAGGTGCCTTGGGCGCAGACATCATCAGACACATTGTCAATACAGACTTCAAAATGCAACAAACAGCGAACCATATCCTATGAAGAGAAAACAAAAACACGACACTACGTATGTTAGAATATAAAAACAAAAACAGACAAGAGATAAGACAAAACATAATTGTTGTTACACGACAAACACATGGTTACGTCCTTTTTGAAGGACGCATAAGACGGAGAAAAAAAAAAGTCACACGACTTGGAAATCTTTGCAACATTTGACAACGTATAATAGGATCCTATGGACAGACATAAATTGATGGCGGGTTGCGAAACGAAGCTCGGGGATGACTAAAACTCGTGCTGCTTAGTAGGAAAGACGAGTCAACTTATGATTCTGCACATTTATAAGCGAATAAAGCACCAGCAATATTACGTCACGCATTCAGTGAGAGCAAGATGAAATGCTTTAACGAGCCATTATAATCGTGCAACTTAATGTGAAGTGGAAATAACTACTGAATGTGCCGTAGAAAGAACTAATGAATGGTGTGAAGAGCTCCTTTCTGAATAGTTTCAAGGCCATTGACATTAGTAACGCAGAGAGCGTTCCACACAACCGACGCGTACTCAAGTCTAGGAAGAAAACAAGATTTATAAAGTGTAACAAAGATACCTGCTGATTCCAACACTTTCCATTTGTTAAAAGACCCAGAACCCGTAGTGCTGAACAGAGCCGTTCCAACGGTGGCGAGAGGGGCAGCCGCCCCTCTTTTCTTTTCATTCATTTCATTCCATTCTTTTGTTTGTTTACAGAGCCTCTGATGTCCCCGTGGGGGGGGGGGGGGGGCTTCACGTTCACCCTGCCCCAGGCGGTAGCTCGGCTCGGGACGGCTCTGGTGCCGATGACCTAACCGCCATGACATGTTCGCGGACATGCAGTTTGATGTCAAAAGTAACACCAATATCACTGATAGTGTTCACGCGACATATCTCAACAACGGGAGGGATAGTAACATTATTTTTATGAGTGAACGAAGCAACCATAGTTTTTGCGCTATTAATTTTAAGACTAAGGTTGTCAGAGAACTAGGATATGACATACATTAGGTATGTCCTCTTATAGCAGCACACAGTCAGAGTGAGAAGATATAACTTTCATTACTTTAAGATCATCAGCGTATACTTAATTCACAGGTAAGGCCCAGTGACTAAGGCAGCAATCGGTTCCCATGATGGCGTGCCGAATCACAAGGCATGGCTCGCGATACATGGTTATATGAGAGCTCTATGCTGAAGACAAGACAATGGCAAGGCAGACGTGACACCCGAAAAATGATGTAGGTAATCAAAGATAAGATAATAGAATAGGTTATGTGAGGGTGGTTCCATAAGTTTCCGGCCCGACCAACTTTTAATAGTCATAGAGACGAAACAAGTGTATCACTTTTCGACATAGCCACCCTTAACTTCGATGCACTTTTGACACCTTTCAACCAGCATTCTTATACCCTTGAAAAAATAGTCCGAAGTTTTGTTCGCAAAATGACTGCCTCTTGCACCTCACTATCGTTTTGAAATCTCCGTCCTCTGAGATCCCTCTTCAAGTTTGAGAACAGGAAGTAGTCACTCTGTGCCAAGTGACCTTAGGGTGGGTGGTGGATTTCTTCGAAGCCGCACTCCTTCCGTGCAGCCTTGGCAACAGAAGCCGTGTGGACAGGGGCATTGTCCTGGAGCAACCAGACACCTAGACTCAACCTTCCGCGCCTCTTTTCCTTGATGGCGTCTCGCAGTCGGTGCAGGAGTGAAGCATAATAAGTCGCATTCACTGTGGTGTTCCTCTCTTTGAAGTCGATGAGGAGGATCCCGTGACAATTCCAAAACATTGTTGCCATGATCTTCTTTGTGGATTGTGTGACCTTAGCTTTTCTTGGGGGTGCTTCTCCTGGTTTGCGCTATTCCATCGACTCCTTTTTCGAAAGGGATCATAGTAGAGCACCATAGTCTCATCCCCTGTGACAATTGACTTCAATATTTCGTCTTCGTTCTCTTGACAGAGCTCCAAAAACTCTTTGGCACAGACGACGCGCTGTTGCTTTTGAACTGACGAGAGAAGTCGTGGCACCCATCTCGCACTGACCTTTTTCATGTGAAGGCCCTCGCCGATGATGCGAAAAACGGTTGTTTTGGAAAGCCCCAGCCTTTCTGAGATTTCCTTCACCTTCAGACGCCTGTCGCTCAGCACTTCCTCCTCGACAAGAGACAAATTGTCTTGTGTCACCACTTCCACTGGACGACCATCGCGTGGATCATCTTCAATGGACTCTCGCCCCAGTCGAAACTGCTTAGTCCAGTCTTTTACAGTTGTGTACGACGGAGAGGCTTCCCTGTACACGTTGTCCAGTCGCGCTTTAATTTCTTTAGGCGAAAGTCCCTCTTTTGTCAAGAATTTTATCACAGCGCGGTACTCGATTTTTTCCATTTTAACTGAAGAGTGCACCCTGGCTGTTTGAAATGCCGCGCTCCAACCGACAAAAGCATGGAGAGGGTTGAGGGTGGTGCTCCGGCCCTCCAACTGATGGCGCCATGCGTCCTTAATCGCATTTTCAAATTCGCGCGCATTTTCTACCTCGGGCCGGAAACTTATGGAACCACCCTCGTATTTATACCCGTGGTCCGTATGTCATTTGTGCGCCATCTTCTTGTTCTGTTAGACGTTTTACGCGCTTACCTATAGTTAAAGCCGTAGACGACGACCAGGGAAAGACACAGTAATTGACAATATCGAATACCCACAGATGTATTCCAGGTGTCCCAGCTGTGCGTTTAGAAGTAAGTTCAGTGGTGGAGAACAGAGATGCAAAATTTCCGGAAATTTTGAATCGCAATTTTTTTTCAGGAAAATTGGAAAAAATGGAAACAAACGCGGTTACTGCTGAGTCGAAGCATTGCCGGCCAAGCCACAGCATACAATGAGCTAGAAACCTTAGTAGTGTTCGCCCTCTAGGCATAAATGCAGAGCAGAGCATCCCATGAGACTGCTGTCTACTCAGCGATAGGTAATTGGAACAACCCGTCCACTCCGACCAGAACTCCGACATTATGTGAACGCGATGGCGATCGCTTGGAATAGCAAGACGAAGCTCTAAGTTGGTGGTTCTGGGCGGATTAGAGGCACCTGAGGCAGTGTTGGCGGGTTGCAACGCATCGAAGACACGAAAATGTTTCAATTTTGTCGCCTGGAAATTTTGGTCAGTTTTTCCGGAGACGAGGAAAAAAAAAAAAAAAGTTTTTTTCCCCAAAATTTTCTGTTTTTTTCTGGGGCTTCGCATTTCTAGTTGAGAACAGTGTCAGAGTTTATAGCAAACCTTGTGACTAATTGTCTGGCATAAAATTTATCGGAAACCTAAAAAAGACAGCTTTGTTACCTTTAATATCTAAACTGCGTCTTGCTACGCTTTTCACTCGGCTTTACTTAATGACCTAATTTACGCAGCCGTGAAGACAAAATGGGCAATTGCCACAATTATCGCGGCGCTGCTCTGCTTTTGGTTCCTCTTCTTCTTGTCGTCCTCCAGTTGACCCTGCATTGTAGACCGGCTACGCCCAGACCTTCGCTGCTTCCGAAAAAAAGTAGTGGCGAACCATAACCTGCTATTAGTTCCGGGAACGTGACGTGCCACCTTAGCTTTTTCGCTATAAAAGGACGCCATTTATTCGCTGAAATCACTGCAGTTTCTTCAAACAGCACCAACAGACTTCAACTATGAACACCTTCGTGAGTACACTGGACTCTTCTCCGTGGATTATAGAAGGAATGGTGTATATACGTTGTGGTCTTCCGGGCTCCGTAAATGACCGGTGACGGTCAGTCCGAGATACGACGTGGAGCTGTGAGACGGTCTAGTTCGAGCAGCTTCGCAGCTTCCCTAAGAGGTCCTCACGGTGTGAAAGATGTAAGGGTAGCGATTGTAATTAGGATTCGGAATCCGGAGCCGTTTTCACAATCCCGGGATTTCTAGATGTGGATCGTGGAGCGGCACCGGGATTATTGTGCGACTGTCACCCACGAGGCCGCATACGTCTGTAACATCTCACACGTCTACGCTGTTGCAAATATAAATGCAGTGCGCGTTTATAGTACCTATTGATACGTTCCGCTCTTCTGTATTTTTGTTCATCCGTAGTAACTATAGCGCGTTCTGTTCTGGAGTAGCCGAGACTACTCTTCCGGAAAGGCTGTCATCATTTCGCTTTCAAATCAAACCTATTGATGAATATCAAAAGATGAAACAGGAAGATATTCTCACACATCGGAAGAATCCTTGTGATTTCGTATAGGGGCTGCGTAATGTTGCCTCGTGGCTGTTCTCAGCTATGCGCTCTGTAGTGTGTTGGGACAGCAACTAGCGTGTTTGTCGCGTGTCGAAGACAACACAGTTGGTTCGGTTTCGGATTGCAAGGTGCATTTTTCACGGAGGGGTCGTCTGAAAAAGAAAGATATTAATTGTTCTTTCCTTTTCGCCCGTACCACCAACCATTCGTTTGTCAGGAAAGCCAAAATTTACTATTCCGAAATCCCGGGATTTGGTCCAGCGAAATGCCGGGATTTCGGGACTTGAGAATAAACAGGGATCCCGGGCATGAGGTTAAGCCTGCAGAGATGGTAACAAGGTCCATTATTTTGCGCGTTCGTTTTTCTTTAGATTGTCATTGCATTGTAGAAAGCATATTGAGGCGATGCACGTACAATGTCGCTAAACTAGACCGCATTACATGCTAGCATGTTCGCACCGAGTCTAGCACCGTCTTTGTTGTTCTGGCAACGTCCTTTTCCCCTCCAGTTCGCCGCCGCTCTTCTCGGCCTCGTCGCCGTCGCCTCCGCTGGATACGCCGGTCTCGGCTACGGTTATGGTCTTGGCGGTCTTGGATATGCCGCCGCCCCAGTTGCTGTCGGCAACTACCGCACTGCTGCCTACGGCTCTGCTGTCAATCACGGTGTGACCGCTCGTGCCGTCGGCGTTGCTGCCCCAGCTGCCGTCGCTGTTGCTGCTCCAGCCGCCGTTGCTGCCCCAGCTGTCTACGGCGCCGGTCTTGGCTACGGCGCCGGTCTTGGCTACGGCGCCGGTCTTGGCTACGGTGCCGGTCTTGGCTACGGCTACGGTCTCGGTTACGGTCTCGGCCATCGCTATGGTCTTGGCTATGGTGGTCTCGGCTACGGCTACGGTCTTGGTCACGGCTATGGCCTCGGCTACGGCTACGGTCTTGGTCACGGTTATGGTCTCGGTTATGGTTACGGCCACGCCAAGGCTGTCTACTAAGAAGTATGCAGTATTTCGTCATAACTTTGCTCCTTCGCTGACGTCTTTTAAATATTCCTCAAGAACTGACTATGATGGTCGCTTTCTTCCATTAGGTGATAAATTTCCATCACTCGGCAAGGAGGAGATGATGTTTCAGGCCAACAACACCGAACCATCAGAGAAGAAATGCCCAGCAGTCCATCTGGCTGGATGTAAAATAAAAGTAACTTATTAGCCAGCAGTTTTGTGTCTTAAATATCTGATGACGTCCTGCTCAGTTGATGTATAAGTGGTGCTGATAGTTACAATTTACTGAACGTGTGTCTATTGTAATTGAGTAAAGGACCTCCTCATGTAGGTACTACCCTTTGCATGTACTCGCGTGCTCGATATGACGATACATAAAAATTGAATATTTTTCGTCTGGAAATATAACTGCGACGGTATTTGTTCACGCTCCAAACCAGATGTTGTTATGGGGTTGTGAGACTGCGCCCCATGTTATGACAGATAAATGTAAAACATGGTTGCTTGCATCGATGTGAACGAGCATTCCAAGTTTTACAGGAAATGGACACCTTGGTGTCGGAGGTGTCGGAGTAGTTGTAATTTTTATTAACAGCAAACAACATTTTACTTCATGCTGCTTCCCGAGAACTGACAATGTTTTTTGCGACAACAAAGTTATATGCTGAAAAAAGGGACGATCTGCAGTAAAACAGGGAGCTCTCTCCCTTCGAGTCTGCATCTTTACGTCCGGTTACACGTAGCTCTTTGGGGAGGGTATACCAAACACAACTGAGTGTGGACACTGGTTTGCGGAACAATTTCTCGAAACACAGAAGTTGTCTGAGGAAAAGACACCGTGTACTTCGGTGTCTCGTAGTGACGCATAGAAAATCGGCGACGGGAATATCAAAACTCATCCTACTGTGACATCACGCATCTCCACCAGTAAGGCAGCCATCGGGAGATGTCACGTGCCCACGAGAACCAATAGGAGTGACCGAGGCTCCTCCAACGTGAGAGCTCAACACCGCAGTTCGTTCGCAGTGTCTGCACAGCTACTTTTATTTTCCCATTGAAAGGTGAGACAGGGGGGAAAAGCAGCCTGACAAGACGACCGACTCCTGCAACACATGCAGGACCCCTACGACATGTAGAACAAAAATTATTCTTACCCGGATACTCTGGCGTGCAGTACATTGCGTGTGCAATGTGTGGCTAGAGTATGTACAGTATACATTTATGCCTGCTCTTAGCGATCGGTACCCAATGTAAGCCGGAACGCACTAGCAATAAATCCCTAACAGATCGGGAAGGCTGTCTGATATTCCGTCTTCTAACGCACAGCATGCACGTTCACTTGAATGAAATTTTCTTACTGGAAGCGATTTTTAGACAAGGAAAATATGTTACATTGTATAAACATGCACGCTCACTGGTACCGTCCTGGCTCCTCTGAGACAAAACACATTCCATACCTACAGATGTTTATTTTGTTCTCTTATTCACATAGAGAAGTATAGCCATCGCGAATATTCTTAATGTAGGAATGTTGTAATTTCACGAGGGACGCTTTCGAACACGTTGGAGCATTCTTGGAGCATTGGAGCGTTGTCTTACCTGTAAAAGTGGGCCGTGGCTAAATTTGTTTTTTAGGAGGGTGTTCCACTCACGTAGGACAAATGGCCCTTCTCTCGTATCCTGTATATGCTTTTTACTGCTCGTTGCGGGATGTCCCAATTAGTGGTCTCATCAGGAAATCCCGTTGATGACGATTGGAATGTCAGATCGAAGAGCGCACTAAGTTTGACACTCCTGCCACGAAGGCTGGACGTTTTTATTGCCATCCGATGTAGTGTGAGACAAGCACAATGCTCGCTCACACCTCTTATCAAAAGTAGTACCGCCCTCGCCCTAAGAAACGAAGAGCAGATTACCACAGCTTCGTCTTCCTCACCGGCGAACGTCACCCTGTTACTATGCCATTGGTGCCCCGGCCTATATACGGAGGCAATGGCGTCGAAGAAGTGACGTTTTCGAAATGTGTTAAGCTCACGTTTGACAAGAACTACTCTGTACAGTTGCGACACACAAAATGAAACTAGCGATGACGTGAGACGCGTTACTAAACATAAGTACAGTGAAGCCTCGTTATTATGACCATGATCGTTCACGAAAATTTTGGTCATAACGCGGAATTGTCATATTAACGGGGGGGGGGGGTAATTTGCACATGTTTCACTGCATTGTTCCCCAGCAGTAGGGTCGTAAAGCGCGTATATGTCAGATTATCGGGGGTCATATTAACGAGGGTTCACTGTATATTGTTTTAGTGCGTCGCACGCTGTCGCCTTTGGTTACGTGAGGGATAGCGCTGGTAGTTCAGTGCACGCCCAAAACATAGAGGGAGCTTCGCGCAGTGCGCAGAACCCCCAAAGCTATCCCTTACGTACGCAAAGGCCATAGCGCACGATGTGTTAAAACCCTCTATTGCTTCACGAGATGTACGTGTTATTACTCGGACTTGTTATAATAAAACTTGTAATTTTGATTGTAATCGTATTGATTAAGAATATCTTCTTCGATTAAATGTAGTGTCCTTTGTTATAGATTTTATTTCCGCTTGTGTTCGTGTCGTTCTGACGTTATGACACGTGATACGTGTGATGTCAAATAGCTTGTGACGTTGATCAGTGCCTCATGCTCATCGTTTCTGTCTAGTGTTTTCCACTTTATGATATAGAACATGGTACAAAAGACATTCCACTTCTTCTTCTTCGTCTTTTTTTGTTTTTTTGTTGTTTCGCGAAAGCCTTCCCGGCAACGCCTATATGCCGCGTATCTCAAGAAATCGGGAATGAAAATCTGTATCGCAACAAATAGTTAAAGGCAGCGGTGAACGCGTTTCAAGCTGTCGCCAGCGCCCCATGGCCTGTATTGAAGACAAAGAGGATTAATTTATGCTCCTGACCGGTTCGCTTTTCCGGCCCCGTTATTTATCCCACACTTTCGCCGATATTGATGAGGAAAGGAAGAACGTTTCAACTCTGACTCCCCGCGGTATATACGAGCGTGTTTCCGCCTCAAAAGAGATCACGCGCCGTTGAGATAAAGAAAAAGCACCTGTCAATACCTTCTTCTCGTATTTTGAGTTTCGTTCTTTTTTGGAATAGCGAGCCGGCATTAGCCTGGCTGACATTTCCATTTTTTTCTTTCGTTTCATTCTATTAAACGTATCCCCCCCCACCCCCTTCTTCTCGGTTGAGGGCCGGTATCCGAGCTATATATTGTGATGCCTTTATGGAAGTTGAGTTCATGCTTGAAAGTTATGAACCGAATGAGCTATGCTATTCTTGCTTGAGTGCACCACAAAGCAACTGTGGCTATAAGCGCTCCGGTGATATAGGGAAAGCAGAAAGAAGTGGGAGACAAATGGATAGTATGCCTCCAAGACCGATTTCATGGGGAACTACTCGCCGCTAAAGTATCCGAAAAAATCGAGGGGAAATCCCTGGCAGCGTATTCGAATCCTAGTAGCTCGTTCTTCAGCATGACGTTGGTGCCAGCAGTGTCTAGCGCGGACAGATATGTCGACTGAAGGCCCCAGTCGATTGATCCTTACGACTGGCGACGGTTTACATAACTGTCGACTAAGGCGCCATGGAGCTCTACAGGATTCAGTCGACTGATCCTCGAGTGAAGCGCCACACCGACCTTTGAATTGTACTTTACACAGTAATTTGTCATCGCGTAAATTCTTTTACTTTCAAATACTTATGCAACCTTTCGACACGCCATTCTTTTCTGCTCTTCTGCATCCTCTTCTGCTTCCGTCTGCGGTTGTCTTTTCATAATCATACAGTCGTATTCTTCTTGTATTCTTCTGGGTATATGGTGCTGCCTTCTACCTGCTATTCTTCTTCTTCTTCCTCCGTCTCTGGCTGAATCTAAGGAGAGGATGAGCGAGGCGTCCGGTAGTGACGTGGGGGAAGTCGCTGAATAAGTGGAGTGGCTGAATAAGTCGACTGACGCGGTTGACATGGCGGTGTTCAGTCGACATTTGTCGTCTGAACTACCCAAGCCGAGTGTCTGTCGACTTCTCTGTTAGGTCGATATAGACCGGTTTACATGCAGACGGTAGATCGACTTCTGTCGCCTTCATGTAAACGTTGTTATTTGCTGTTGCTGCGTTCAATCTGTCCGGTAGTGATGTAGTAAGATTAAAAGGAAAGGAGAAAGAGGGAAAGAGAGAAAGAGGGAGAGAAAAAACGAGGCGTTAATGAACCAGCAGGTCGTGATCGGAAGCAGAAGATGATTTCGAGGCCTCGCCGAATCTCCCGCAGTTCGAAGGACGTTTGCATCGTAGCTTCCAGTCGTTGGGTGCCCGTGTTTGCAATTATTGTTGTCTTTTACCTTCCATTTGTAATTAACTTCAGGGACACCAAATTGCACCTTCCAATACGTTCATTACGTAATCGGTCGTAGTTTGTAAAGCTCTTCTTTGTTCTTTGCCCACGTGCTAACTTGATTTCACGGAATTCGCAATTCAAGTATTATGAGACGCAAACGATCTGAAGTTTGAAGCGCGAGTAATTTTTGAGAAAAATATAATTATCCAACGATTTTGAAGCATTTGCTACGTCAGTCTGAAGAACAAGTTTTGGTTACGGTGAACGTCCACCTTGGGCATCTTCTTTTTTTTTTTTTGACGCGCTGTCCGACGTGCTGTATCAGGGCCCTTGTGGCTGTTCTTTAGCCACCAATAAAGTCATATCATATCTGCTAATGGAACGTTCCTTTGGGTTTGCAGCTGACGTTCAGACACGCTAAAAGAGCTATGAACACACATTCACGGACAAAAGAAACACAAAACCTACAGCGAACCTACATGTGCTTCGCGTTCTGTATGTATGTTTTGTTCCTGAGGTGCTTGTACTAAGCACGCTCGAACCCAAGACGAAGATGCCTGATAAGCGGAATTTGTGGAGAGAGTCGCTTGTCCGATGTCGTTGATTCTCAGTCGACATATCTACGTGCGATCACCTTAACCGTCCCAAGTGCTACGTCCCAGTCGACCTTTTCTGTTCTCTACCGAACCACCAAATGAAAGCGAACATTATCCCACAGAGTCCTTCCGACACAACCTTTGTTCCTGTCACTCCGCAAAGACGGATCACTCCGAAGCCATTTTCCTTCTCATATAGTTTCGCTGCTTCCAATCTGCATTTAAATAACCCCGAGTGACCCAACAACCAACCAACCTTGGTTCTCCTTCCAACGTACACAATAACTCTCCTTTCGTGTTACGAAATATCCTCATCTTGAATCGCCGCATCGAATGATTAAAGCCACGCAGATAATAACAAAATAATGGCCAGCGAACAACACAATGCAACGCACGACGGGATAGGAGCTGGTATGAGGGTCATCGTAGAATTTTATACGTTATGGCTTCGAGTAATTTGCCGTGTCCCGTTAATCACGTGTGGAAGAACGGGACTTCCGAAAGGACGTTCAGTGAAGGACGCTCTCCTCTTCGTGTTAGATGCAAACCGCGCTTTGACCTTTCTGGCCAGCTGGCCTCATCAGGACACACCCGCGGTGTCCGTCGGTGGCCATGACGGGTACTCAACTACGTCATGATTTTTTTTTTTTTTTCATTGTTTAGCGAGGAGCTTCTTCGGTTGGTCTTCGAGTGGTATAAAAGCCGGTTGCAAACGTTGGTCATTCGCTGATTTCGTTTGCAAGCAGACGAGAACCTACCTAACCTCAACATGAACGCTGCTCTCGTGAGTACCTATGTGAATTGTGCGTGGTGCAGAATGTGGTGAAGCGGTGGGTGTTGTTCGTGAGCCTGGGTTTTGATTGGATACTTTGTGCAGTGTAGCCGCGGGGCACAGGATTGTAGTAGATGACATTTCCCCCCCTTAAATTATTTCTGTATGTAGATTGCGGTTGAGTTAAAGTTTAAACGGGGGCATTCACGGGGCTGGGTGGAATCGATGTTCTGCCTGACGGTTCGCTGTTTTTGCAGGGAGCCACGTGAAATGGGTCCTAGCTTAATACTCACAGACGAGCCCTTTTTGAAGCGCCTACACTGGGTCAATGTTTCAGCATTCATGCTTTCCACGAATACTTGCGCACGTTAATTGCGACTAACTACCAATCGGCGCGTCCAAGACCGAGCACTCCAAGAAATCTTGCTTGCTAAGCGCTAAGAGCGCTATATTTCACTCACTGTAGACAGTATGTGAGTCATTTACCTGAAAACATGTACGAGAGATCATCATTTTGCAGGCGAGTATTTTCAACGATATCGTAACCAGGGACATTCCCAACACCGAAGACTGTGGACCTGACTGTGTATACTGAAACCTTTGTTTCTCTGCAGTTCGTCCTCTTCGGCCTTGTTGCCGCTGCCTCCGCTGGAGTCGTTGGCCCAGCTGGCGTTGCCGTCGCTGCTGCTCCAGTTGCTGTCGCTGCCCCAGCTGTCGTTGGCGTCGCCAACTACCGCACCGCTGCCTACGGCTCCGTCGTTAACCACGGTGTGACCGCTCGTGCCGTCGGCGTTGCTGCTCCAGTCGCCGTAGCCGCCCCAGCTGCCGTCGCTGCCCCAGTCGCTGTTGCTGCCCCAGCCGCCGTTGCTGCCCCAGCTGTGTACGGCGCCGGTCTCGGCTACGCCGGTCTTGGTTACGCTCACCATGGTGTCGCTGTTGCTGCTCCAGCCTACGGCCTCGGCTACGGTTACGGTTTGGGTCTCGGCTATGGAGTCGGCGGTGTTCGTTATGGTGGTCTTGGATACGCCGGCCTCGGATACGCCGGTCTCGGATACGGTGGTCTCGGATACGCTGGTCTCGGATACGGGTACGGCCACCACGCCAAGGTTCTCGTGTAAATGGTGAGCGTGCTACAATTGCACATTATATAGGTCGCTAACGCAATCGCAAAACTTAATTGATGACGAGGCTGATGATGTCTTATTTCTATTTCCCTCAGATTCAGCCCGGAGTCAAAAGGAAACGAAGACACAAGACGGCGCTTACCATCTACGCCGCACAGAAATTTGCCAAACGAAACTGAACAATAAATTTTATATTTATTGGAAGTTGACACAAAGAGTTGTTAGCATGATGTTTTCGGGTACGAAGTGGCAAAGAGTTCTCAAGAGAGAAACTGATGTTCTGAGGCTGGAACAACAAAAACGGTAATCCAGAAGATGTGGGTTCGATCCCTACAGCTGGCTAACCTTTTCAGTGACTTTCATCTTTCATCAAAGAGTTCTCGTTCATATGTTGATGGCTTTATCTTTTCCTTTTTTTTTCTTTTCCTTTTATTTTTTTGGAATAGCAAGCCGACCTCTGTTTGACTTACCTTTTCTTAATAAACATCCCTCCCCTCCTCGGACCAGATATCGTCTGGATGCCGGAGTTACTTAAAGGTACTGTGAAGCATCAGCCATACAATTTTATACTGCTAGCTTATTTGACAGCCTGGGTGCTCAGTATACAAACGCCACAAATTCCGTTCAAATCCACCGCGTAGTTTTTTTAAATAGAAAATTCAGATGTAATATTACGGGCAACCCTGTATCGAAGATCCGACACGAACTCCGAAGTTCCCGCCATGTGGAGCGCATGATGTCACAGGGCGCATAAATATAAACATACACGTGCTAATAACAATGGGAGAGTACAGCGACATCTGTGGACGGCTACCATCACCACGCCGGCTCACCGGACGTGGTGCATTTTGGTGTTGGTGACTCTCACGGTGATTCTTCTGACAGTTCTGTTACTCATTTCCACGATGTACCAACGTTCTTGCATTTTGAGAGAATATATGCCAGGATCTCATGTAACTACTATCTCGCTTGGACAAACTTTTCGAAGAAAGTTCGAGAAGCCGGCTACTTAGCCCGTGACTTAGCCGATAGAGGGTTAGGGGACATGTAACACTGTTTCTCGACGAATGGGCGTCTGTTTCCCACCAGGCGTCGCCCCGCGCCTTTTCACCGCAGTTTCAGTCGCGATTAAAAATATTTAGAGTTTGCAGTATGGGATTCTTTCGGAATAAGCTTTCAAATGCCGCAACAACAACATGCGTCGCTGCCAATATTAACAGCTTGCCTGATGCTTTACAGTACCGTTGTGACAGGTCATCCCCCGTTATCTCAGATAAACGTAACAGACGGTTCTTTGCGCCAGTGCGAACCTGCATTGAAAGTTTCACGGAGTAGAGGGCTACAGAAGAGAATACCGAAACACATGCGGCGGCGGGGGGGGGGGGGGGGAATGTCAAAACTGGGTTGCCGTTGTTCACCACACGCGGCGAGTATAGGCATCGTCACGACCACTGGTCACGACTATAGCAGAAAAAAAAATATAACAAGAGAAGGTGGGGGGTTGAAGGTGAGGTATATCTTCAGGATGAATGAAACCGATGAGATCGAAGTGCGCTGTGGATGGGAGGTACGTTAGGTGGGTCTTTGCGCAAGGCCCGTTTCCTGGAGAAAACGCCCAGCTCATACCAAGCTGATACCCCAGCTCATACCGAGACAACTCATACCAGACAACTCATACTACATCCAACGTTGGTATGAGTTGTCCTGGTATGAGATGGGCGGTCGCCGGCCCGTATGCTTTCCTTTCTCTCTGGCTTGTACGGTAAACTGTTTTCAAGGCTTTCAACGTGCTCCCCCGGCGCTATGGCGGCGTCCACGAGAAAACAGTGTATGCTGTACAATTTAAAGAATGGGCCAGAATTTAATTGAAATATTTTGGCCTTATGTGAATCTGAGCAACTTAAGAAACCATCTTGCAGCGTTTGCTTAGCTTTGGTGTTGGCTCGCGGATTGCCGCTTAAAAGAAGCAATAATGTATAAAAATATAAAACAAAAGGTGAGTAGATTTATGCATGAGAGCAAACAGAGTCCTAACTGATGAACTGCAGAGTATGTACATGCTACCTATTGCAGAAAGTGTATAGCATATAGTGAAAGTATGAACGTATTGTGAATGGAACTAACGTATTGAACGTATTGTACTACGTAACACTACGTACTACACGTACTAACTAACTACGTACACTACGTAACACGAACGTAACACGTATTGAACGTTAACGTATTGTGAACTCATTATTTCATTCCCCACATCATTACCAGCAGTGGGGTAAAGTATCGCCCCTGGTGATGAAACTACCAATTCATCATTTCGCAATAAAGTTGTTGTTGTTGTTTTATGAA
Organism: Ornithodoros turicata; assembly: GCF_037126465.1. Taxonomy (NCBI): domain Eukaryota; kingdom Metazoa; phylum Arthropoda; class Arachnida; order Ixodida; family Argasidae; genus Ornithodoros; species Ornithodoros turicata. Next base: position 82,181,673 of record NC_088204.1, read on the forward strand.
CATGAGCGCACGGAAAGTACGACAAAAAAAAAAACAGTCGGGAAAAAGTCTTACGCGGCTGTTGGATAGTGTTTGCTGTGCGCAGTATACTGTATCTGAGGTTTCTGGCAATACAACACAGAAACACGAGTGTGTTCAAGGTTCGAGGACATAAGATTTTCTGGTAGGTTCCTTACATGTTCCACACACAAACGTTCCGAATATCACTGCGTTTACATGGACGTGTACCTCGACCGAAAGCATCAGTTGAGTAGTCGACCAGATCGACTGGCGACGGTTTACGGGACGACCCATTGAGGCGCTGCCACACGAATAATTACTTTGAAACTTCCCGAAAATTCATCTATCTCTGATTCTCTGGTAACACATGTGACTGGCTTTTCTTTTCAGACGATTTCTACAGGCTTTCACACTTGTCACACTAGTCTTGAAGTAACCTTGAAGTAGCGTCCGTCTTGAATGAGACTTGTATTGGGCTGTTGGCTAAGTCATCTGATCCATGTGTGGTATTCACATGACGCAATCCAGTCTACAGCTGTCGTCCTAAGTACATCATCCCAGTGACCCATTTCCGCTGTGTCGACCTCCCTGTCGATACATGATTACTTTTGCTTACACGACTTTCATCGACTTCGTGTGAACGCACCAGAAAGAAAACACGCCACGTTTTCTGTCAAGTCAAAAGGGAGAAAGATAAAGAGCGCCACCCATCGTTTTCTTCTTGTTGCCGCCCTCTCCCGGCGACCTTCGAAGGTCTTCTGCTTCCGGCAGGCGTGTACACGCAACGGACCACTTTCATGCTTGTTCACTTTTCGTCGATAAATAGCGCAGATTGTCGAATTAACTGACACATAACGGCCCCAGGCGTTTCTGTGCTCCGTTGGGATCCAGTTATTAAAGGGTCCATTAACCGATATGAAGAAATCTGGCAGTGGAACAAAGTTGGCTAGAGGAAACCGTATCAGCTGCAGGTCGGTGTCTGGTCAGCAAGTTCTTTTTTTGGATGTAAACAACGTAATGGCGTTATTCCACTCCGTCCTTCAGATTTTGTTGATTTAATGCGTGCGCTGTGAGCGCGATATTATCATAATAAAGTTTTAAACACAGTTTGCGAGGGTGCATGACTGTGGTCTATCGTGTTGGAAATGTCTCGACAATTAGACAAATTCATAATGTGCAGATGATACATTATTGACCGTGCTTCAGAGTCCTGACGGCATTCCAAACAAATAAAATTGAGAAATTTATGAACGAATGTATGAGACAGCTTTATTTTCGAGGATACATCGTGATTATAGGCTTCGCAGCGGATGATGTCTCGGAGCCCATTCAGCCCATACAGTCATTCGAGGCAAACACTATTGGCTAATATAAACGAAGCAATACAAAAGTCGAACATGGTGAAAGAAACGATTATACCCCTATAAATCACACTGCAACAAGTTATTTTTACATTATAAAAGCGATAAAAATGGTTCAGTGCAAACTTAAAATAATAATGTAATTGGGTGTTTACGTCGTGAGACAACTGAGGCAAACTTAAAACCACACAGGGACACGATCAGACACACGTCTACACATACATAGTACGGTTTGTGCATGACTGTGTCCCTGTGTGGTTTTAGGTATGCAATGCACCAGCAACCTGCGCTGTGCGCCCTGGCGAACTACCTCAAGGACATACGTGCTGAAGTAATCTGTTAAATCATTCAGTGCTTTCGCACATCAAGCGTCTCGTTGGTGAGCGAGGCAAAATATTTGCTTGTGCAGTCTTCCGCGAAACAGAACGGTAGGTCGATGCTTAGTCTCAGGTTAAAGAATAGGTCCTCGACATCTACCGGGATAACATCGTACTCACAGTCTTCTAGTTTACGAAGGTCCCTAACCACATCACTCGGGTTCGCAACTGCAAACAGGTCCTTTGTACGGGAGGCTGTCCAGACCTTTCCTGCGATGACACCCTGCCAAGTGCCACGCTCCGAGACGATGGGGCGCAACGGGAAGTCAAGCTTGCGGGCCTTGGGGCTTGTGGCGAAGAACAGGCCAAGAATCTCCTACTTCGTTAGCAACCGACACAGCTTCGGAAGCTCCCAGAACCCCGGAGGTATCTCTTTTTAATTTCGCAATTTCCTTGTCTAGAACGAGCATGATGTTCTCGTTGACAGCAGTCAGCGCCTTGTGTTGCGTCATGGCACAGGGTAACACAATGAACCTAGCCTCTTTGTCAGCGAGCAAGAGATCGCAATCCGACTCCAATATTTTCCTCTTGACCACTTTTGGGTCAACTTGCCTCCTAGGCCCTGGGGAGCGCCTAACCCTAGCAACGGCGTCGACACATCGGTCACACACATAAACCTGCTCATCTGTCGGACACTTAAGAGCGATATTCCTTGCAAACGCGACTATGTACGACCATGGGAAACGGCAAGCCGTATCTCAGCATGTACGATAATACGCAGGCCCTAGAGGTGGAAGCACTGACTTGTCTCAAAATGATAGCCACATAAGCCAAGCACACAACGAACGGTCCTGCAGGTCCGGCAAGTAGCTGGAGAGCATCTGGATGAAGAAGAAGGCACACAGAAGCCCTCTTGACCAGAATCATATGAATAAGCGACGAAAGGGGCCGGTTTGTACATCATAGAGAAACACACGAAGGCGAAACACAAAGACAAACACGGGGAACGTCGTACTTTCAAGCTGTAATAACAAGAAATGACAAAACGCAAGCAATAGAATACCATGTTTGGAAACTCAGTGACTTTATTGCAGTTACATTTTACAGATACCTCACCAAAAAATGTTAGCTAGTTATAGAAGTTAAACTAGCTAAATAACTTCCTTGCAACAGTAACAACGTGTACTTTTACAAGTTAAACTTGTACTAGCAAGTAGACTAGTATTCAGAAAAATAGAGTAGCAGGTAATGATTTCTAATCTTACCACACCGTCTGTCAAGAGATTTTCCTTGTGAGTTCCTGCAGACTTCCGAAGCATTTCCTCTAAAGTTGGTCCGGGACGCATACTAAACCCCAATGTGTCCTTCCAACGGTCTCTCTCCACACGCCCAAGTCTGCATCGCTTGTCACGTCTGCGGCCTGCTTGTTCCAGCAGGCCTCGCGTTGGTGACACGGCGCAAAACTCATCTCAGACAACGAAAAAAAAAAAAAAAAGAAACCGCACTCTAGGATGGATGCTAATTCCTCTGTTGTAATCACACAAGTTCTGGTTGAACTACTGGTCGAGACACACCCGAGTACCCGCTTCGTAGCCTCGTCCGCCACTGTGGCTTGCTGTTGTTCTGTTCATTGCTACTGATTTTGAGACTGTAGTCCTCCGTCCCCTCAGGCTCAAGGTGTCGCACCGGCTAAGCTGTCCCCTCCTATATTTATGTTTATCATAAAATACAACACCCAAGTTTACGTTGAACACTATTGTATACATCGATGCGTCCATCAATAAAGGCGTATGGTCGACGGTCTCCCATACTGGCTGCACCCATCACGTAGACGGGCCCGTCTCGCATTTCATAACGGCATTCCGGTCTCAAACAGATCCCGACTAATTAGTGCTATAATCACCGCAACCAACTGTCATCTCCACACACACACACACCAAAAGTTCCGTCATGCTCGACCTTGTCAGCTCAGGCGACCTCACCCAGACCTCCGCCCATGGCCGTGACGGACGCCAGATTCTTTATCGCGGTTAATGCGTGCGGGGAAATAGCCACCAACGGAACAAGCACCGGGAGGTCTATTCCTCAGGCAAGGTCATGGCTATTCACAGCCACAACACTATGGGCCTCACTGAACCACACCTGGCCTACAGGGTTGATCAAACGCTTGACGAAATTTCATCATTCAGTGTTCCTCCCGTTATTTTCTTTTTCTTTTTTCGTTTCCTCGTCGGACGGATATACGTGCACTGAAATCAATGCAGGTGGTTAGATGTGGATATATAAGGGACGTGGCAGAATAGAGATTTACGCATTCGCTCCTGTTTGCAAATCTTCTAGCACCATGCAGGCTCTCGTAAGTCTCACGACAGCAAGTTTATATAGGCGTGGAATCCCACGTGCCTGTGGATATCTCTACGGCGTGGAATATGTAGCTGCAGTCGCTAGAGTAGTAGTAGTGCAATAGTTGGTGGAATCGTCTGAAGATCGCAGCATCGTAGAGCCGCTCATTGCACGAGCACGGACGGCGTTACGATGCTGCGATCCTCAGGCGATGTCAGCGACGTGCCCCTGGTCTCTTAGAAGGACTCAGACTGATTCCTCGCTGTTCTTAATTTTCGTACGGTTAGAATAATGGATGAGACTTTAGTCTTGGAGTTGTAGTTACACAAGACCTGGCTTTCTTGCCTAGAGGACCAAGTGAATGAATGTTTTGGAAACTCGATCAGAATCAGAGTACTCGGCTCTTTTTTCCCAGGCTCTCGTCCTCCTCGGCCTTGCCGCCGTCGCCTCCGCTGGTGTTGTTGCCCCAGCTGCCTACGCTGTCGGCTCCACCCTTAATGTACCAGCCATCGGCTACGGCAACGCCGCCGTCACCTCTTCTGTCACCCCATCTGCCCTCGGCGGTTACGGTCTGGGCTACGGTTACGGTCTTGCCCACGGCTACGGGCTTGGCTACGCTGGCCTCGGCTACGGCTATGGTCTCGGTTACACCGGACTCGGCTACGGTGTTGCTCACGGTTACGGTCTTGGCTACGCTGGACTCGGCTACGGTGTCGCCCACGGTTACGGAGTCGGCTACACCGGTCTCGGCTATGGTCTTGGCTACGGCCACGCTAAGGTTGTTCTGTAAATTGTGAGTACGCGTTACCCTTGCCTCATTGCTGTCTCCGGCGAAGATTGACCTCCGGGAAAGCTCGATTAAGTTGATTTGCGTTTCCTTTTTCAGATTTCAAGCTTCGAAAGTATGAGTGGGATGCTTTGTGGAAACAAGGCGACTAGAAGTGTGTATGATTGCTTGACCGTCAGTCAATAAAACTGATAAAACCAGCAAAGCTTGTTTCTCTGTCTTCACTTACCACCATAGATGGCGCCCATAGGTTTCAAAAGTGACGTTTCTGAGCTATAATAGGAACATATCAGCGAGACATGAGCAAAACAAGCACTCATCCAGATTATAACAATGACTGACTTAAAAGGCTGGTGCATCTGAGTAGTCGATTAGAAACACAGCCAGCAAAATGGGAGAACAAAGGAACGTTCGCTGGTATAGACAGGGGAACTGTAATGTCGAGGTACAGTTCCGATGATCAGTACATATAGAAGGTCAGACAAAACGCGCATATAATTCATTTCATCTTCTGAGTACGCACATGTTTCGCGTGTACTTTATTAAACGGAGACATCTAGAAGGATTCGACATAATAATTACGAACAAAACTCTCAAGTCCTGGTGGAAGCTAAGGTTGATGTTGGAAATGTTTTTTTTTTCGCTCTACAAGAAAAGGCATTATGATAGAAAGCAGGAATTGACACCAGGAAACGAGGCTGATGAAATTTCGCTCTTCACAAACGCTTATATGCACATATCTTGCACATTTATTTCTAGCGCTTACATATAGCGCTCAAGACCCAAATTGGAGACTAATAAATAAACAACTAGAAGTAACGACCTTCTGGTAATGATGTGATAGGTATGTGGGGTTTGACACAGGTTGAGATTGCTGTTTGCATTTACTAAACGGCGCTACCCTCCTTGAGGTGTCCATATGGGGAAGCGGTCCGCGTGAGTACTGCTCTTTTGCTGTTACGTGGCGGAGACTACTAAAACGCTACTATTTTGAGTTGTCTGAAGACCTAATGGCACAGTACACATATGATAAACGAAACAATGCAAGCGGGAAGCCGGATTCTCAGAGAAACATGCCCTAAATGGGGCAAGGAAGGGAAGACATCCGGATTGTCCTTACGGCGTTCTTGTCCATGTGGCTGTAGATATTTTATCGCCCGGCTAATACATAGAAGTCAGAGGTCTTTTATTTTGTGCAATATATTGAAATACAGAATAAACAGAACCACCAGGCAAGCCTGTGACGTGGTTCTGGATTCATTCTGGGTTCATAGACAGCAAGTTGCAGAGGACAGACTTCTTTTATTTGATGTTAGCATCACGAAGCGACTGTGTCTATGAGAGGCTTACAAACGCGAAGAGATGGACAAGAGGAAGAATGGAATAGGGGAACATCAGAGGGAGCAGTGATGTCTGGAAAAGCTGCCGAAAGAACCCAGAAAAACCTCAGACACCACAGCGGGTGGTACTGTAGTTCTGTTGGGGCGACCAGGGAGGGCGACCAGGGAGGTCGGTAGGTTGGTAATTTTTTAATTTCAGGTTCTGCTGCGACGAAAGCAAGTTCGTCAGGATTACGAGATCAATACTGGATTTTAGTACGGTCTTTTCGCTACACAATTCACATACATTACACTAAAGCTCTGCTTTGCGCGACGTGCAGCTAACAAAGCGCAGGAAATCGGCCCCGCTTTATTCTCTTTTAGTAGGCAGCGTGACAACACACACGTGTTGATTAAAACATTCGAACCTAATACCTCCCAGTCTTTAGCCTAATCTTGAAGCTACCATGAGCGACATGATACTGTACGTGGGCAAAAACACAGGCCCTGATTGGCCGACATTGGCTGACCGATCGTGTCTTCCACCAGCAATGCTGTATAATGGCCATTGCACGCTGCTTATCCAGAGGTGCCGCGGTGCCGCCGTGTCCAGACAATAGACGACTTCAGAAAATCCCAGAGAGCTTAGCGCCGCTTTGAACTATGGGAACTTGGTTATCAGAAAGGAGAAGGTCTGTTTCGATTTCTCCTCTCTCTATCGGCCCGTTGTCCACGATGTGTCAAGGTCAGCGAAAACGAAAGTGAAGGACTGTTCTCCCTTCCTTGTGACAATAATCTCCCAGGATGCAACGCGTGCGCAAGGAGCACTGGGATTACCTGAAATCGTCTATCCCTGGTACTACGTCTACACGGTGCGAGCATAAACGTCAAGTATAGGAAAGCCAGTGAACTCTTGTCGAAACCGAATCAGAGAAATCCACAAGCAAATTGGATACCGAAAAATAGAAAGCTGGGCTCTTGGACTCGTTGCTATACTGCATGACAACTTACAGAAAGCGTGCATTCGTACCGGCACTTTAATGAAACAGATTGCAACGGAAAGAAAACACCAACACCATCCTATAGTCGGTGATAATATAAGTTATCCACTCGACCCCGCCCCCACACAAGAATCGCTCCGCGCGCGCGAATGTGGTGCGGCGCGGCACTACATCGCGAAGCGGAGGCGTAGTGCGAAGGCTGGTAGCCAATCGCAGGAGCCTTCCATATGCAATCTGTATTTTAGGACCGCGTTCTAGACATGTGTCGTCCAGTTCCTCGTTATAGTTTTTCGCAATTCCTTTCACTTCTAAAGGGAAGCTGCTATACGCATGTGCACATACAGTTCGGTGACAGGGAGGGGTGTGATGTTTTTCTCTTTTTCTCTTTTCATCTTTCTTTTTCATTTCTGTGGAGTTCATCCATTCATGGGTTCCTTATTGGAGTAGCAGAATTCGTCAGGTGAAGAATTCAATTTCTTGCCTTTTTTTTTACATTCAAACACAAACTCAACCATCCTATAGAATCCACTGCAGAAAGCTACCGATGTAAATGCCTCAGGAAACTGCGGTAAGCGCATTACGTGGGGTGCTTGTGCACCGCCCCCGGAACTTACCAATTTTCTCCGCCGCAGTATATGTCCTTGCTCCTATAAATGAAACGGTGATGGAAGATGGATGGACAGCACCTGCAGCATGCTCCATGGTCACTTTGAAGAGTCGGAAATATAGAGGTACCCTACGCCCTACTGTACTGCCCTATAGGTTTCCCATAGTTTTTCTGACAGGCTTCGGAGACGAATGTTGTCTCACCCGTCCTGAACTAAGCCAAACAAAACACACACAACACAACAACAAACAACAAAAAAATAAAGCCGCTGTCTCGTATTCTTTCCTTCTGTCCTATCTTCATCTGTCCGCTAAAAGCTGTAAAGACAACAACGTTACCTGTACGCCATGTCCAATAAAAACCTGTAACATCAAGACAACAGGGGTAGTGTAGACCAGAGCCGGCGATGGGGGGAGGGGGGGGGGCAAATAAGGCGACCGCCTTAAGCCCCGCGCACGATGCCCACAACCAGGGGTTACCTTTTTTTTAAAATATCAAGTATGCACTTAATCGCACGCGCGATCTTAGACTTAAACAGAAATGAGAGAAGAATGTGTTACGTTTTTGTGTAGTTCCGTGTTAGCGCCGCGAACCAACTGTGGCTATGAGCGGCGTATAGATGTGGACCCTTTGAGAGAGGACAGTATAAAGGAGTGGGGGACAGGAGGGGTTAGCATGCGTCCAGGGTCGACTTCACGGAGAGCTGTGGTGACATTCGTCTGGAAAGCGTTCGGAAAACCCAGGGAAAACCTGAGACAGCACAGCCGGTGACAGGATTCGAACCCGTGTCACCTCCCAGTCTCGGCGTGGAAAGCGATCATCCTAACCACCATGCCTCTGAAGCTGGTAATGTGTTACGTGTCTTGTTCCGTCATGTGATGAGAAAAAGTCCCACCTTTAAGAAAAATCCGCGGAAGAACTGCCCACCATATTCTTCGTCTTACGACTATAAACCGTTCAGTGTAGGGTTCCGCACGACTGTTTTCAATAACTAGCCGACAAAACAGTTGACAACATGATGCCTGCTCTGCACCCTGTGAGCGGTGAGCCTGCCTACAAGAACGGTTCCGTCGAGTGGAGGTGTGAGCCGAGTTTTTAGGGCGGTGTGAGTGTTGAACGCAACGCTCGCATACCGGAACCACGAGCTCCGTGAACTCCATTCTCGGTTGAGCGTCATTGGTGCAACGGGAAGTTGATGTTAGAGCAATCGAGAAACCCGGTGCGAATTCCGGCTGTCTGGGGTTTTTCCTGGGATTTCCTCGGATGCTTTCAGACATATGTCGGCACAGTTCCCTCAGAAGTCGGCCCAGGACGCACATTCCCCCTGGGCATAAGTCGTGATTTTGCCCACCTCTGTGAGGCCGACAACGGCGAGCCCTTCCGCCATCACCACCACCACCACCACGTACCACCACCAATCGAGAAATCACATATTGCAACAACCATGAACACACGGGTGACGCGAATTTCGCATTTGTCCCTCGAGGTTCGAAAAGGAGACACGGCCCTGTTTGGGTTGGCAACTTTGAGTCGGGTTGACCGCGTTTGCAAGCAAAGACGCTGCAGCGTTTCGTTGGTGCAGAAGACGCCAGTCGCGGCTTGTTTCACGCCAACTGTGTCGAAACAGGCCCCCGCAATATGCCTTTGCCTCAGGCCCAGCACACCCCTAGCACCGGCCCCGGTGTAGACTATTCTGTTCCATAAACACTTCAAACCTGATACGAGCACCTATAAGAAATATGTATAATGAGAACTCATTGTATTGAGCACGCGACCTTCACAAGTACAAAAAATTTGAAGCTCGTTCATTAAGAAGGCTGTGCCCATAGCGGTGCGTGGGAGTCGTCCGAAGGGATATGAAGTGTACCAGCATCATGAAAAGATGAACATTCCTCTGGTCTTTCTTCAGGAAACGCCCTGTGTTGTGTCGTGGCTGTCAGATTTATTGTAAAGCTGACCCCCACAAAAAGAAGAGAGAGAGTTGCAGAGTATGCGGCATAAAAATACGAAAGAGAAACTATGGGGAAAGAACTAGGTTTCCTAATGAGACATCCGTATTACTGACATGCAAAACAATGAACAGGTGTCGAGTCAGGGGTTCATAAGTCCCTATATAGAAGTATAAAAGTTTAAAATGCGAAGGAAGAAAAAACACACTCGACAAATAAATGTAAGAATAAAGGTGCGGATAAATACTACTCGTGCGCTGAAATATCGGCTCCCGTTTTTTAACGTCCCTCAGAGAAGATCACGCATCATGCACTTAGTTAATATAGGCTGTTTTAGCATCAAGAGTCCAAGCTCTTTGGGGCCCCAAAGAACGAAAGAGTCGCCCCGCGTCCTGCGTAAAACATTGTTCTGGGGTATACTGGGCGCTTAATGTCGACCAGGTGTTCGTCTGGGGCTCCAAAGAGGTTGGGTACCTTATTCTAAAAGTGCCTAACGATGTGCTCCGTGGAGCTCGCACCCGTTGGGATGAGCAACTACTTCAACGAGGATAATCTGAAAAGTCTTAGCGTCATAAAAGATATCGTCACACATCATACTGCCGTCCGTGTCATCATAGTCCGTGAATGTGTCGACAGCACAACTCGCAGACACTACCCCACGAATTCAAACAGCGAACGAAATTGGCGCGTCTCAAAGGTCTTCCAGGTTATCCTATACCGCCCAGCATTGTATCCCATCCGACATTCTTCATTACGTAATTACCTCGGCTGTATATTTTCATTGTAATGTTACGTGCAGCATAAAGGCGTCCATATCCCTTTTCTAATTGTTTCATTTCAATGTCCTGGCATCGCCCATTGCCACGACCAAGGCCTTTCCGGTACCTTTTGGTGAAAGCCACACCCTAGACTATATTCTGGGCTGCATAGCAAAATTATCGTCTGATGGACCTTCAAAGAGTGTTGTCACCGCCCCTCTATAGGGTCTGATTCGGGTATAAAACGGTCAACTCCCTGCTTCGACGAACACATTGCTTCAAATCAGAGCAAAGTAAATCAACCATCATGCAGTCTGTTGTAAGTATTTCATCTGGTGCGCTGTGAACAGGGCCAACGGGCTTGCTTAGGGCTTATCCGATAGACCGTGGTGGGAACTGATAGAAAATTCGACTTATGTTTTGTATGTCTATTTATTTCAAAGGTTGCCCTCCTTGTTCTCGGCCTTGCCGCTTTCGCCACCGCCGGCGTTGTTGGCCCAGTCGGCTACGCTGCCCACTACGGAGGCACCCACAACGTCCCAGCCGTCGGCTACGGTAACGCCGCCGTGTCTTCCTCCGTGACCCCATCTGCCCTCGGTGGATACGGTCTTGGCTACGGTTACGGTGCCGGTCTCGGATACGCTGGTCTCGGCTACGGCTACGGTGCTGGTCTTGGCTACGCTGGTGTTGGCTATGCCGGTCTTGGCTATGCCGGTCTCGGCTATGGTGTTGCCCATGGTTACGGTCTTGGTCTCGGCTACGGCCACGGTCTTGGCTACGGCTACGGTCTTGGCTACGGTTATGGCGCCCACGCCAAGGTTGTTTATTAAATTGTAAGTGCTGACATCTTTAGGCTTCGGTGTAAGCAAACGTGCTAGCGGGTTTCTTCAGCTTTATTCCTTCATACACGCTCTCAGGTTATAAAATGCTTCATTTTCCTGTTTTTTCAGATTTCAACACATCACCGGTTCAGAACAGTCAACGGGCTGCAGGATGAAAGGCGATGAAGTTAATGCTTCATCAACGTGATTGGCATGAAATAAATTATTGTGTGAGTGTCATCTAACAAAGGTGTTGTTTTCCTTACTTGTCGGTGGCTCTCGTCTTGTCAGTCTTCCGCTCGACCACTCCAAATCCGTATCTAAAAAAAAAAAACGGTTATGTTGCTGCATATACAATACAGGACTGCGTATGAATGTGAACATCTTCGACACAAGTGCCTCTGGTTAGGTCAAACTATAGTGGACACGAAAGTCCAATCAGGATTCAGGAAGGGGTTATCTCGCTTCTGCAGTGATGGGCAAAGTACCTCAAAATTGTACTTTAAGTAAAGTCCCAAGCAGCACCTGTTATACTTTAAGTACAGTACAAACTACCATGTTACAAATGTACTTAAAGTAAACTACAAAGTCATTTGCAAAGTACTTTAAAGTATTCATCGAGTACATTACAAATTTAGATCGTATCACTGGACGTTTCGACCGTTGGTAGTGATAAAACGTGATGTAATTATATGTTTCGACTTTTATCTTTAGAGAGCTTTTAGCTAGCATTTATGCCAAGCACTCGCTAAAAAACATGAATAGTTTACAGCTGACTCATTAACATGAAGAGAAAGAAATGATTTTGCGACCAAGCTTTGCGTTTGTTTTGCCAATTGGGTACTTGAGTACTTGAAAGGAAAGTGCCGGCTGTGCTGTCCCTGGGTTTTCCTCAGGCGCTTTCAGACATATGTCGGCACAGTTCCCTTAGAAGTCGGCCCAGGACGCACATTCCCCGTCAGTCGTGACGTTGCCCACCTCTGTGAGGCCGACAGCGGCGAGCCCTTTCACCATCACCACCACCGAAAAAACCTGCTTAAATACAGTACAAAGTACACAAATTGAAATGTACTTTAAGTAAAGTACAAGTCGTAGCGAGTAAAGTACTTAAAGCAGTACTTGAGTACTTGGTACTTCAACAGACAAAATGGCGTAGATGCAGGCTAGCTGACGGATGAACTCCATAATGTAACGGCCAAAGGACTCGGACTCATGCATACGTTTTTACATTTATCGGGTTGGTACTACATACATTACTACTACATACATACTTTATTACATTTATTATTACTACATTATGGGTTGTTATTTCAAGTACTTGCCATCACTGGTTATTTGACATTTCGTAGCCGATTCGATTTTTCCTCAGGGGTGACTGCCGTCGCCACCGGTAACATCGTTTTCTTTTGTCTCGTACAATCGCGTTTTTATCTTGGTTCATTGTTCATCATTCCTGACATTGTTTTTCAGTCACGTGACGTAAACAACTTCGTCACAGATTCATTATATAACCGTGTTAGCGCCGCGAAGCAGCGGTGGCTATAAATGACTTACTGACGTGCATAAATAGAGAGAGAGGACAGCAGGAAGGGGTGGGGGCGGGGGGTTAGTATGCGTCTTCGGAGGACTTCAGAGGACTGTGCCGACATTCGTACCGAAAATCTGCCGGAAAACTCGGAGAGCACATCAAGTGCCGGGATGCAAACCCTAGTTCTGTAGGCCGATATTGAAATAAAGAACCCATAGCCTATTTTGCGAGAGAAAGACTGGAAAAGCTGTAAATGTTTTCTCACGTTAGGATTCTTACGCAACAGCAGCGTTGGGGCCGAAAGAAACAAATGAACGTGTAGAAAAACGTTACCAGAACACGAATATGTTTGATACTGCTCGCAGCTACAGGCCGTCAGCTTATCTCGCTCCATGACTTGAAAACCCGAGACGAGGTAGGGACGATAACAGACAAACACAAACACGGTCTCTACCTCGTCTCGGTTTTTCAAGTCATAGATCGTCACCACCAGGTCGCTTGCTACCTAACTTTCCTTTCGTCATCTCGCTGTTCGCTGCAGATTTTTATTAAAAGCCTGTAGCAGAATTCTTTCTGTAGTCTCATGATAACACAGACGGTTGCCTGGTACCCTTTTCCTTTCTAATCGTTAATATCTGAGAGGATGAAAGAAGATGTGAACCAGTCGGACGACGAGCAGCTTGTATGGGCCTGTTGCTCTGGGCCAGGTGGCGCGAGTGAGCAGCAACATCAGCGCCCCAAATCATGCAACATTCCCCAGTTTAGCAGACGACGCGGCACTTTCAAGTACGCGGTTTCGAGTTGTTCGCGCTTTTCAAGAAGCACCGCTTTTTCTGTTGATTTCCTACAGGTTTTGTAGCTTCCTCGGCACCATACCGTTTGACACACCATGCAAAACCCGCTGATGGAACTCCTTACTGTTGGGATCCGCGGCCGTTTGGGCCCGAAATGGCGCTGTGCAAACCTCAGTGCAACAGCCCTATACCCCGCCACAGAGTTGCAGGCAAGTGGTTTCGAATCCGCAATCTTGTGGGGATCCTATATGTCACCGACTGATCAACAGAGGCTACTAATTGATACAGACATTCTAAGAGGCCATTCCAGAGAAGGACTCCTTTTGGGTCTTTTCTCGAAGATGATTTCTTCGCGATTGACGTATCCTCCACAACAACTTTATTACAAGATGATAAAATGGGGAGTTTCATCGCCAGAGGCGAATAATCTATACCCCATTGCTGGTGGTGATGTGGGGAATGAAATAATGAACCCATTCACAATAAGGATCCAAGTCCAACGGTATCCAGAGAGGTGAAGAGAGCTTTGAGGGCAGAGCGTTGGTGTGCTGGATATGGCCAGGGACAAAGCAATTTTGTGAGAGAGGGGGGGGGGGGCGAGAGTCTCGGAGAGTACGGTTCGGAAAGGTTGGTAGTGTGTGCAATGGAGAAGAATGTGCTCTATAGATCTTCTACAGCCCCACAGTGACTGCATTGGGGACTGTATTGCGCTGCTGAGAGGAGATCGTCGTTCCGTACTTCGACGCCTCGTGACTCCCCTGGCTTCCCGCCCAATGGATCGCTGACATTCTCCCACCAGCCATGCTGAGAAGAGTTGATCCAGCGCTCGCTTTCCGCATGCCCCGCGACACACCTCTCGTCAAGGTACCGCATTAGTCCATCGAATACGCTTGGATGTGGCTTTTACAGCGCTAGTGGCGTTACCGCTGGCGTATCCTCAAACGCGATCGAGCCCAAGATTTACAGCTCAGGAATATGGCGAGAGAAAATGTATTAATTTAAATTTTTTTAGTATGCTTTTTTTTGTTGTTGTTCCATGTCAGCGCCGCAAAGCTCCTGTGGCAATGAGTGGCGCGAACAGATGTGAACAGATGGAGCGAGGACAGCAGGAATAAGAGGGGGATGGGGGACTTTAATATAGTTTAATATAGGAGTTATGGTATAGGAGTAATAGGAGTATATAGGAGTAATCGTTTATAGGAGATTAATATAATATAGTTTGCTAAGCATATGAGCCTTATGACGCCTAATACGACCTACTTTTATTATTCGGTACGCTCACTCGGTTACGCATGCAAGAGTATAATTGGGAGTTTTCCGAATATGCCGAATCTCGAGAAAACTATTCGGCAGGTGTTTTTCGGCATTTTTCGGCAAATGCCGAAAACGCGGAACCCTATCGTTATGATAAGAAGGGGTTGCATTTGGGGAGCGTGGCCTGCCGCAATGTTTCTTTTGATTGGAATGACACCAATCGCGGAAAGTGACTTGGATCTCATTCTTTGGCTAAGCGCTCAGCTCTTGAAGCTAGAAGAATAAAACACAAACAGGCAGCGAAACAGGAAACGTTGTCCGAGTGTTTAGTGAGGTAATAATTTATTTTTGTTCAAATCGAGCGTTGAAAGTCTTGTTCGTCGCCCTGGCTGCAGTCTTTTGTCCGTTTTCGCTGCTATAATACAAAAATCTGGAAGATGAAGCAGAACACTCAAATCATTCCCCAATACGTCACGTACGAACATCTAACTATTTCATCTAGCGCTTGTCAGCTTTTCGCTTCTTGTTCGCAGTGTTTTTACTAGCAATATTGCGAATTCAATACTTACGCGTCATTTAGTGGAGCTTGGCGTGGTAGCCGTAGCCAAGACCATGGCCGTAGCCGAGACCAGCATAGCCGAGGCCAGCGCCATAGCCGTGGGCAACACCGTAGCCGAGACCGGCGTAGCCAAGACCAGCACCGTAGCCATAGCCGAGACCGGCGTAGCCAAGACCAGCTCCATAGCCATAGCCCAGACCGGCGTAGCCAAGACCAGCGCCGTAGCCGTAGCCAAGACCGGCACCGTAACCGTAGCCAAGACCGGCACCGTAACCGTAGCCGAGGCCGTAGCCGTATCCGCCGAGGGCAGATGGGGTCACGGAGGAAGACACGGCGGCGTTACCGTAGCCGACGGCTGGGACGTTGTGGGTGCCACCATAATGGGTAGCGTAGCCGGCTGGGGCAACAACGCCGGCAGCTGCGAAAGCGGCAAGACCGAGAACAAGGAGGGCAACCTTGGAAAATAATACAGACTATTTTAGACATAGTGAAACGAAGAATAACTTGAACAAAGGACTTGCTTTGGGAAATATGAGATACCAGTAAACGTGTTTTTGAATTTTCTTTGGGACATTTTTAAAGAGTATAGAGGGCCACAAAAAAAAAAATCAGATTAGGACGTCTGATGAAAGTTTGTGTGCCATTTCACGAATAGCGCGGAAGGTTTTCATGTGTGCAACTTGTTTCCCAGGAAAAAAAAAAAAAAAAAAAAAAACATGGCTCCGCGCGTTTACCCTTATCTCGCCACTCTGGGCATAACGAGGAGAAGAATTTGGATGTCACGTCACCGATGACGTTACAGGGGCAACGCGTTCTGGTTGGCTGGTCAGTGGGGGTCAGCGCCCCGTCCCTTTGCCGCCGAAACCAGTTTTGCCTCTTCCTCCAGAGAATTGGGGAGAGGATGCGGCCGAATCATCACCGAGCCAGGAGCAGAACCCCCGAACGCCCCGAACGGCCGGCTAGCAGACAACATTTCGCTGGACCAATGAGCACGCGTGGCCCCTGTAGCGTCAGAGCCAGGGTCCCAGGCAGATCACAGGCTGGTACTGCCCTCCACCGCCGTTGCGCGCGGTCGCTTTTTTGCGGCGTACTTTAAATTCAGTTTCTGCGATAATTATGACTCTATGGGGTGAATTAATGCTTTTGGTGCGTCTTACTGGCCTGCCTAGCAGTATTATACAAAGAAAACAGGGTGTTAAAAACGACTTCTGTGCTACTCTAACGAGTCAGAGATGATTGACATTGCAAACGTGGATAACTCAACTCGATTTCGCTCATTACTCTGTGTCTCAATGGCACGGCACGCGAAATTGATCGAACGCAAATGGGTTGAGTTTAGGACAAAGATGAATTCTTGTAGCTCTTTCAGTGACCATATCTCCAGTCACGGTCAAGTTAACCCAGCAAATACCGTAAGTATCCAAATACTTACAACAGACTGCATGATGGTGGATTTACTTTGCTCGATTCGAAGCAATGTGGTCACATCAAAGCCTCGTGTCTGGTTTTATACTTTTCCTAACCGGGCGGATATTGTGGGAACTATAACGAAGGCGATCACTAAACGTGTCATTAGGGGTTGGGGAATCAACGACAACCGCAGATAAATATGGGGTGTGGTCTGTATAGTGACCCACAGACCTTCGCAGATATTCCACCGGAAGGGATCGTTCCATGCGTTCACCTTGTGGATGTCGCCAAGGTCGTCATCGAGAGGCGGAAACAAAAGAGAAGAATTGCACAAAGGAAAAGACGCGTGAGCTTTTTAATTACATAAACGCGTATGCAAACCGGAATATCGAGGTGAACGACTTATTCCCCCAGCGGCGGTTGTTGCATGCTGAGCATCTTTTCCATTCATCCACACGGACTCAAATGGTGAAGAATAGTTAGAATCTGGTACATTGAACAAAACGGATATGAAAAAAAAAATATATATATATATATAATAACATGGTGGTTCCACAACTGTGGATCAGTCTACTCCATGACGTCTAAAGCTGAGTGCTCAAAATTTAAATGTAAACAAGAAAAATGAAAGGAACCGGGAACGAAGGAGTGAAATTTCTGTCGCACGAGCGTGCAAAAATAAAAAGTAAAGACGAGAAAATATCAGGCGGCGTGATGAGCTTTACTGTGTTCTTCCCTGAGGTCTCTGAGCTCTAGAACTCGGTGTCCACCTTCGCGCCCTCGAAATATTGAACTAGAACACTCGTTGTCCGAATTATGGATCCCACAATCCTAGAATTTTGACGACGCTGGAAGGATGCCAGTCTTGGCGCTGCCAATTCGGAGTTATCAGCAACGCGAGGGGCTATGAGCGTTGTACAAGAGTGTACGCACAGAGAGAGAACAGCAGACAGAAGAGGTGCGGGATTGGTATATGAGTATTGGGACGGCTTCAGACGACATCCACCTGGACATCCATCGGTCAGAAATTAGCGGGAAAATCTCGGACAGCGCAGCCTATGGTGTGTATCGATCACACCACACACCTCCCAGTCGTTAGCGTGACCTATAGGACCAGATGCAGTGTCCACTCGACTGCGTCACAGGTGTTTCACATAATAAATTCCTATCATAAAAGTATTCGTTCGCGAAATTCACATGGTGAAAATGTTTATATGAGGAAATCGTGTGCTGGGCATATGACGACAACTATACTACTACTAAAACAGATTAATTTGCAGTAGCGCGAAATTAAACTCCGAACTTTGGCGTCTTATCCCGGTAGTGAATTAACGTAGAATGACGTGTACTTCTCGCAGTTCTTGCTGCGAATCTCGGACGCATAGAACTTCGAACTCGATCTCATTGGTTACTCTCTCGACCTTAAAGAAAATAATGTGTTTGTAACAGTTGAGTAGTCTATGTGCAAGTATCTGGCGACATCTGACGATTAATAGAGAGGCAGCTGCCGTGCTTCTGTCTATCTCTTCACAGGAGGATATGAAGATTTATTAAAGGAAAAAAGAAAGGTCAGCCAGTCAGCGAAAGACGATTGCGGACATATATACATATATAAAGCAGGACATGCTCGCGTGGTGTAACGGTAGCATAGCTGGTCGTAAATAAGAATGGTCTAGGGTTCTGTTTTGACGTCAGCACATTTTTCCTGAGTTATTGGAATAGTACTGCTTCTTGTAGCTTGGCAGTTGAAGTCTTATATGTTTGTGTCGTCCATGTTTGTAGCTTGCCTCGGCTAATTCTCATTGTTGACATTAGCTAATTTTGTCGCATCAGCTACGATTGAAATTACTTGATAACAATAGAAAGAGTAAGATTAAGACTTTAAGACATCATGCAGAAACGGAAACAGGGACGGGAACCTCTTTATTTTGGCAGGAAAAGTCAGCCAGAAAGGACGGCTTGCTACTCCTTGCTAAAGGAAACAGTAAACAGCCGTTCTTGCTCTTGTTCATTGGTCTGGTTTCGTTCTTTTATCATTATTATTACTCCTACTTCGGAGTTAGCACCATGAAGCAGCGCTAGCTTTGAGGGAGTTGTGGACGTGGACAGATGGAGAAGGGGCGGCAGGAAGGAGTGATGGACGGGGGGTAAGTAATGGTTGTGCAACGATTTCACGGTAACCAGGCCGACAAGTGTTCTAAATGTCTGCAGAAAAATCCGGGAATAGCCTGTAAGCGGCACAGGCCCCGCGAAGATGGGACTCCGTACCTCCTGGCCTTTGGCATATCCCGATCAAAAATCTGTCTAAGACACTACTCAAGATATCCTGAGAGGTCTGAGAGGACCTTTCAAGAAAATTTGAAAGGTCTGGCAGGACCCTTTAGCACCTCTGATGATGATGATGATGATTGGAGGTTTTATGGGTCTGAGGGGGACCTTTAGAGAAAATCTAAAATGTATTTTGTAGGACCCTGAGGCAGCCCTTAGGGGTTTGAGATGATCGTTCAGACAGCTTTGATGGGTCGTGCAACACCTCCCAAAGCGTGTTGTGTTGTTACGTGTTTTTCGCGCTGCGGGATACGCTACCTTGTCCGGATTGCAAAATAGTTCGCAATATTTTAAATGTTTGCGAATTTATTTTCCGAACGAACTTAAACACGTATTGTATACAATTTTAACGCCAAAGGTGGGAGATAATCTGCTGTTTTGTTGTATTCTTTTTTTTTTTTTTCGATACAAGGATGAGGTATACGAGAGACTCGCACACGCTATACCTCTGCACAGTCCTCCTATACAGTTTCGAAACTGTATAGAAGGATCAGCTCTGCTGCGAACGATTTCCAACGCTTCCTTTGGTGTGTCCAGACGGCCATGATATTCACTGCCGATATGAGTAACGCGAGCGCAGTTTTGTTGCTCCGATGAATGTGAATGCACCGTAATTGAGCGCCGTTAGTTTTCCGGGGCCAAGATGGTGGGCACATGGCTGTGTTCCAGGGAATGAGAGCTGGCTGCTTGGAACACTTCATTCGTTGAGCGGTCATTGTACGGGCTTATGGACTACTCTCGCCGCTGGTTCACCTCTACTCGGGCTCTTTGATCTCCCGAAGCTTTCACTCTTCCGCCGTGTTGAGGACAGTGGCAGAGTGTATATAGAAAGTTTCGATAGAATTCAGAATGCAGTTGGTGTGTCAGTGAACTTTTTGTTGGAATTACTGGCATTCTACCTGAAGTCAACCTACGGTCAGTGGGGCGGGAAAATGTATCTGCAAAAACAAGGTATTTACATAAGATCATGTACACTTTACTAAATTGTGAAAGAAATTGTGACCCCATCTTACCCCAGTATTGTGTGACCTCGTTTTTATTATAGGAAAATTTGTTGACGACAACAGGCGCACTAGTTTTAGCAAGACCAGAGAAAGTAATAACGGACAGCCTATAGGAAAAGTGCGTGGCAAGAATCTTGAGTTTTTTTTTCTTTCTTGTGGTTCTGCACAAGACAGAGGAACCCGTTGGAGATAGAGCGGCCCTTATCGCAGGAGTTGTGCAGGAAAGTTTGAACCCATTGGTGCTAACCCATGAGTTACCTGTAAATGAACCACAACATTAGATTCCTAGACCTGAGTCTTTCTTTCCATGACAACCACACGTGTTGAAAATATCAGCCCAGGGGTAATAAACCCCTGCTATCTTTCAACTCTGCCCATTCAAAATTTGTCAACACCACCACCACCAACAACAACAGATAAATAAACTATGATGAATGGGGAAAAAATGAAAATGGAAAAAATTTGTCAAGCGTGGTATAGTGCGTCTATGTCTTCGCAACGCCCTTGAGAAATCTTGCCCACAACAAATGGTGGGGTAGTCTGGAACAGCAGGTTTCTGGACTGTCAGCAGCACGGCATCCGAATCACTTCCTCACAACAGTTGCTGAGGGTTTGGTCAGGAGGACGCTAGGTCAGAATAGAGGCCCAGAGGTAAACCGTCAGGATTCCACTACGCAGCGGCCAGCGGTTATCCTCTATATTCACGACCTCTCTAAAGAAAGTGGCAAATACAGTCCATGCAAAGGAGACCTGTATTCATAGCAACTGAGAAGTGAAATAAACCTCTGCCGCACAGTAAGCCCGAAGGACAACCTACAACCAGGATGTGGCCAACGGCACGGGAACATGTATGTCGAATGCAAAGAAAAGGTAGTATACCAATTTCCTTTGTCACGTGACAGTACGTAGGGCAAAAAAGCCGCTGCAATAATGACAGACTGCGGGTGCATTGGGGCAAATTTAAACACAAAATCAAGCGGGAAGGTTGGCTGGCTTTCATATTGTAATGAGTGCGGCTGCTAACGGTTGTTAGACCAGTCCCATCGTAGCTAGAAAGCATGATGAGGTGGAACGCGAGATAACTGAAGCAGATATGATTGTAGATCACTTAGATCACATGCGTGTAAGTACGCCCTCCGATTCTTTGTCAGAAAGGGGGCTAGCTCATCTTAGAAGATCGTTTGTAAGTTGACCGCGAGTGGGTTTATTTGTATCAGCTGTAGACGTATTCAGTTTCAGTACATTGTTGGAAGTCTCCTCGTTGTGTCTCTCTTCGTGTCTTCATCTTGTTGTAGCGCTACAGACCCTTCCATGACTCCGTAGCCCGTACCGAGAAGCCCAAGCCTCAGCCTTGTTCAGATGCTGGTATTCAGCTACTTGTAGCCTAATCCGTTAGAAATGTTAGAGGGAGCGTACCTAGTGACCGGTCTTGCACTTCGATCCCAGTACATACTTTTAGCTTGGGAAAAATATCCGCTGTAGCCATTGTGACTGGTCCCTTCCTCCAGGTTGTAATACATGGCATTCTATGAGTTCTTTTCCAGAAGCTGGTGTTCAACTATTTGTTATATAATCCACTGGAAATGTTAGAGAGCCAGTCCGTGTGACTGTCTTCTAATTTGATGACAATACACAATTTTAGCTGTAAAAAAAAGAAGAAAAAACATCTGCTGTAGCCATTGCGACTTGTCCCACCCTCTAGGTTGCAATACAAGACATGTTATGAGTTCTTGTTGAGAAGTTCGTATTCAGCTATTTGTTACCTAATCCGTAGGAAATCATACAGGGCGCCAGTCCACGTGACTGGTCTTCCACTTCGATGCCAATACACACTTTTAGCTTAAGAAAAAACATATGTTGTAGCCGTTGCGTCCCACCTTCCAGGCTGCAATACAAGAAATGAGTTCTTGTTGAGAAGTTGGTATTCAGCTACTTGTTACCTACTCTGTAGGAAATGTTAAAGGGAGCCAGTCCGTGTGACTAGTCTTTCTCTTTGACGCCAATACACACGTTTAGCTTGAAAAACCTCCGTTGGAGCCATTGCCACTTGTCCCACCTTCCAGGTTGCAATACAAGGCATGCTATGAGTTCTTGCTCAGACCTGCGCGGTCGAGGAAAAGTGGCACGATTTTGAGGCGTGCCGCGCATCTTCGTCCAATCAGGTGGTTAACGGAGACTGCGTCACGCTCTTGTTTTCTTCCGGCTACCCACCGCAGTCTGCAGCACGTTGACAGCGTCGTCAGCGTCGATATCTTGAGAGCCGCGGAAACTGGAATCGGTTTCCACACATGTGTACCGCATGGGGTTACGGACCCTAACGCTTACTTGCGCGCTATCCGCGTTTACTTGCGGCCACGCGCTAGGTGGATCCGCATTTACCCGCGCGGAATTGAAAACTTTCAACTTCCATCCGCAAATCAGGATGTCGTGCAAGTCCTCGGATAAAAATGCATCCGCGCGCACCTCTATGTGTAGTTTCGTCAGTTGTTGGTCATGAGAATGTTGGGGTCATTTAACATGGTCAGGTTATATGTTCATCGGGAAACCGCGCACTATGCTAGACGACACACACACACACGTAAACATTAGATGACGATGAGTCAAAAGAACTTAATAAGGATGAAATGTTCTGTAAAAGTGGAAATAATTTATTTCAACGACACACACGCAGTCTCGTATCCATTCGTTCCGTATTGGATGTCAATCGTTCAATTGGTATTTCTTCCACGAGCTGCTGAACTAGTAGTTGTGTAAACTGCAAATAAATAAGAAGACATAAACATCACGTAAGGGACCAACTTTCGTTGGGCACTCGTCATATCAAATGAAACAGTCGTCGATCCGGACGCATTAAGAAAATGCGTCCACACGAAGGAACATAGATTTGTTGTGTAGGAATATCTATGAAGTACGAATGGGCTCAGTCTCTCTCAATGTTTGCGTTGAATCGAAATAAGCATTCCGCCCTCAAGTCGTATAACGTAATGTAATGAAGCGGCTATTTTTGCTGTTTCCCAATGGAGTGCTATGCAAATCCCTGAGTTGGAATATCAAAGAACTCACACGACGTCAACACTCACAATCTCTATGTTCGACCCCAACATTGGGCAATCTAAAGGGCAAACTCTTGTCCGCAGCTTTTATGTTCATTTTCTTTTCATAGCCAGTTAGACAAAAGAGTACTTACTTAAAATTTACACGACGACCTTGGCGTGGTGGCCGTAACCGAGACCAAGACCATAGCCGTAGCCGAGACCGTAGCCATAGCCAAGACCGTAACCGTAGCCAAGACCGTAGCCGAGAGCTGGAGCAGCGACGGCGTGGGCAACTGGAGCAGCGTAAGCAGCGACAGCTGGGGCAGCAACAGCGTGGGCAACTGGAGCAGCGTAGGCAGCGACAGCTGGAGCAGCAACAGCGTGGGCAACTGGAGCAGCGTAGGCAGCGACAGCTGGAGCAGCGTAGGCAGCGACGGCTGGGGCAGCGACGGCGACTGGGGCAGCGTGGGTGACAGTGGTCGTCCTGACAACAGCAGCTGGAGCAGCATAACGCACAGCGGCGACGGCTGGAGCGGCGTAGGTTGCGACGGCAGCTGGGGCGCCAACGAAGCCGGCGGCAGCGGCGGCGATGAGGCCGAAGAAGGCGGTGGCGAGCTGGAAAGAAAATGACAGGTTAGGAAGCTGTCCGACGAAAATACGTGGTAAGACAGAAGCAGTAGTCCCAACGTTAGCTGTTGTGCGGGCGTCTGTAAAACTTAGCTGTTGTGTGTTCTGTGTTGTTGTTCTGTCTCTGTGTTCTTTGTCCTGTTCCGTGCAGCTCTTCTATAAATAACAAGTACCGACTACCCCAACTGTCGACTGTATTCCCAACGTTAGAACCGAAGTTAAAGCATGCAGGCCCATAATAATGATGGTACCGTGATGTTACACCCATACCCTTATGAAAAGACCACCACGGCTTAGTACTCGGTCAAATTGTCTAGCGGACCACGCTTTCCAAAGTTATGATGAACGAGAGGCATGTCAAAGCCATAAGCGTACTAAAGTCCTTTGGACGATATTCATATTCGTGCCATGCGATGCAAGAAATCATTTCACGTGAAAGTGAAGTTAAACCATCATATGAGACCTGGTCTGGAGAACCGGTCGGTAACAACTATTTTGGGCGGATATAAAACATTCAGACGCGAATATTCATTGTTCAAAATCAAAAATGTTTGTCTTGATTACTTTGTCTTCTTTCAAGTCTTTATAAGGCCTTCCTAGTGGTGCGGCGTCAACACGTGACCGTCGTCAAAAACCATAATTCAGTCAAATCCAAGTCGACAATCGTCGATTGCGCCCATGAACCCAGCACGCAATCATACTGACATTTTTGTTTCCTGTCATTTTTGTTCTGACTTTTTAAACTCGTGTATCGAAACTTTTTCCAAGCGTTGCAGGATCGACTAACATGCTTGAGTTTCGTTACAGGAACCAATAAAGCCACTCACCAGTGCGTTCATGGTGGTTGGTTGATGTGTGTTTGCTTGCTGTCGAAGCGAACGAGTGGTTTTTTTCTATCTCGTCGTTGGGCTTTTATACGGTACGTCGAGGGGAAGTGAGGACGTTCGACTCTAATATTGAGAAGGGCAAGGCGTGGTCTTGATCCAGATCGTTAGTCAGATTTGTTCGGACAGATTTTCTTTTCTTTCACCGAGTAAATCATTTCATATACTCCCAAGAGAAGCCGACAAGTTGAAAGAAGGTCAATGATATATAAAGTAAACGAGGAGAAGTCGCAAAGGAAAGGTACGCTGTGTCTCTAATGAAAATGGAATTCATTAATGTTTGGCGAATTATTCGAATGCCAGAGAAAGCATACGCGTGCGGAGGTCACAAATGAAGACGATGGGCAAAGTGCCACAGTTTTTGTTCGATGCCATCTATCTCAGAGACGCGCTGCTTGATGAACTGTGGGGGGTCTAAAATGGCATAAATGCAGGTAAGCTAGCGAACCTTATTCACCTGAGCTCGGGCACATAGATGGACGGCACTGCACCAACAGCTCAACTGTTGGTGTCGTCACTGTCGTGTCACAATATTCAGGGGGGGGGGGGGTATGTTCATTAATAGCGTCCTCGATAAACTTGCTCCGGAATTGCCCCAAAACCACAGTGGTGCGTGGTGCTCTACACTGGCAGTGCCCTGGGCGGAGGCATTATCGAACATGAAACTGCACTGCACTGGTCGATCTGATGGATACTAGCATGCGCTACCTAGAGATCTGTGCTCGTTGTGGCTCGTAGGTTGCGCGACCTGTAGCGAGAGGCACCTGGCGAGCGGCACCGATCGAATGCCATGCTGACGATGACTGTCTGCTGCTACTTGCCTGGCTACACCTGGCTACTTGCCGCTTCCGCCTTCCTGCGTGCTTCCGGCAATCGCGATGCTTCTTGGGATTGCACTCTGGCGCTCGGCCGATTTTCTCGGTGTGGGTTCGGGGCAACTCAGTGCTGCACTGAACGGGTGCATTCCTTTCATCGAGGACGTTCAGTGCGCACCAGTGCAGTTTATCGAGGATGGCAAGCCGCACCAGGTCGCACCGGGGCGCACCGGTGCAGTTTATCGAGGACGCTATAAGAAAAAAGAAAGGAAAGGTCAGCCAGATGGAGGTCGGCTTGCTATTCCAAAAAAAAGGAAAATGGCGGAAAAGGAAAAGAAGAAAAGAAAAGGAAAGGGGAAGACAAAGAAGAAAAGAAAAGGAAAAGAAGAAAAGCAAATGGGAAAAAAGAAGAGAAGAAAAGAAAAGGGAAAGACAAATAATAACAGAAAAGGAAAGGAAGAACACAAAACTAAAATTGAAAAGTCACACACACGGTCACACAATCACAAGGCGTTGACAAGGGTCAAGGGTTTCAAGGTAGAATGCACGTGTACGCCTAAAGCGAGGATGTCAGACTAACGACGGAATGGACGGAATGGTTCCCGAGGAAAAGGTCATAAAGGAGGATGTCAGATTAACTAGTGTCATATTAACAAAGATGATTTACAGGGGAGACGGAATGGTTCTCGAACAAAATCATCATAAAGCCAGAAAAACTAGTGTCATATAAACTAAGTCAGACTGTCTGTGGAAGTGTAGGTTGACACTTTACTCTGTGAGTTATCTACCTAGATTTCTTGAAAATATAGGCAATCTGGATCTGCTGGTATTGAGGAGAAAACCTCACTTAGGTTAGGACATCCATATGGCATAACGCGACGTTGTCATATTAGAAAGGCATTCGCCATCAATTAAGTAGCTTTATGCCTGTTCCTGCAGGATTTCTTTTTCACTCATCGTTGGGATGTTTCGAACGCATGAGAAACAAACTGATTTTGCAAGGCGAAACACGGTGATCGAGCAAAACAAAAGCGCTCAGAAAAGCGATCCACGGGTGTGGCAACAAACTCACAGGACCTCATTTGCTGGGGACCAGCACACAAATAGCCACTCATCAAAACTGAATTGAGGGACATGAAGCTGCTTCCTTCCATCGCAAAACTTGCTGTATATACGGTTCATACGGTTCATGACCGCCATATTTAATAAACAAAGATAGAGTGGGATTATACGCAATATTTCTAGGCCGTGCTCTCCACTTAGTTCTGGACGAGACCAGCACTGCCAAGGGCCATTACCCTTGCCCTTAATTTACGCTCGCCAATGAAATCTGTCTTAATTATGCATCAATATATCTACTTCATGGGGTAAAAGACATGCTGCATGTGCTTGTGCCTGTTTGTATCTACAACGGATGCGGGTGATAAGAATTGGGGTCATATAGAAATCGAATAAGATGTTTCGACTAAGTAAGGCTTCATAGAAGGATAATGACGTTTGGGGACATTACGCAGGGTGTCGAACCGAAACGTTTTTCGTTCCGGTTTTCGTTCCGGTTTTCGTTCGGGTTACATCATAAACGATCCGGTACCGGTTCTGCTCCGGAGCAAAAAAATAACGGTTCATACCGGTTTTTAACCGGTTCCGCTTCTGCTGGGAATATTCATCCCCATAAATAAAAAATCAACGTTACAAAATGTAAACCCGTTTATTCCGCATACATGGTATTTAATATTACAGCTGTGAAATTGGTAGCTCCTGGTTACTGTAGGTTACTGTCTGTTCAAATGGGCTTTCTCCTTTCTTGAAGCGCATGCTACAAACGGACTTGTTTGTTGTGATGTCATACGTAAAGTACTTTCTTGCTGGGTTGGAGCGATCGCGTCCCATCCGAATGTCTGTTGCTACTGTGTAGCCAGCAAGCACCACCGCACGAGTACGACGCAAATCGAGGAACACCCTCTCTCACAAACGCGCTCGACGGCTCCGTTTTATTGTCTTCGTGTCCTGTCCGCAAAACAGTTGCCACTTCACAAGGGCTTGCCCTCGCGTATACGTAAATGTATTCAACTTAGCTGCTCTCAAACAAGGGACGCGTTGCGCGACATTACCGATAGAGAAGCCGTTATGCAGCCCCCTTGGGTCGCTGTTTAGTTGAGGAGAGTTTGGGGGATCAAATTAAAACGAACACTACGGCACATTGCTAGAGAGTCACATGTACCTCTAAGTCTGTGTGCGTGCGCGAACGATAAACCATTACAAAGGGAGCATAAGGGTCATACATAGTACACCGACATACATTTGACCGTAACCGTAACCCTCGTATAGTATCCATGACATGACTTCAGAGCACACGACGTCTGTTTCATTCGCCTATCCGTAGTCCAAACCGGCGAAGTTTCTTCTTTGACCGAAAACCGTTAAATATATTTTTCGGTTTCCCTCCTGACCGAAAAAAAAAAAAAAAAAAACGTATACGGTTTCGATTGCGTTCCGGTTCGCACCAAAATAGCGTTTTTTTTTTCGGTTTTCGGTTCCAGTTTTCGGTTCACTCCGACACCCTGACATTACGTGTCTGTTATTTGAATATTAGGTAGATATTCCGAAAGGAATCAATAACAATAATTCGAGGCATTTTGTGGCGAGACACTGGCTGTCACGGCAGTCGTGAGGCCGACAACGGCAAGCCCTATCACCATCACCACCACCACCACCACGGCAGTCGTTGCGAGGACAGAGGTTGTTGTGCCTCCTTACTCTTCCTCCAACTAATCATACAGCTCTTCAGTCCACATTTTTTTACCTCGAACGCTTAGAACACCACCGAACGTCCTTTATTTGTTCCATAAGCTTTATCATTTGCCGTTTGCGTCGGACGTCCCCCAGAATATAACTGATTGATTGTGTAGTTATTCTCATACGCCAGAGAGGCTTGTGGCAGATACCAGTGCGAAAGAATGTTGATGTGTTTTCGGTTTTACATACACGTTAGCATTACGTTCACGTACAATTGACAGAATCCCAACTCAGCCATAAAAATAGAGTTAAGTTTAGATTTCAGAGAGGCAACTGACAATAAGTAAATGGAGTCTGGAGGCCGTGAGTTATAGACAGTCGGAACATAGCTGTGACGGCCCGTGTATAACCACAAAGTCACCCAGCTACAGACACTATAGAAGAAGCTTCAGTTCTATCCGAAACGTCGTGGAGCTAGTGAAGCCACGGGTGGAAATGCTCCCCAGAACATCCGGCCCTCTGAGACATATTCCAAGACTCGTGGAGGGGAACACTATCCCCTCTACATTTGGTGACCGGGACAATGAACACCTCAGTCCGGTGAACATTCTGCCCTTCTACCATCGCTATTCCAAATTTCGCCGCAGCTTCGACACCATGCTGCCGAGGGTCGAACCCTGGAAGCCTTCCAACTCAACGACGCCCTACACCTCCGCAACGACTCGACAGTCATCGACGACAACGCTCCTGGGACACCGTTTTTATAGCTCCTCGCTCCCGTACCGGTCTCGGTACCGTCGCGCTGTGGTTGCCTCGACTCTACTCAACTCGCTGTTCGACTCCTCCCTCGACATGCCTGAAACCCTCTTATTCACGCGCCCCGATTTGGGCTCCTTTGATCGACGTCTTCCTGGAGTCGGCAAGTCAACAGCCATATTGCGACGCACATCCACCGGCACACAGGCGACTTCACCGCATTGTGAGCGTCACATTCATGGACCAGATATGCCAAGCAACATTTCGCCCTTCTCGTGCCGGCCGCGACATCGGAGCCTCACGCTCGCCTAGCGATTCCGGTTCGTCGCGCCACTAGAAGAAGCTTCAGTTCAATCGGCAACGTCCTGGAGTGGAACCACGGGTTGAGACCCGTCCGGTCTTCCGGGACATTCCATCATCGCCGATCAGGACACCATCTCTGCTACATGGTAACTACCTTGTCCCCATACTGTGTATGTACTTTGTATGTACTGTGTATGTACTGTGTATGTACCCCCCTGCTGTGTATACAGCAGTCTGAATACATATATATGCAATAATAGTAATTTGCGGTTCTACGGCGCCCGACGCATGATCATTAGCAACGCACAGTGGTCGTCCTGGGTGGGCGGGGGGGGGGGGGGACGTTGCGGCTTCGAGCGGCCTGCCTTCGGTCGTCCTGTTTATTAATTTTGCTCACTGAGGGTTCTTCAACGTTCGTCGAGACCTCATAGCACTGCACGCTCACTGCACTCTCGCACATGACAACCTGTTTGAGCAACTTGTACCATACTGCCGTTCTGTTGCGTGCTGTCGTTTTCTACCACATGTAAAGCGTACAAGTAGTCGTCTCGTTAAAGCCAGCGCGTTTTTTCCTGTCATACGTCCAAGTTTTATGATGAATATTCTCAACAGTGGAGTATTTCACTTCACTACAAATAATTTATTAATCTATAATTTACACCCGTTGGTAACAACGCACTCAGTCCTAATCTTCCCATGCAGACACTCCAATCTCTCTTCGATGAATCTTCAAGTGAAGATCTGTAAGCTCTGAAGAAAAAGAGAGAGAAAAATAAATTATTAATTGAATCACAAATGGCGCACTTGTGTGAGACATGTAAGACCGGGAATGAATTGATAATGTTGTTTACAAACCTCGATCCATTTAGTGGACCTTGGCGAAGTGAGCGCCATAGCCGTAACCGAGACCAGCGTAGCCGAGGCCATAACCGTAGCCGAGACCGTGGCCGTAGCCAAGACCGTAGCCGGCACCGTAGACAGCTGGGGCAGCGACGGCAGCGGCAACTGGGGCAGCGTAGGAAGCGACAGCTGGGGCGGCAACAGCGTGGGCAACTGGAGCGGCGTAGGTAGCGACAGCTGGAGCGGCGACGGCGTGAGCAACTGGGGCGGCGTAGGAAGCGACGGCAGCGACTGGAGCAGCGTAACGGACGGAAGCGACAGCTGGAGCGGCGTAGGTAGCGACGGCAGCTGGGGCAGCGTAGGTGGCAACGGCAGCTGGGGCAGCGTAGGTGGCGACGGCAGCTGGGGCAGCGTAGGTGGCAACGGCAGCTGGGGCAGCGTAGGAGGCCACGGCAGCTGGGGCGCCAAGATAGCCGGCGGAGGCGGCGGCGACGAGGCCAAGGAGGGCGACGGCGAACTGCATAAAAACAAAAATGGTTACGTTAATGGACGAGAAGGAGGGGCTCCAATAACGCTGGAGACTTGCTTTTCAAAGTCAAACTCGCCCCCAAGAAGGGTGGGTGATTCATATTGGCGTCCTCAATAGCTTGATTAATATAACGAGCTATACTGCCTTGTAGGTATTTCCTCTACCACTGAACGCACAACAGTTTCCTTGGATAACGACCTTGTACTCATGCTATTGGTTTTCCTTCCGCTTTTGTTTGAGTTATGGTATCATGACGCCTTCCTGTGCACGGTTCTCATTCGGTTCTTAATCCGCATCGCTACAATCCCTTGTTTGAATCATTGATTGAATTGAGCCCGAAGCCCTGTCCTGGATCTGTCCATGTGGGTAATCCATCGGAGCCGTAGGTAAGCCATCGGCGCCTTTCTCACAAGATTCTGACAACTCACCAGAGCCTGCATGATGCTAGAGTATGCTTGCTGGTGTAGCGAACAAGTCCCTGACGAGACGCAGCTTCTCGCTTTTATACGGATAACTTACACCTATGGATTCGGACGGTTCCGTTCGGCCCACCATTGAAAGAAGGCCATCGAAGGGTGTGTCTTAAACCCCATTGTGGCCAAGGTTGAACTTTCGCTTAAATATTTTTTCCATTTAATGAGGCGTTCGCTTTATCTTTGAGATGCTTTGCAACCACCTCAGCGTGGACTCTGTCCGGACGTTAATCGATGCAAATAACAAGGTAAAAAAGACGGTGGCGATAAACCGGTGGGTAAGTTATGCAAGGGTGGGGAACGGCCGCGAGTGATCTCGACGATGACCGAAAATGGATCAAACGGGTGTCGTTTAATTGACTGTCTTTGCCTGGAGTGATGCAGGACCTTGGCTCAAGAAGGTATGTCTTGCTCTCTGAGGATGTGGACGAAATTAGACGCGGTCCCGTTAACGGTATCCCGTAAGGTGTCTCCTCGCAAGGTGAAATCATTTTTGTAGGCACGTGGTGGAGGGCAGGTGTTTCTGTTCGTTCGTGCCTGTGGTACGATGACGGCGAGTTACACTTTCGTCAGAGTGAGTGGTTGGAAAAAAAGGCCGGAAATTGACGTCTTCGAATCGCACTGGCTTTTGACATTTCCTCGCAGAGCAGAGAAATGAAATCGATCAATATTAAGGGAATAGATTATGTGAACTCTGTGGGAAAATAAATTCAGATGGGCCTGGGAAGGCAGCAGGAACAGAGGCACAGGGCCGGTGAGAAGCGGAGGGCAGCCGGGGATGGAGACCCGGTGTCCGGGCCTCTTCAGGGACCCGCCCGACCCAAGGCCCGAGGTTTGCTAGCACCAGGGGACGTGAGGTGGGGGTCCCGTAGAGGAGTCATCCGGAGTCGTCCCCAGGGCCCGTAATAGGGCTCAGTGCCCAGGGCTCTCGCAGGCCCTGGAGAGGTAGACCAGATGAAGAGGGATGTTCAATACGGAACCTACTAGTTCGGCCACGGCTATCATCCTGAGGCACTTCCCTTCATACTTCCTTACCAGTTCGCTGGATTTCTACTCGTCTACAAGTCTTTAGTATTGCAATATTATGACATCATCTCATCGTGTAAGACGTGCTTTATGACAACGTATTTAAACAATGACAAATATGTGTGTTTTTTGTGTGTGTTCCCCT
Source organism: Ornithodoros turicata (assembly GCF_037126465.1). NCBI lineage: Eukaryota > Metazoa > Arthropoda > Arachnida > Ixodida > Argasidae > Ornithodoros > Ornithodoros turicata. Next base: position 82,213,982 of record NC_088204.1, read on the forward strand.
GACCAAGAATACGCTACGAGAAACAAACCCCGATTGCTCCCATAAGAAGGAAAATACTGCTGAAGAAAGTTGACATCTTTTGAGCCCTACATGCGTTTCAGTATCACCTCTCTATAGGATTTGAGAGGTGAATTCGCCAAACTGACGTGCATGCAGAGAACCAAAGACAACTGGATACATCTTGCTTCTCTGATGTTGATATTGTTCTCATTGACGAGACATTCGTTTTGTCCCGGACCTACCCTGGTCCACCTGAGGAACCTTCAAGGGGACTAGCTTGAGTTCAGGCGACGCGCGTTCGGAGCTCTCGCAAAATATACTGAGTGAGACAGGAGATTGGCCTAGTTGGTACGGACTTGGGGTATACTTGGGACTGATTGGGAAACCAATTGTGGTTCTCTAAATAAAATTTCATTTGGAAGTCAGCGCCCATGTTCGTCTTGTTTGTGCGCTATTTAACTGTGACTCTCGTGAAAGTTTTTGTGGACATCGCGGTCCCTTCCACAAGTTAATAGCTATATGTAGGTACCTTCATCATCCTCACATAATGTTCCACGTGCTACGGGGTAGGGTACCGCACCACCGCGGTGAAACATCTCATCGTCACCATTTATTGTTATTGTTGTTGCTACCTGCTGTTGGTACCTGTTGTTGTGCTGTTACCTATTGAGTCTGGTCGTTATCGCCAGTCGTTAGGTGAAACCACGGTGGGTGAAACCGCAGACGAGGTACGACAACGCGACCCGCTGCATTCCTTTTTCTGTGCTTCCAACATAAAGTGTAATAATAATTGCAGTACATTTAAACTGCCATGTCCTTGTTTTCAGTTCTTTTTTGTTGAGTTTTTTTTTCTTCTAGTTTGTGACTCCACGCATATCGGCTATCTTAACTGGCGACGAGGATGGAACTGGTAGGACAGCATTAGTGGTATAGGATACACGGCAAAACGGGATGGCAAAGGATGGTGAGGTTGTTAGGAGGCAAAGGGCTTGTGCACTCCAGACGACTATGAAGGTCAAATGTGTATCTCGTGGTACACGGAATAAAAGAGAACATTACTACAAGAGATGTCGCCCAAGGAGTGAACCTTGACTCGCTCGCATATGTAGGCTGCTACGCCGACGTACTGCAGAACGTTCTGCTCCAACGGTACAAAATGAAAACTTCAGTAACGAATAGCTAAGGCAACAGCAGCAGAGGAATGTCAATGTATGCAGTCTGATCGTATACATCATTCTAGACAGCCTTTGCTGGGCACCGCCCTAGTTGGAATGATAAAAGAAAAAAAAATGCAATCGCTCGAATTCATCAAAAGGTATTTATTTTTATTTTTTTGTTATTGTGTAACCACTGCAATGGAACCACTCAATTCCACGAGACGTGATTAAAAACGGACAAAGCGTGTCTTGTTCTAAGTGAATCAACCACCACGGTAAAGTCCTACACGTTAAAATATTATGCCTCGAGAAGAGGCTCTCCTCTGGAACAACAACTACGAATACGTTACTTTGTGTGGAGCCGCTTTAGGTAACCCCTTGGGTACCATATGTACCATATGCTCGGATCCCATCGAAAGCTTGCGCATGAAAAGGATTAGCTAGTTGGCAAGTTAGTATTTATTTGATTTGAGAAAGCACGTGCAGCAAACACCCATGGAAAAGGCGGTTGGTTCGTAAAAGAAAAAAAAAGAAAAAATTGAGATGTTGGCCGAACTCTACATTGGGCCGGCTACACCAGTACGCTTATGGTAGCGAGGTCTGGCTACCAAGGAGTCTAAAAGGATGTTTGTTCCACAAAAGTCCTAAGGAAGGAGATCACAGAGTGTGAAACATGTCGATGTGCTACTGGCCAGTCATCGAATACCTTCTTGAGGTCAAGAGGGCCGTTGTCGTGTCTGAACAAGGCATCCCGGAGAGCTTCTCGGCTTGCCGTGAATCGCTCGCAGCTTAGCAGTATGTGTTCAGTGTCCTCCGGAACTGTGCATTGGATGCCGTCTGGTGACGGAGCCATCCCAATACGGTGTAGAAACGCGCGGCTGTGGAGAACGTTCAGCCGAAATCGATGGAGTAAGGATTCCGGTTGTCTGGGCGTCCTTGACCGTATTCGATATGTGAGGTGAGGATCAATCACTGTAGCCGGATGTCGTGGACATTATCTAGAGCTTCGGTGTGCGCGGCGCTGATGGACCACAAATGAAAGGCTGCTGGTTTCCTTCGCTGTACGAAGAGCGGTTAAGCCACTTTTAGAGTCACTGAGGATAACCCAGGAGTCTATGGATGGCACAGTATAGCGACATACTTAAGGGCGTGTAGAATTCCATATAATTCTGTTGCGGTGGCCGATGTTGGATGGGACAAGCGAACGGAGTGTTGAATGCCACAGCTTGGAATGTAGAAGGGGTTTGTGTTGATTACCTCGATGGCAGAAAAAAATATCAGGTCGCTAGGAATATTCGGACTCAATTTGTGTTAGACATCAGGCATCCGTCGGTGACGCGGTTTACGCTCATATTTATGCTTTTCTATCCGCAAACGTAAGGAATATTCCTCGTGATGAGCACAATATTGAAGGGTGTATCTTAGGAGTGGGAATTTGTGGTGAGGATTGCCCTGGGGTTTCCCAAAGCTTTTCGAGCGAACCGTCAGTGCTCCTTATCTCTCGCACCTTAGCACAGATATTTCCCCCTTTACCCCCCGTACAATATCTCCAAAAGTTTCCTGGTTCTGATATATATTACATGTAAATATTCATGGCAGAGCCAGGAGAAACGAGTATCACTCCTCCTTCCCCTACACGATATTCCAACCCCCCCCCCCCCGAACTGATAAACTTCCCAGCGTCATCTCTTGGCCTCTCTCCATTTGTCTCCCTCTAAAAACCGCGCATCGGTCTAGTTGATTCGTAGTGTTGCCAAGGACAAACAAAAAAGAAAGAACAAGAAGTTATCATCGCAACATTTATAAATGTCTCGGAGCATCACTCAAAAGAAGACTCTGAAACGAGGAATCACAACTTCATCCCTGTAGTTTCCCTTTCTTCTTTTCTGAATAACGCTTCCTGGAGTAGCCAGTCCCGAGTGGCTCGAGACTAACATCTCCCCCTTTTTTGTTCTTTTACAAATCAAATCAACTTCATCCGAAACCAAGCACAGAGAACGGACCATACCAGAAACAGAGAGAAAGATTCCCCGAAAAATAAAACTTTCGCGACGGTCATGAACTTGAAGACCTGCCCTCGAGCGATGGCGCAATTTGTTTGCTCTGCCCTTCGTGCCTCATTTTCAACGGCACTTTCTAGCGGTATTCATTCCTGCTGCAGGCGCATCTGACAAAACCTGTTCCTAACGGTCCACTCCGTGGACATATCCCATCGCAATCTCGCGCCGCTCCGTCAGGATCTCTGGAGGGCGAAATAGGCGTGTCAACGGGAAGCATGAATTAAGCGCGAATTCTTTTGTTGTTGATAGCTGAAAGTGATGGTTATTTTGAAAGCAACCGACGCGCACTGAAATTGTTCTGACGGCGCAGTAGAGCTCTGTGTCAGCGGTTCGTGGACGTGATCTTGAGGCAGCTGGGCAAGGTGGAATTCTGAATTACGTGCTCGACGAATGGGTTGGGAGTGAAAGTTATTGTACCCGTTTAATGCCGTTATCCTTGCGACTAGATTTATTGTTATTCGAAAGAGAGAGAGAGAGAGAGAGAGAGATTCTGAAGTTGAGCGATTGTTTTCGTTATTGACCGCACATACGTGACTTTATACGCATACTTCGCTGCCAGTCATAGTAAATAGCATTCCTCAAAGTTTGTAGTGCAAACGTACAATTTCAATACTCTCGAAATATCTCCGTTTGCAAGGTGCTCTCAACATGATGCCCTCGTCCAATGGTTCCCAAACTGTTTCCTGTGAGTAGCTAAACGCCCCCCCCCAAAAAAAAAAGAAAAAAAAAAGAAAAAAGAAAGCCACGCCGTGCCCGCCATTCTGCGTTACCATATGGGGGGTACGCGACGCTTTCAATGCATCGCACAGACTCGCTTTTACGCCTGATTTCACTTGTGCATGAGGGTCAAAATCTATGTGGTGTGAAGAACATTCACTCCCACAAAAGGCCACAGCGTCTGCGTCTATCGCGGCATACACGAACGCCCGCCTTCACGGCGCATGGCGCAGAGTCGTGTGACACAGCTGATGTCCTCGGTTATATTAAAGAACATATCTGGGCTCTCAAGCTTCAGTTTGAGAAGTGCTTCCTGTAGAGATAGTTCAACAGACATGACTGGATCAGAGGTCCATTTGGCAAGATTTCTCTTTCCGAGGGCTTTAGTACAGCAGACGTAGAGCAGTTCATGGACCTCAGTTCAGATTGAAGTTCCAGGTTGCAGTTTCTGCGATAACCATTTCCGGAATTTTGGGCAGGTTTGGTCACGGAATACCCGCTACTGACGAGAAAAGCCACGAAAATATTGCTTCCGCTTGCGACAACGTATACTTATCCGAGCTCCGCTTCTCCGCTGTGGCGACACTCAAAACAAAGTACAGCAGGCCGCAGCTCAAGATCGAGCCTGGACTGAGGGTTGCGGTGTCAACCACCGTCCTCGTTTCGAGAAACTATGCTCAAAAATACAGGCTAATTCTAACCACTAGGGAGAGGTAGCTACGCTTTCACGGCCGCGCGCTCCTGCCGTTGTACAAGACTTTTAGGTCCAAAGAACTCGCTCTGAACTTAGCTGCAACAAAATGTAATTGTATCGGTTTGGCTAACCTTCTAGCGCTGTGATCGGAAGACGTCCGGCATCGCGACGAGGTCGTCGATATTTTTATGGGCCGCGGGGCGGTACAGTTTAGGAACCACTGGCCTTGTCGATCCCAACCCTGAATATAGGGACGTTCGGGTAGAGTTTGGCACGGTGACAGTAGCGCCGGCTTTCGCCCCTAGCGGCACACGGTGGAATTTCCAGCATGTTCGAGCGTAGAAGACGATGTTGGTGATTTCACGCGTCTATATCGTGTTTGTGTGCAATGTCTGTCGAAATAACTGCAGTAAAATACGAAATAAGTCCCGTAGAAACTAAAAATAACTTAGCCTCAACAGGTGACACAGTGAGCGAGTGCGCCCCCTGGGCAGCCGAACAAGCGTATAGCGATATGCTCCTTAGTTAGTTCACCATACCTTACCAACCTACACCTACACGCGTCACACAACCGAAGGCGTTGAAGCATTGTGAGTTAAAGGTAGATTGGTGCGAGGAAGTGTTTATTGTGTAACTTTACCGTTGTTATTATATTCGTCGAATACCAGCGCGCGAGAAGCCCATCTCATCAGAGGAACTATTTTCTTACGTCATCCCCCTGGAGAGCATGCAGTAGCTTACAAAAGGCAAGACTACTGCGAAGATGGTTTTCTGTGTTCGTTCGCTGTGATGCGCTATTTGGAAAACAACTAACGGCGCAAATATGAAACATACAAGGAAACGGGGATATTGTACAAACAGTACAAACACTTAGGAACACCAAATGAACGATGATCGAGTGAAGGTGAAGGTCACACCGTCACGACCTACACATTGGCTCTAAATGTACTGAGACTGTGGCGCCTCCCTGCGAGTGACCTTATGTGAATAAGCCCTATAGGAGGTCAGAAGACAAGAACCCGCCCTCGAAGGCGGCTATTGAAAAGAAATCATCAAATCATGCGTGTCTTGCTAACGATAGAAATCTGTCGATAAGGTTTCAGCGTTAATTAAATTTCTCTCGCTTTTTCACCGAGGTGCGCCTTTCAACGCGTACCATTGATGGTCACTTACAGAGCGGCGCTGTTCCAACCACCCATCCTCACGTCCATAGCCTATATCGACGTCAATTTCTTTCATCAAGGCTGCGGATGACGAAAAGGCGTTCTCAGTGATTGACGGGCCGTCTCACTTAGCAAAAGGGAGCGTACGCTGTTGAAGGGATGTCGAAATACAACCGAAAAAAGAAAGAAAGAAAAAGAAGGCTCCCTATTGGGTGACTGACGTGACGTTGCAGCCGGCGTCGCAGACGAGCGAAAGGAGCTTTCCTTGCCCGTGAGTTTGAAAGCTCTCTTGCGCCCCAGGATTGCTGTCATACTTTTTGTACAATGCAAAAAGGGCTTCTATAGTCCTACTTTTTACTAGTCCTGACGCATTTTTTTTTTTCGAGTCCTTTCACGCTCCTGTTCATGTCCCTCCATTTTAACGAGCGCATGGTTTACTAGTCTCTACTCCCATCTCCTGTGACGGCAATCTATACTTCTGCGCTGCTATTCATAAAGCGAGCAGGAAGCACCAAACCGAGAGGCAGAGAAAAATCGGGTTGAAAACAGGCACAGACAACGAAAGACACGCATTTTCGCACGCAATGTGCGGAGAAGTAACAGCAACAGCTGCATCATCTTGGTAGCAATGGGGAGCAATGTTTTTACGGTTGTGTTCAACACACACACAGACACACAAACAACTGTTTCCACACTTGCTTTATTCAAAGACTCGCCTTATTTAAGCTGAGGACGGTATGCTTCCAGCACCGTGTGTCGGTAATTCGCAGCGCGTTTTAAGACCCCCATGGGGTCGAAATTGTCCGCAGTCCTACCCTGCGGAAACGTGCAGCATGTGGCCACACAAGTGTGGGCGGACTCACATTACTTGGAAATCTGCTCCCAATTTTTATATTATTCGAAGAGCGACGACAGACCTTTATGATGAGAAAAAAGTATGTCGAGAAGACGAGGCACTGCAACTCTGTGGGCATGTTCTAGCCTTCTCCTATTAGCGGCGCGTATAAGGCTGTTGTGCTTCACTTTGTGCACGATTCTCAGGGGTTTGGGGGGTCCGACACAACGAGAGGTTTTCGAAATAATAGTACTTATTCGGGTGAATTTCGTCTTCTAATTTTTAAACAGGTGTTCGTTTTCATTGTGCGGGAACAGACCTGAAAGCGAATCTGTCTCGGACGACACTTACGGATAAAAGATGGGGTTTCGGGACACTCAGAGCGAAAGTTCGTGGGAAGGGGGGGGGAAGAGCTCCCGGAACCAAAACTCAGAGGGGCGTCTTCCCCCCCCCCTTACCCCCACCTTCCGACGCCCTTGTAAAATGCACAAGTTCAACTCTCTTATGCAGCAGAGCTTCGAACGCATTGCTGACCAGCTGTATTAGGGGATTCTATGAGGTTTAGAAGAAGTGGAATTAGAATTGGAAAGGAAAGAAAAATATGGAGATGTTAGTCCCGACCCAGTCAGAACTGGCTACTCCAAAACGCGTTTGTGGGTGGAAAAATAGAGCCAGAAAAAAGAGAGAAAAACAAACAAACAGGAGAGAGTTGGTGTAGCAGGATAAAGCATAAAGGAAACGGGGGAAAGGATAAAGGGGGAGATGTTAGGCACAGAGGTTTCTCTGTGCCTAACATCTCCCCCTTTATCCTTTCACTGGTTCATAATGTCAGAAACCTCGCGAACACAGTGTCACAGGAGTTGTGACAGAGTGTCAAGCAGGTTCGAAGCCGTAAGGAAGTCCACAAGAGCGCGCAATGCCGTCACCCGGTGATGGGCAGGCCAGCAACCGAGAACCTTCTCAATAAAGAAAACGCGAAGAAGTGCTTTGTAACGGTACCCGCGTTTACCGCAATCGATGAAGTGTGTTCGACTGATACACGAGAGAGAAAAGGTGGAAAGGAAGAGATCACGTTGCCAACATATAGAAAGCAATAAATACAAAGCGGTAAAGGTTTGCTTCCTGACGGTACGCCTACATCGATAAACGAGTACACCGAGTACGAAAGGAAAACACAAAGAGCCACAAATCAAAACGCAGGGAAAGCAGCCCCATTTACAAGTGCCTAACTCCGCTATTTTTCGCCATTTGCGAGCTTGGGCTCGTACCAGGTCACCTTACGAGAGCAGCAACACCCTTGCATTATACATGAGAATGCCTCATTTACACGAGATTCATGATTTTAATTGACGCCCTACGAAGCCTTGGACACATCCTACAACCCTTAATACACCTCCACCCATAGATCTACTTTAGTTTCATGCCCCAGGTTGAACAAATATATGTCAAGTTCTGTGATTCGGATCTGGGTAGATGCATTACATAATAACCGCCTTATTAAGGTGTACGAGTCTGACGTCCCCTTCATGTTGGCGACCTTGCCAAGGTCATTGTGGACAACAATGCGGCCACACCCCGCAGCGTGTCGGGTTGGGTTTGTTGTCCTTGCAAGCGGGATATGTGAATCGCTCATTGGTGGGAAAGTCTGCGTCTTTTTCTTGGATAGAAGCGAAACGGAAACTGGACCATGCTATATAACGGGCAGAAAGAGAGAGGGAAAGCAACTTTGCTGCTTTCTTGCGAAGAGTCCGGACGAAGTATTCCACGATGAACGCCCTGGTTAGTATTCGTTACTTGATAGTATTGACAGAGCAGTATACGGTTGTTTAAAATGCAGAGAAATTGTGCAATCGATTGCGAGAAGTATGATGTGGAAGCTGAAAGCATTCTTGCGTTGAAAGGGAATATACGCTCGATGTCTGTTTGGAACAGGTTTCTGACACAGAACAGCAAAAATAACCGAGCCACTCAATTGACACTAACATAACTGATCTTAACGTATATCTAAATAGTTTTAACGATTAAATAATAAGTATAAAATAATTCTAACATACCTCAGATAGCGACATCGTTATTTCTCTAATACTACTCGCTGAGGGATTTTTTTTTTAGCTTTTGGCAGAGCAAACGAGAGGACATTGATTCATAGACCCTGAAGCGAAGTTCATGTGTGGTTCATGTGCTGGTCTCCCACCATCGCGTACATATAAGCCATAATTACACTTCTTCCCTATTTATGTTCCAATCTTGAAATCGACTTCCCAGGTATTGTACGTTAGCAGAGAGCATCCCAGGTAGTAGAGAGCATAGTTCTGGTATTAGAAGCTTGGTGGTGTTTGTCTATACTACAACAAATAGGTTGTGCAAGAAAACTCGTGTTTTGTTTAGGTCGCTGCTACCTTCCTCGCCCTCGTGGCCGCCGTCTCTGCCGGAGGATTTCCCCCCGCCCCATCTGCCTACGCTGCTGGCGTCTATGGTCCATCCATCGGCTCCTATGGCTTCGGTGCTAGAGCCTACCAGCCAGCTGGCTACGACCTCCAGACCCGCTACAGCGGTGGTGTCGGCGCTGTTGGTTATGGCGTTGCCCACGGTGCTGGCTACGCCGCTGGTCTTGGCTACGCTGGTCTCGGTTACGGCTACGGTCTTGGCCACGCTGGTCTAGGCTATGCTGGTCTCGGCTATGCTGGTCTCGGCTATGCTGGTCTCGGCTACGCTGGTCATGGTTACGGCCTTGGCTACGGCTACGGCGCCGGCTACGGTCTTGGCTACGGTGGTCTTGGCTACGGTGGTCTTGGCTATGGCTACGGCGCCGGTTACGGTCTTGGCCTCGGCTACGCAAAGCACGCCAAGGTTGTTGTGTAAATGGTGAGTATGACAAGCGATCCATGCATTACTAGTTTGGAACTTTTAACTTTTTTTTTTCATCGCTATCTTGCGCATGGTGCTCAAACGCAAAAAATGTAACAATTAGGGACACCATACGGATACACACTATTCTTTGCTGAATACTTCAATATTGCTAGGGCTTGCTCCGTAGACCTTATTTCATGTTCAACCTTTCCAATTAAACGTGAGAGAACTGATGTTCTGAGGCTGGAACAACATAGAAGGGACAATCACATACAGAGCCTCAAGTTGCCTAAGAAATTAACGCTGGCTAACCTTTTCAGTGACTTTCATCTTTCATCACTTTCCAATTAAAGCCTCTTATAAATAAGTAAAATAAAACAAGAAGAACATATGCAGCCGGTACTTAGCGTAGAGACAAAATTATTAGTAAGATATGTAAAGAGATTGAAGTACCGTTACAGAAGGCGATTTGGTGTTCTTGAAAATCATGCTTCATTTCTTACCTTTCCAGGCTCCGCCAAAGAACTTAAGTTATTTCTCGTACACCCGCAACCACAATGCAAGGGAACAGCCGAACATCGAGGCTGCCGTCGAAAGGTGTGACTCTCCGCAGAAATGTGGATTCGTACACAAGCAATAAAGCAAGCCTTTAAGTACACACTGAAAGCATTGTTTTCACTTCCTCCTTTGCTTCTAATGACGAAGCATAGTAACGGGAATTATCACGGGTGCGGAAAAAAACGTGACGTTTCATTTCGTTAAGAAATGTCGAGCAAGCACCGCGAAGCAACTGTGCCTATGTGCGCCATAGAGACAGAGAGGCAGCAGGAACAATGCCAGAACCCGTCTCACCCCTGATTCGTCAGAACCCCTGTCACACGGGATAACTCCAACCATTATACAGCAATAACTCCAAGTCCAACCAAACGAATGTCATTTTCACTACGTGCCTGTGCTACACGTTAAGCGGTACTTATTTGTTTGTAAACAAATGACGTCATAGTGTTCGACAGCGCCACCAATTTGGTAGAGTTGAACTACGGTCGACGCAATAGGGGCGAACAAGGTCGCGCAACCACGGTGTTGAGGGGATTACGATATTCCGTGAAAGGGACGCGACATTCGGTCCTACTTCTCTTTCTATAGGAGGCAGCGAACAAGTGCCCATTCGTCAAACCCAGCCTTCCCCCTTCTGATTTGTTTCGGTTTCAGTCTGTCTACCAACGTCATGATGACGTTTCTCGGGTAGAGGTCTATTACGATTGGTAAGAATAAACGGCGGTACAATTTCTAGGCGTACGCCACAATACCTCCCTCATAATGGTTTTCTTTGATTTGGAAACACCTCCTGCTAATCTTGCCTCAAACATGTGCCACAACGAAAATGGCCGCCGTTGGCATGTTTCTACGACATGACATGTTTTTTCGGCATAATGTCACACTGTACTAAAATAACGTAAACGCGCTGTTGAAAATACACGTTTAAATATATTGTTGTGTCGGAGCCACCCACTTTTTCTCAATATTTATACCTGTACCACAAAGCCTGCCGTCGAGGCTACACACTCGGTCAGCCGAAGAGAAGTGAAGTGAGTTTTGGGATCTCACTAAATCGTTAGTGCGCTTTCTCCCGAGTGTCACTAAAAGATGTCGTGTGACAGCGCACGAATGAGTCTAGGTACAAGTGTCACTCCTTGAAAGTGGCACTAAATTAGTCCGTCTGACAGGGTTTCTTTTCTGGTACATGGAGAACTCGACATTTTGTTTCCGTTTGTTCGTTCGTTTGTTTCGGTTTCTATCTCCGAAGCAATATTTCGCATCTGCTTTTGTTTCCGAGCTATTTTCGATACCGGCGTTCGTGTGCACTCAACAGTGGCTGAGTAGTACGTTTAAGTTACGTGCGAGACTTGCCAAGCTTCATAACTTATTAAGATATCTGCGTTTATGTTCACTGTTTTGTTTCCAAATGTCTAACCGAGATATGAGGCAGATGGAGAGAGGATACCGGGAAGGACATGGAGGAAAGGACGGGGGGGGGGAGGGGGAATTCTTACGTGTCCTGAACAGACATCTGTCTAGAAAGTCTGGTAGAAAACATAGGGAAACATGAGACAGCGCAAAGCTGCTGGGGAAGGTCGAGCCGAGCACATCGTGTAGTCTTCAGAATGTCCTCGGTATCGGATGCTGCATACACTGGGTCACGATGATGGTAAACCCCCATTAGTCAATATTGAAGCTGATGACCAAATATTTTAATCACATGATCAAAAAGGGTGGGCGAATGAAAAAGGTCACGGGTGAAGGGCGAATGGAAGGCAAAAGGACGTGATGGCTGGAACGCCCGTGTGCTTCAACAAAAACAGTGACGCATAGAGGGTGTGCTGTGCTTCAAGGGTCATCCAGGGTCGGGCACGACTGAACAGACACACACATGCGAGTGTGTTAACACTTTGTAGCCTTGTAGTGGATGAGGCAACTAACCACAGAAGGAAAAACACAACACAAGCGTCACACACGCCCAGTTTCACACTTCAATTGAATGATGACAGAAGATAAGATGATGATAAGATGACGGTTGAAGATAAGATACCAGCAGTGGGATTCGAACTCACACGCTCTGATTGCCGGTCAGAGATGGGTGAGGGTTCGAATGCCACTGCTTGTGCCTTTTCTTCAACTGCCATTACTCAGCATCAAACTGTCACCACTGCGCTAACTACTGCACTGTTACTACCACTAGTACTTGTACTAAGCAGCAAGTTCAACAACGGCAGGTAAGAAAACATTTTCCGAAGACTCTGCGGAAGTGAAATTGATTAAGAAACCGGAAACTATTCATTTTATTCTCTTTTTTTTCCTTACATTCAAACTCAAACTCAAACGAAAGACAAATGACGTCCCTTTAATGGCTTTATCCATAGCCGCCAGGAGGTGTTGGTCGCCCGAGTGTTCGCTTGTTGACAACTTACGAAAATCCAATATAATCGGTGGAAGCGAAAGAAATAATTAGCGGTTAATTAATTTTGTGCCGAAGGACGCACACGCGTTGTTCTCGTCAACGTATTTCATTGGTCATCTTGCTTTTTGGTGTCATGGGAACTTTCAAATAGATTCATCGAGCGATTGGTGAATCGAGCAGCTTGCTTCGGGCACGCGGATGTTATTTTCCAGTCATGAGCCGCTGAAAAATGTGGCTTTAATATTAATTACTCGGTGTTTCATAACATACTTTGTTCGATAAGTGTGTCATAAAGCGCCTGTGAAAGTTCTTGCACATCATGTGGAAACCTGCACCGGTTTGACGAGCAATCCAGGTTCATATCCAGCTTGAATCGCATTTTCTAGGCATTCATCAGCTCTATGATCTCATGGCAGATGTTCAGGTACGGATTCCGCGGATATTAGGTACCTGAGATATCGAAGAGTTGGTGGCCAGATTATCGGGAGGAATGGTCTCCAGAAACAGTGTACGTGGCAAAACACTTCCCGAGGGAAGAAGTTTCGGCTGGGGCTGCATGAATGGGTATCGTCCCGTCCCACGACCCCTGGTCGAAACCTTATTTCCTCTCAGACAATCCGGTCCATTGCGACATTCTACCTAACCTATCACGCACTCCCCCTCTCCATTATTCGCTCATAAATGTTTTCCAGTAATTACTCACGTCTGTACAGAAGAACACCGGTTGAGGCTGGCGCCAACTTTCTCAAACAACATGACCTGAAGTTAATGAAACACGGAAGGGCAAACACGACACTGAAATGACCTCACAACAGAACGAAATCAGAGGTAGTGGGTTCGACGCCCACTGCTGGTGTCTTCTCCCCAACGATACTAGTGCTTTGTACTCGTTTTCCCCGTCTTTCTATCCCGTACAGATAATAGTACTGGATGGTATCCGTGACTTGGAAGAAAAGCACAGACAGCGGGCTGCCAAATTTCTATTGTGACACAAACGATGTAGCATAGACATGCTTTAGCCAGATTCGTAGTCAGTGTCGAAGACCTTGCGAAACCCTCGCTTCCTCAACGCGTAGCGTTCATAACGTGGGTCCCTCCAAGAAACCCAAGCACCTCCGAACACTCCTGGGTCGCAGTCCAAGTCCGGTATCAGCTCTCCTTCCCAGGGTACGTAACTTGTGCCCTTGGCCACGATGTCTGTCAGTGTTTGGACAATCTGCAAAAAAAAGTGTATTTCATCCAATTTACATTGGGCGTCGCTTTTGTCGCCTGCCTTGAACCGCTTTCGTGCCTCCTGCTGCGTCGCCAATGTTTAATATCGAAGAAGTCCAAATTCTGCGAGATGCTCTAGCAAAGGCAGACTTCGCTTACGCTTACCAGACAAACTCGTTATGTGTAGTCAATTAATACCTCGTGTAATTTCTTGCGATCACTTACATTTTTCGAAGTAATTTTTGGAGTAATCTGATTACAACTTTTAGTAATCAATTATTTTTGAAGTAGAGACTGACTCATATTAGCAAATGTTTGCAACAAATTTCCTGTGCCTTTTAGAAGGCTATACTGCTATAATATAAGGCGAGGTTATCGTAGCGTTCTCGAATTTCAGGCGTACCTACCTAATCTCTTTCTGCTATTCCAACGTCAGTGCGCTATGTCCGGTTACGGTAGGTCATGTTTCAGGATTCTAATGAAAGTGACACGCTAATCGTCCGTTCCTCAGATTTTGCATTGTTGAGGCCCCGAAGGCTCAACGTCTTGACAGGGAACAAATACAGTTGTCGTACAGTCGCTTGGTACTCGTTTCCGCTAGTTGCGATTATTCGGCCTACGCGCAACGCTGCCAGAGGAATGGACTTGGAGATGGCAAGTGAATAACATATACCATTGGCTCCATTGGTTATCGTGGAGCACACGATCATATACGGAATGTGGTTCTCAGGTACAGCGCAGCATTTCCATCAAGCGCTGCCGTAGATTTGGTCTTCAGCGTAGCCGCCGATATCTTAACAAGGAAGTACGAGTAGTATACGATAGTGGCTACTTTAGAACGTGGTTAGTTAGAGACATAACGGCTGTTTTGTCTCAAGGTTATGTTCAGCGCGATCTAGATCACTCCGCGTCCTGGCGCCACCAGAGGGCGCGCACATCCCGTTAAGGCCCAAAACGAATGCAGGGTTTTGTCAGCCTCAAAATGTCACGTGCACGCCGTGGCCTTGTACGCGTGGCGAAGAAACACCCGCGAGGCAACCACGCGAAACGCATAAGCCTGGTTCACACTGCTGCCTTTTGCGCTTGTGTTTAAGGCTTGCGTATATACATGCTTTTCATGGCGGAACGGGTTCACGTTGCCGCTCTCGTAGTTCCCATTCACATCATTTCGTTGTAGTGTGCCACTCCGGACTCGGAAAAGTCCATGAAAAGAAGGTACCTCGGATTCTATACGATTCTATATTCTATATAATTTCAGTCCTGTTTGCGAACGTTGTGCAATTGTAAGATCTGCTGACCTCCACGAGTTTTAATGACGTGAGGAGCAGGTGACGTCATGTGTTGCGCACAAATTGCAGCGATGCCACGTTTTGGGTAGAGCGCACGTCTCCTTGCCTTCACGCCAGAGTCCAGGGAGGGTGACGTGGTGAAGTCACATGACATTGATCGAAAGAGGGGAAAAATGGGAGAGATGCGTTTCTCCTCCTTGTGGAGGATATGTCTCGAGGGACCCCGCTAATGGAGTGCAAAAAGTGAGTCCCCCTCGAAAGACGCGAAGGGCAACGACGTTGCCAGGTGAGAGCCGGGCGCTCTATCGGAGCATAACATCACATCACAGTTCTCAAAAGTAAAATTTAAATTTCTCTAACTTTTGCGTCATGTAGAGCCAAAATATTTTTCAGGAATGTAAAGTGAAACACGGAGATTACAGTAAGATAACTTGGGTAGGATAGTGAAGACACGAGATTTAGTCCGTAGTGGCACTTCGTCAAATGAACACGTGCCATTCACAGCGCAGCATAAGGACAAAAGGGAAGAACTGATGCCCCTGTGGGCTCCCTTCGCATACAGTGTGCATGCGCTATGTCCTCACCTCCTATTGGGTACTTGGTCTGCGGTTGCAGCGCTTGCGTGGAGAAAGTTGAAGTTGTCTCGACCCCTGCCGTTCCGCCAGTGCAGTAGATAGGGGAGTTTCAAGGATTTGAACCCTCGGAAATCGTATATTTGGTAGCGAATTGAGGAGAGAAAAACAAGAAGGAAATCCTTTCGCCCCCCCTCCATGTAATGTTCCCATAGAACACCCTACGCCTCCAAGACATTTTTTTTACCTACTGCGTTTGCGGATGGCGGGGCTCTGTTGCCATGGCGACGATTCGCCGCAAGCTAAACAGCAAGCGCAAACGCAGGCGTGAGAACAAGACTGCACAGAGTGAGTGACACGCATCAATGCTGCCATATTCGTCGAGCACAAGTGTTTGGGGGCATCGGCCGATGCTCTTGTTTTCTATGGTTTCTGCGTTTATTCGTTCCAGCCCAGAGAGTGGAACCGAAATAGTATCGGTCCGGTTCGGGTTCGACCATAAGGGTTCAGTTCCGATTCACCGCCTGAAGGCAACTATAGCGGTTCAAACCGGTTAATTCTGAACAGTTCGGTTCACGAACCGGTTAGATAAAATTAATTTTCTTCCATCGGAATGTCGCTTCGTCATCGAAAGACGCGGGGGTGATCGAGAGGGCGCTGAACCTGTAAGTCTCTATCTAACCACTATCCCTAATAGCATGAAAGGTCGCAAAAATGTCTTTATTTGGTCGAATTAGGATAGAAGACGATCAAGATGCTAAAGCGACGTCTAGAAGGCGTAATTTGTAGTACGTTTAGAAGAGGTACCGATTTTCCGTTTCCGTTTACGATTTAATACGTGTCTGCCATCTCTGTTGAAGACGTATCATAAAGAAAGACCTCCTGTAAACATCTTCCGTTTATGTTTTCAAGACGTACCGGTTTTAAGTTAATAATACGCCTTCGCCATCGCTGTTCAAAGCGTATCTAAAAGGAAGATGATGGTGTGCACTGCATAAGCTAACTTTCGATGGTACCTACTGAATGTCTCAAAACAAAAGCAGTAAGAAACCTTGACGGTGTGTTCACGGTCAGTTAACACTACCAGGGATACCTCATTTCGGCGTTCTTTTTGTGCGTGATTTAAGTAAACGTACACAGCTCACCCCCCCGTTTTGACTTAGAGGCGAACAAGGACCCTCGAGTTTGAGGAAACTTCTAAGATAAGCAACGTACGAGGTCTGTTTCCCCTTTGCAAGTATACCCAGAGGTGTAGTTCTCCTACGTGATCAAAATTCACACTCGGTGTCTTGTTTTTCTCATTGTACCATTTCAAATGCCATGGGAGATACAAGAAACAAACAAAGGGCTGAAGCGGACAGCAAAAGGGACGTGTGTGGTGACGGTGTCCGAGGTCGAAAAAAAGAGGCAAATATCCATATGACTATTTCTGATGGATATCCACAGGGCTGAAATTTTTCAGGCTGCACAGGGGAAAGGGTGTACTGCGTTTACATCCTGGAACAGCATGGAAGCATAAAATAGACGTCTTAAAGGCCAACTCGGCGACGTCTTCAAGACTTTAATAAGCGTCACATTAACCAAAGCCAGAAGTCGTCATGTAGACAGGACAGAAGACGTCTTCTAAACAAAATAAAAACGGTCTTGCCAACAACTTTTCGAGACGTTTACAAAAAAAGAAAGAAGAAAAAGAAAATTCTATTGTTTACCGCTTCCCTGTACAGCAGCTTTCTTGCATGACGAGCGGGCTACGCCGGCGAGGGGTGCATGGTATCTTGACGAACGACGGCTGCTTTTGAAGTTATCTGTCGGTACGAAAGCCTCGTACGCGACAAGATAAAGATGTCATCGTAAAGCACATCATCTCAACATTTCTCCATTGAGGTATACTGTTAGTGTCATCGAGCAGCGTAATCACTGAATTCTTAAAGTGCGGGAGATGCTGTCCTACCTTTGGATTCTTGTCAGCCACGTTGTCCTGTTCGCAAGGGTCCGTGTCTAAGTCAAAGAGACATGGAGATTCTGTGACGTTGCATGGATTTGCGCCTTCTATTGTTGGACATTCGAGTATTGAACCTTGTTTTGTTGGATCAGAAAGAATGAATTTTCTGCCGTGAAGTTTCCGAAGGACCTGTAAGAGGCGTAATTTTTGTTCACACACACTCGGCGTGCAGATATATCCGACTGTTTGAACTAAAACCCAATTTTCTTGCGTAAAATACGCACCGGCACACACAACATTTAGAACACCTCAAAATGATGTTTCGGTATCCATACGGATTCACTCATCAGAATGGTAGCAGTGATGCGGTCACTGGCCTCTCGATCGCAGAATATACTTTCCAGTCACAGCTCAAGAAAAAAAGAAATGGATACAGTTAAGAAGTGCTTGCTGGACAGGGCATATACCCAGCAATTTATCGAGGATACCTGTCGGAAAATGACTAAGGGACTACGGGACGCACCAGGGGACCGCAAGTAAACCAGTATATGTCACTATTCCCTATATAAAATGAATTTCTGAACCGATACGGCGGACACTAGCACATCTAAGATTACGGACAGCGTTTAAACCTATGACCACCATAAGGCAACTTCTCCGCCATGCTAAAGACCGAACAACGAGTTAACGAGCAACGCGGTGTTGTGTACAAGGTGTCATACTCGAACTGTCCCGCAACTTACGTTGGTGAGACAGGAAGAAAGGCACAAACGCGCATGAATGAACATCGCAGAGATATAAAAACAGCTACGAAGAAGCAATCCGAGCTATGGGAGCACGCTCGAAATACAGGGCATACTCTAGATAATACCCCTGTCACACGGGCATTTCGATCCTTCTCGAATCCGATCTGCATCGAACTTCCCGAGCACGCTCCAGTTTTGACGCTGCTACACGGCCGTCTTAAGTTATGACAGTTCACTGGGGTCGAGGATGCAAATGGCGGCCGTCGAGCCGTCTTGAAATTCTCAATCCTGTTATGGGAACTGTCTTGAGTCAAGCAGGATCAAAGTTCGATCCTGCTTGGAAGCGGCCGTGTAGCACCATCCGATCTGCATTGGGTTCAAGCAGGTTCGGTCGAGCAGGATCGAAAATGCCCGTGTGACAGGGGTATTAGACAGGCCGCTTATCTTAGCCAGGGAAAATAGTTGGGGCGTACGCAAACAATTGGAATCCTGGTACATAAAAAAACAAAACAAAAAAAACAACATCAGGCAGTTTTTTTCGGTTTTGGGATTCGATCCCGCCATCTCCCAGTCCTTAAGACGACCTCTGACTGAGCATCAACAAGTGGACAGTGCATGGATTCGACTACGTAGCTGGACATTAACAGGCTTTCTCCGTTGTTAAAGGAACAAGAAGGGCACTGTCTTATTTTATGATTATGTATGACTATGTATGGGATGTTTCACCGAGGCAGGTAATTTCGTATAAATATAAACGTGAATCTGACATAGAGAAGCCAAGTCCAGCATAGTCCAGAAAGGTGAGTGGCGCTTTCAGGGTAGTGCGAAGATTGATTTGACAATGGGTCGAACAATTCTGTCTTGTGGAGCGATCGAGTGGCTAGCTGACTTAGTGACATGGCAAATGTTGTCATGAAAACTTTCCAATACGGACAATGAAGGTGAAGGTGCTCTAGATTTTTCAGGTGACCGCAGTGGTGAAGGTGCCGTTTACCCTTCGATCTTACCCATGTCCTACCTTACCTTGAAGGCAATGCCTTTAGTGGCTCGATATATGTAGCATTGGCTTCTGGGCTGCGGACCGGGAACGGGATACCAGCCACTGAACCGAGGAACTTCCTTCTCTTGAAAGATACCCTTGTGGTTCTTGTAGGTGATGGCGAAAGAATGCCTAGCCAAATCCATGTTGTGAATGATCTGGTAGCGTGGAGATGGCATGACCGGGTCGTTCAGAGCCGCCCACATGTCAACGGCATCGAGTGTAGCCGCGGTGCCCAAGTTCATCTTGTTGCCGCCTAGAGTTGGAATGTTCAAACAGAGAGCACTTCGGTCATTACCGCTTTTTTTAAACCAGGCCGATAACTAGCCTTTTAAAATGCATGTATGCGAAGTGATTCATTCGAGAGATGCATAAGTATTGCAAAATACGATTTCCAAAATTGCGACCGTACGCAAAGGTGTCAGTGCTCGTAACTAGTGACCCGGGCCCTCTTTGACGTCATAGCGGTACCGCCCGCTGATTGATTTAGAGAAATGTCCTCTGCTGGGACTGCTGCACAAGGGGAACTGGCAGAGAAATAAAGTAAAAGAAAAGAAAAGAAGAAAGCAGAAAGCGCCAGCCCCTGTTAGAGCGTGGTCACTCTTGCGACCGTAATGACGTCATAACATAACCGGTGACGTTTCTCCTCCTCCTCCTCCTCCTCCTCGTTTCACCATGCAGACCAGGTTGAGCGGGAACGCGCGCGTAGATGCTGGCATGCGGTTCTTTCTTTCTTTTTTTTTCTAAGAAAAATATTGCATATAGATATTTTTTGTGTGTTAATAGCCAAGTGAAGTCACATCCCTCCATAATGCGTCAGAAAGAGAATATCTTTGAGATGGCTTTCTGGGCTCCTTTAAGGAAATCGTGAAGGAACTCGGACCTATACACTTCCAGATTAGCAGTCACGTGATTGTGCTTTCCGGGCCTGTTTCATTCGGGCGGACATGCACCCACATAGGTACAACCAGGCGGGCATCATGTAATATGACTAGCCTCGGGTTGACTGCTATCAGATAAAATGTGCTTATGAACTCCTTATAGATTCACTGTCGAGAGATCCTCATCGATAGTACGGTTCAACGATGGATGATTTCTCGTCACCTTCCTATTGACCTAGGATGAAATCGTATCGTATTATAGTATACCAATTTATCTAGAATAATCCACAAACGATCAACTAACAAGTTGAAAATGCTTTATGCGCAATTATTTTTTGGTAAAGCTCGGAAAGTTCATTGCATATCGCCAATTGTGATAACCCCCACGTTTCTTTTATCTTGTAACCCCCTTGACGCCTGTAATCACGCCGCATTCCTATTTCTTTAGACGCATTACCCACGATAAGCTATCTAACGGGCGAACGAGACAAAGCAACAAAAAAAAAAAAAAGAAAGAAAAAGAAAACGGTGACGTGATAATATCCAACCTATCCAGTCATTTGGAGCCTGAACCTGCTTGCTGAGCTTAGCGGTTTTGTGGTTCCAGATTCCTTTCCCCGAACGCGAGGCTCTGTTGGGACGGCATTTGACGTTCAATGTGTGCGTGCGCTTTCTGCTGAATGTTTTTTATTCTGTGTTAGCGCCGCGAATCAATTGTGGTTATGAATGGCGTACATACGTGTGTTGATGGAGAGAGGACAGCAGGGTGTACTAAATGGGGGACTGGAGGCCAGTGTGCGTCACGGACCGACTCCAAAGAGAACTGTGCCGACATTCGTGTGGACAGTGTGCCGGAAAACCCAGGTCAAAACCTCTCAGACAGCACAGCCGATGGTAGGGTTGGAACCCACCACCAACCAGTCTTCAGCACGACCTTGGCTAGCTAGCTACCATGAAGGAGCGGGAAGACTTAACCCGATCGTCCATGCCGCTGGTCTGTGCTAAATGCGTCGTAGAGTTCACGGAAAAGACGTACCTGCTGCGACGTAAAGCGTTGGCAGCCAATCCGTGACGTGCATCATCTGTTTGGACACCCGTCTGGTGCTGTTGAGCAGACGGCTCCAGATGAAGGCCGGGACGCGGACGCCGCCTTCGAAGTAAGTTCCTTTAGTACCACGTAGAGGAGAGTTGAACGAGAGGTTGCAAGTGACTTCTCCAACGGGTTTTCCACCGTTAGAGGAGCTAAAGACCAAGATGGTGTTGTTGAGCATGTCGTTGTCGTAGAGGGCCTCAAAGACACGGCCGACAGAGATGTCAACTTCCGTTAATGCTCCTGCAGTAAAGTGCCCTTTATTGTCATTGTATAGTTACAGAACTTGGTAATATAGGGGGATGATATCTTGTTTAAGCTGTAGCATCTTGCTATGTCAGTTTCTATTTTAAAGCGCAGAGCGCGCATTCTCGAAACTGTGTGTTCTGAACCGGAAGGAGCGCTGTCGGGTAACAAGATTGGGGTGAAACAAACACCCCAACAAACTCACATTGGGGTGAAAGAAAGACGCGTCTTCTAAGAAGCGCAATGAACAAAATAAAGAAAAAAATGGCGTTCCTTCACGAATGTTTTGCGGGCGATCTATCGAACGGATTTTTGTTCTGAAAACGGCTACGATATCAGGTGACCGAAAGGAAGAGATGTTCTCATTGGTACAACTTTGTAGCTTTTATAATTAAAAAGTTAATTAATGAAAGTTAATTTAGACATTGCCTTTGGACTTTGCTAATGCCCTGCTAGGGAGTGCCCTTTAGCATATGCTATATTGCAATTGATTTCATCTTGGAAAAAGTGTTATATATATTTTTAAAAAATCTGTTCACACTTAGCGTGGACACCCTGTATGTACAGTCCATGCGATAAGAAATTATTGAATGACTCAGTGATACAACCAATGGGGGGTTTCGGGGGGTTGAAAACATCCGAAAACCCCCTTTTGTTTAGTTGGAAATCCTATCTTTGGCAGTACATTTGGGAGAAGGAAAACGAGGGTAAATCCTCTTCCCCGTGTGGGAAGTTCCCGTTGACAGCCACGGCTGCCCTACTGGATTGAGTGATTGAATTCAAGACTCTTTTGTCGATTAATTTTGATGAGTTTCGAATGACAGTACGATGTATCCATTCGGTGCACGTCTACGTGAAGAGTCCGTAGCAGAACTACACGCGACGCGACGAAGACCCACGCCTCATCCTGTCTCGTTCCTGAATCGCAGTGCCATCTATCGCGTGCTCTTCAAATCATGCCGCAGCGTTGCCAACTTGTGGGACGATCTCACGCTGTTTTGAATCTTAACTGCAGTCGAGTCTTCATTGCATACTCCCTGGAATAAATATTTCTGTATCCCGTTTTCCCGAGGAAAATGTTGAACGAAAAAGCAAGATAATATTCTCACCAGCAAACGTGGCCCTCTTCCTGTTTTTAAGGTGACGGAATTCCATTACGTATTCACCCGGGGATTGCACGTGGCCCCTGAAATTGGCAGTGTGAACCCCCTGGTGAGAAAACAGGAGGAACAGCGGCTGAAAAAGAAAGAACTTACAGATTACTTATTTACTTATTTCAGACTTACTACTTATTACTTTATTACTTATTTCATTTACTTTACTTTTACTTATTTCAGATCCATTGGTACACAAAATACATTCATTTCGACGTTGCTGCAAGCAATCCTGCTGCCGTAGTTTCCAGCCTGAATGACTTGGCGTGCTCAAATGTACAGCTCCAGTCAATCCTAATCGTAACACTGAAAAAAAATATGGTCTCGTGTCCGAGCGCGATTACAGCAACACTTGGGGGGCATGCGGAAATCTTAATTGAACTAAATTATTCTGTTAGTTTAACGCAAGGATTTTAGTTCATTTAACATTCCCCCAGTGCCCCCAAAATGAGACCGATTTTTTTTCCAGATTTATTATTCAGGTTGACTGGAGCTGTACAGCCGCCACCATATATCACCGGAATACGTGGTCAACTCCTCGGAGAGTGTTGGTAGCTGGGTTCGACACCGGCTGGTGGCGAGCGTGTGCGTGCATTTAAGATAACAAACCGAAAGCAGCGCTAACGTCTCAGGCCCAGCAGACAGCACTGTAATGTGTCGACTCTGCATTGTAAGACCGTTACCTTGGACTTGTCGTGCCGTTGGATGAGGTTGACTGCATGATTGGTGAAGAGCGTAGTTGAATAGATGCCAGTGGCGTTCCACAGTAGGCTATCGTTGTGGCGGAAGTCGAAGCCCTGCTTGTACGTCCGTATGTCCTGCATTACGCGAGACAGGTCATCTAAGCGAATTCGTCGTGCAATGCAGGTTAATACGATGGGGGGAACCTTAGCAGATGCTATATACGGTCGCTATATAGCTTTATATTTCTTACGTCAGTAGCAACGTGTGTCCAGTAGTCGGAAGCTCCCGTCCATTTTCCGTAAGCCGAGTCAAACCCTCGTCTTGTTGGAGTGAAGGCGATTTTGTAGAATCCGAGGCCCCACTAAAAAGCAAGGGACAGATTCTGAGCAACTTCGTGCGAAAGACTTACCGAAGACGAAAGAGCTTACCGTTCCGACGAAATGCGTGTCGTATCCCAATGCCTTGAGATGCTCCGGAAGGGTCTGGAATATCAGGGGGAGACCTTTGGCTTGTGAGTGGTACAAGACTTTGGCAAGAGCTGCAATATTTTCAGTAGAGACCCATTAGATGCAGCATCGTGATATTATATATTCGACATTTGCTGAATACAGTGTCGCCCTCGAGGGCCTGTCACAGCTTGCCCGGCGCTCTGCTGGATAGGTGTAAAATGAAGATATTTGCATCGACATTTTAAGCCGTATTACAAGTTTTACAGGAACACGGCTGATATTATGCTCTATGAATACCGAGGCCCAGCCGCTGTGACATCACGGCTGGCGGTGGATGGGTTGGTGGGGTGATCTAAGCGGAAGGTGCGGTCACCCTGCTCTGGTCTGGAGTGGCGGCTCGACGCACCCAGGGGAAGGAGAAGAGAGGAGGGTGAAAGAGGGAGGGGAGAGATGATGGTGGCACAGGAGAGGGAGGGGTGTGCTAACCCTCTTGCTCTGGGAGTTGGGTAGTCCAAGAGAACTACCCACCACAGAAAACATACGAGCATCACTCAGTAGTCTTAATTGGGATGCTCCCTGTACCACGGTAACCACCAGGACTTTTGGCGAACTTAGCCCGGCTGGCACCTCTCTGCAAGCCAGGCGGCCGCGGGACGGGCCACGTGCTTAAGGAAACCAATGCGGTGGGACGAAGGTTTTTGCGCCCCTGACGGTTAGAGCTGCACGCGGCGGGGGGGTGTTAAAGGTAGTAACGTACATTGTAGAGGCTAAATCAACAATAAGGACAAACACAGTAATTTACAAAGGCCCAAATTGCAATTATATGCAATTGGCGTGCAGTGCAATGTAACGCACCATATTGCGAACCACAAATATCCATTGCGACCCCTTTTAATAATCTAGAGGAAAGCTGCCTAATACCCAGGCTATCACACGGGTGGGCACTCTTCGATGATCATTGAAACCATTGGCCATTGAACACGTGTGCGTAGCGCCACCTAGCGTGTAACGTGTCAACCAGTCAGGGAGCATTGGATTCAATGCTATTTGAGAAGTTGACACGTCACACGCATGGTGGCGCTACGCACATGTTCAATGGCCATTGGTTTCAACGATCGTCGAAGAGTGCCCACCCGTGTGACAGCCTGGGTATTTCATCCGCGTATGTGTATTGTGTGTTATTCAGACCGTTAGGATCGGTGGGCGTCGGTATTTATCACGTTGCCCCACGAACAATTTGTGGATCGAAGGTATCACCTGTCCTGTAGGGATACACTCCTGTCATCAAGCCAACTCTTGTACCGGTACATAGAGATTGCGTGTAGTACTTATTCAGAATGATACCATCCGCAGCCAAGGCGTCGATATTGGGTGTGGCAATCTGCGTGGCTCCGTGGAAGCCCACGTCAGCCCATCCCTACGAGACAAAGCATGTCCAATTCAGTATCCAATTGGATTAGAAGACGCAGAACATTGCAGAAGAAGACGCTTCTGATGTCGCATATCCATGCGACATCAGAAGCGTCGTCTTCATTCGTGATTTGGCACCAACGCGCGTTACGACTCTTACACCAGATGGTAAGTTAACGTCCGTAATGCAGTCACTGTCCCAAGAAAACAGTAGCGCATGCAACTTGACTGTCACCCGGTGCACGATATAGTAAATGATCCTATCACTTCGATTGAAGGATTCTACAAATAGGTATGACCCGGTTTAGAAGTAGGATATAACCAACCAGTACAATCTTCAGAATATGCAGATGGGTGGAAATGTGGTTGTTTCCCGCACTGCTCACTGAAACGCTCCGTGCGTAAGAAACCTGCAAGCGAACTCTAAGCACTTACAGTATACACTGCCCAGCGTAAGATAGTATGACCAAGAAGACGATCACATCTAGAAGAATGCATCTAAACGTGTGTGCGTGCATACTGATCCTGAGAAACTCATCTTCTTGGTGGCATGGTACAAAGTGCGTAGAGACATTGTCCTCGCCTATTGACCTGTTTCTGTGGGATATAGGTGACGCGGGTGAGCAGCAACGTTAGCGCCCCAAAATATGAAACGCGCGATAGTGTAGCAGACGACGTGGCACTCTCAAATACATGGTCTCGAGTTGTTCGCACTTGGCAAGATGCACCGCTTTTTCTGTGGATTTCCTACATTTTCTGTTGCTCTCCTTGACGCATACCGCTTGATACACCACGCGGAACCCCTCTGATGAAACTTCCTACTGTTTGGATTCGTGGCTGCTTGCGCCCGAAATGGCGCTGTGCACACTTTGCTGCAACGACGCTTAAAATACGTTAAATACGGGGCGATTGATTGATAAATACGGGCGATGAGATTTCATGGCACGTTCAAGAACCCACTGGAGGCAACAATTATGCAGCGGGCCGACGACTGTGGTGCCGCTCACGGTTATTGCTCTCTCGACACGTAAGGACATCAGTAAAGAGGCGCGTAGCGGGATAGGGAAACCGGATGATTTGGTGGGGGTGTACGCCCCCCTCCGCGTCACTGCATCAGTTAAAGACAATGCACCAGCGCAACAGAAGCCACCTACCAGGTCGTCCACAAGAATGAAGACAATGTTTGGCTTCTGATTGGCCTCAACGAGACGTAACATTGCAATAAAATATACGAATAACCACAAGGAGGAATTCATCTGCAAGGTTGAGAAGGAGGTATGTTAGCACAATTCAGTGTGTTGAACCATAACACGGGATCGGCTGTTACCGGTAGCTGCATTGAGCTATGAGGCGCATGGTAACGTCCAGAAAGTTGTGCCGAAGAAAAACTTACAGTATTCCGTTCCATTTTCCGAAAATTTAGGGGTCGCTAATTTGGAACATGGATTTCTTTGGCTGGTGCCAGTTGACAGCTGGAGGGCAATTTTGAAGCACCGTTCTTCACATGCTAGGCAGATGTCCCGGTACCGTTGAGTGCTATGCACGTGCATTTTTTTCCCCTTCGTCGTCATCGCCCACACTTGTGTGAGCAATGAGGTGTGGAGAGTTACTGAGTGTAGCATGGGTGTATACAGCTACGCTGTGACAGAAAAGACGAAGAGAGTTACCGGATGACTTAGAAAACGATTGATGCTTTATTGGATGGATTTGTTGTCGTTTGCTTCTTCTTCTTGGAGTTGCACTGAGCTGGAGAAAGCAGTGTGCCCGACGTCATCGAGTACGAGACTGGGTCCCGAGTTGTTGAAAATAAATGCAGCGCCAACGAGTCAGGCCAGGGAGGTCGCCAAGGCGTCAGTCGTGACGTTCCCCACCTCTGTGAGGTCGACCCCTTTCACCATCACCATCACCATCGCCACCACCAGCACCAACGACATCGTTGTGCGAGTCTGCTTGCACACAATTCGCGTGAATAGTCTCAGTGCAAGAAATATGAAAGCTTCAGTATTTCAAACGCCGGCACCAGCTCCCGTGGCTCAGTGGTTAGCGTGCTGGCCATGTCACGTCGAGACTGGGAGGTACCCGGGTTCGAATCCCGGTACCGGCTGTGCTGTCTGGGGTTTTTTCCTGAGTTTTCCTCAGACGCTTTCAGACATATGTCGGCACAGTTCCCTTAGAAGTCGGCCCAGGACGCACATTCCCCCAGGGCGTGAGTCGTGACGTTGCCCACATACGTGAGGCCGACAACGGCAAGCCCTATCACCACCACCACCACCACCAAACGTCGACATACCTGCACCGGACAGCTGTTTCCGCCTTATGTGGCCATCGTCGTCAGCTCGCAGGTAGGGAACGTCTGAGTAGTTTTTTGCATTTGCATTTACAAACGCACTCACTTCAACACGTACTCTCTTACATTGCTCTCAGTCACTCGCACTTTCACATAGAAGAACACAATCGCGGCTCTTTCTGGAGTAACACTGTAGTGGGTGAGGCAATGGGTGTAGTTCCGTATCGGTACCACTCGTTTTTAAAAATTAGTGAAAGCGTCACAACGCCCAGTTGCATATTTCAATTGAGTGGTGGCAGTTGAAGTACGTAACTGGGCGTATGTGAGGCTTGCGCTTAATTGTTTATGTTTAATTGTCTCATCCCCTACAACGTTGCCTATTGTAAGGATTACACCCACCTATTGCATTACAACGGAAAATGTCGTAAGAACCGAAAGCAGCACAAACAGTGTAGGCCTATATGCAGCCTTGCTGAATCGTGGACAGGTACGTGTAGTGGCATCTTGTTTCCAACAGCCACAAACTTGTAGATGACCGGTAGGAGATGAAACATGCACATTCTCAGTGCGCACAAACTACACGCCGAGCCTCATTTCTTCTTTACACATATCTCATAACAATACTCGGCAAACGTCGGGAATCTGCACAAGCCAATGAACCTACAATCTTAAAGGCTGTCGGTCGGTACATATCCTCATGTCCACATTACAGTTGATGGCTTCTGTCTTAACACGTGGTCGAACGTGTAGAAGCAGAACAAACATTCTCAGTGCTACGGCACCCCTGTAGCATCCCGGACAGTGCACATCATGTCTTCTCTACAACAGTCTGCTCCAAACACTCTTCACCTTGAGAACAGAAACTGTTCTACACTGGCCCTTGTAGCACACACACACACACACAAAAAAACACGTCTTCTCATGTCTTCGTCGCAAAGGACATTCCTTGTATCACAACACCTGCAGACAAGCCGACACGAACGTGTCTTCGAGTTCTGTAGTGAAATGTGTGACTTGCCGGTACCGCTGGTAGCACCAATCCTGGACCGACGGTAAACGCTTCGAATACACTAGCACCAATCGGCGGCACAACTGGAATCACACTCCTTATGTATGAATAAAGGGAACTGTAACTCGTAGCAGGAAGGATAGTAGACCGCGCAAGAATCCCATGCGACGGACTCGGAGAATGATATATCGTTGGTGCAGACGGAGGGTATCCAGCTGCAGGAGGATGGAAGCGGACGTGTCCTGGTGCATGCACAGCTACGTGTGTTGGGACATGGTGAATTAACGCGGCAGATGGAGTGATCTTGTGCACTGTGTGCGTTGCGTAATGCGTAGCTGGAGCGTGGTCGTGAACTAGGGACGGAACATGGTGTATGATTGCACCAGAACCTAGTTGGACATGGCCACCACAGGAGCTGGTTATGATAGCGATGAATATTGTTGTTCTCTGAAAAATAAAAGCGCACAATTTACGTCTTTCTTTCTTTATTTATTTCGCTATATTACAATTGAGAACTGCCCAAAAACTGTGTGGTCCCTTAGCTGATGCTAATGACGGGTCCACTAAATTCATACATAGTGTGGTAAAGGCAGTCTGCAGATATTCTCGGGAATTAGTTGAAAAAAAAAATACAGTAATGCCTCACAAAAACAGTAGGAAAAAAATGTATGTTTACAAGCATGAGACTATAAACGCAAGATTACCATCATGTACTGAAAGAAGGAACTTCACAAAATACATAATTTTACATACTTCAAAAGCTCATACAGGACTGTAAGCTGTAGATTACAAACTTTTAACAACCAAACCATGACAACGTATACAATATTGTTACCATACACTGAAATGATCACTAATAATGTATTGGCGGCAATCCGCAAAAAAAATGTTGTCTATTTTTTATTTGGAGCGGCAGTTCATTCAGCGGCAGTTCTTCTCACTGTGCATCACGTTATCAATGCGTAGTCGTGGATATTTATGTTGAGTGCCCATGCACTTTCTGAATAAAAAGTCTTTACGTTGCGTTTTACATGGCAACTTTACATTGCGTGAAACTATTATTTTTTACGTTTAATAAAGTACGAGGGTGGTCTAAAAAAAACAAAAAAGAAACGCAATTAATGGTACTCTGCATTTCCAGACGGCACTTTCCCAAACTGCATGATGCATCCTGAACAACGAACATAGCCGGGGGAGGAGGTTCGAGAGCTCAAACCGCCCCGAAATCGTACCTTGGGTAGTTCATTTGGGAGAGGGAAACTATGGGGAAAATCCTCCTCCCCCATGTAAAGTGGCCATAGAGTCCCTTCCGAAATATTTTTCTCACCGATCCTGAAATTTGCCTTCAATTGAAGCAAAAGAGTCTTAAGTCGTGATAATTCGAACATAGCCTGTTTTATTCTGCTACAATTTTTCCAGAACAAGAACAGCCGCCGTATTATCTACTTTACGAAATATGCTCTACAGTGAACCCTCGTTAATATGACCCCCGATAATGTGACATACGCGCTTTACGACCATACTCCTGCGGAACAATGCAGAGAAACCTCTGCAAATCTCCCCCCCCCCCCGTTAATGTGACAATTCCGCGTTATGACCACAATTGTCGGGAACGACCATGGTCATAATAACGAAGGTCACTGTCCGAGTAACGCCTACCATCCTGCGCGATTAAGGACACATGGTTTCTCCATGCGCTTTCTAGAATCTCATCTACATACAGTACACTTTCCTGGAATCAATGTTCAGTTTGCTATTCTACGGAGCATGCGCGGAGAACAATTTTTGAATTAAAGATACGTACCAGCGTCGTCATACTTATCATTATGTGCGTCCGTGGCAAGAATTCCTTCGGCGAAGAGCCCCTCCTCCTTTTATACAGCCTCGCTTCACAAAACCATTAGAATAGAACTACTTTCACTGAGGAGACATCGCGCTTTCTATCGTCGTAAGATAACTGCTTGTTAAGTGTACAGCAAATAATCACGACGAGCAACAATCGATTGACTGGATCTTCGCTCAGTTCCGATTGTGAACTCGATTCTTGGAGCGCAGTATTTAGGATGCTGCAACCGTTCGTCCATGTTCATTGGCCTGAACGCGTCGAAGAATCCTTGATCCATAAAAGCTAAGAAATCGCAATCACAACAACATCGTTCAGTGCGCCGTCTGCATCGGATCTATGGACTGGAATGATAGGAGGCTACAGAGCAGTGGTGTACGTAACTCCGCTAACATAATTGATACTTTTTTTTATATATATATCGGATCGCGACACTTTTCTAAATCCATATTGGAAAAGTATTTCCGTTACAAATTTATGGTAACATGACCTCCGTGTCGTTGCCGATACTTTTGTAGTGCCCCCACCCTTTCTTCACCGGTCATATTGCTTACTTTTAGTCGTTGATTTTATTCGTACACACTGGTCTGTCTAGCACGGCCAGACGAAAACTTCGAAGACAGCTTTGCAACAAAAAGCTTAGACACCTCGGTTTACTTTTAGCAGTATAGTATACTGCTAAAAGTCAACCGAGGTGTCTAAGCTTTTTGTTGCAAAGCTGTCTTCTCCCAATTCGCTGTTACTGAGTGCGCACGCAAGCGAGATTTCGGTGTTGCAGATTTCAACTTCTCACAACCACATTACACCTTTTTTTTTGTAATAGTAAGGCTGCTTTCACATGGGACAATTTTTTCCCTCCAATTATGAGTAATTCTGAAGTTGGTGGCAGTTTTGGTGGCAAGTTGGTGCCTTTTGTTAAAGATAATGATGATCTTTTGGCGAAATAAACTGCATGAGATTTGAATAAGGACAGTTGGAGGAAAGGCACCATCAGTTGGGTTCGAACCCACACCCTCCGATTGCCGTAAGATTGTTTTGTGGGTAGAGCTACCGACTTGGAACAGGTACCGACAAAAGTTTACGAAACACTGGAATGGTGTATATAGTCATCCGAGCGACACGGTTGCTGCAAACAGGAGCAGATAGACTTAGAAACGGGTGTCGAGGTACTCGACGCACCTCTCAGTAAGTGTGCCCACTCCCGTTCGCCGCCTGGGTGTCGCTGAGATCAAGAAATACGTCGCTCTGGTGTTCCGTAAACTTTTGTCGGGATCTGTAAGTGCGAACAACGTCTCTACTGATTACGCCGACACGGATCTTGTCTCCTATACCTCGCGGATGAAGGTGCTATTGAGCTCCTGCGTGAATTCTGAACACTCATCATCATTCACTATCTTCTCCCCCTCGAGCAATGGAATATGATGCCGAAACATCCCACTATACATCATCATCACTTACTTGTTGTTGTTGTTGTAGTGTATCCTGCACCTGCAAAATACGTCCCTCTAATGATTTCGTGCCCACAACGACATGTCGGCCAGCGCCAAAGCGGGACATAATCAAATACGAGCATTCCCATGAGGGGGTGGGGGTGGGGGGCAAAGCGTTCAAGCATAGATCAAGAATGACGGCACTTGAAACCACTTAGATGCAGCGGATGTGGCGGGTTGGGTTGAGGTCACTAATGCCAACATGTGAGTACAAACCATGTCGACCTTTGTGTGGTGAGGGCACTTCGCCCTCCCCCACCCCCAAGGTCTCATGACATAAAGATGACGTTGTGGCGCGGACCGCGGACAACGACGGAGGTGGACACGCGCCTGGAGCCCTGGCCGCGCGCCTGGCCTCAGTTCCACCAGCGCGGCCATGAAGATAGGCCGCTGTCATCGCTTTCCCGTGGTATACCAGCATCACCTGTCGGGACTCATGCAGAGGGACACCACCTCCTCTACAGACGTTACCTGTGACGCGGGACCAGGACAAGACAGCGATTCTGTCATAAGCGACCGCTTGAGGCTCAGGCTGAGGCAGGCAGGCTTGAGGCTTGAAGCGCTTGAAGGTGCTTACAGAATCTGAACCATGTGTTACCTCGATGTCTGCTAGGGAGGCTCTGTGAGCGTTTTTACCTTCGCCATTGCGCAATGCCGCGTTGCAGCTCCCGTGGCTCAGTTCTAAAATGATCGGCTCCCATGCCTAGGAGGTGCCAAGACTAGGAGGTGACCCGGAATCGTAGCCCGGCACCCACTGTGATGTCTAAGGTGATTTCCAGAGACGTGCTGTAACTACCTTTTCAGTAGTTTAACTGTAACTACTGCGCCAAATTCTAGTTCAACAACTAGTGTAACTACATCACACCTGCACTAGCTAAAACTACTAGGATGTAGTTTAACCAATATGTAACTACTTCGATGTTTCCTGCGCGTCGTTTAAATAGCGCGTGGGTGCATGAGGAGCTAGAAGACCGTGAGCTACCACACTCGGAACAATCATAGCGCAGCACGCGCCCCTCAATACCATACTGATGTAGTGATAGGTCATGCAATGATACAGACATGCTCTCCAATCTGACGACAGAGGGGGCGTAAGCTTCTTGAATGTGCTCTAGATAATATTGTTATTGTATAACTACCATTTGCAAGCAGTTTCTAGCTACTTTAAAATACCATGCAGTGTGGTGCCAAGTGGTTAACCCACAACTACCATGTTTGGAAACAGTTTCTAACTACGTTTAACTACAAGTGGTTAGCTACTGCACATCCCTGGTGATTTCTCTGCGGTTTCCTCAGACGCTGACTGCACATATCGGCACAGTCCCTTGTGAAGTCGACCACGAGTAACCAGTCTTCCAAAACATCCGCGGACAGAGCGCTCGGTAATAAGACGCCACCAAACAGCTTTACGCGGCTTTCCAATTCCTTCTGGTGCATGAACAATGATAGGGGTAGCTTCGTACAAGTAATACGGCTGCTTCTGATTGATAACGTGCTGGCTATTACGTTTTCGCTATGGGACCTCTAGGGGTTTGTTGTCCTTTTAGGCAACTGGCCCTGAAGTTATTTTTGTCGGTTCTGGTTCGAGACTGGGCACGAGCTCGTTCTCTCTTGCGCTTAAGTTAAAACAGATATATTTTTAGTTTTAGATGGCGAGGTTAATATGATCATCAGCAACGCCTTTTTCTTTTTTAAATTTCCCACCTGAGCTTGTTTAGCACTCACAGAAATCTCTGCACACGGCACTCAATATTTAATTTCAATGACGCGACTTCAATATTTAACGCAATGACTTCCATTGAGGCGAACGTGGATCGTTCTGGCTACGGTGGGCCAGGATTGTGATTGGTGGGCTTTCATTTGGGGCGTCGCATCTTCATAACGCCATGATCTCTGAAACGTGATAAAGTCACCCATTGCGCTCTGTTCTGTCCTGACCTCTCCTTGACAAGAGCTTAGCGACCATATATGTAGTTTAGCTAGCTGATGCTGAGTGTCTGTAATTCGAGCCTCAACCACAAAATTTCTGCCAACCTCACTTACCGTTGCACTGGACGTCAAGTTGACACGAGTCTACTCTCTATTTTTATTGTCAAACAAAGCGGCGACGGATACTGAGCAATATATGTTTATTGGAATAGACGTAAACAAATATTATCGGAACAATATACGATAGCTTGTGTAAATAATTTACTTCATAGCTATAGGAGGCGAACGCTCCAACACATCATCAGGCACGTCCATCTAAATAACGGTTCTTCTATAAGAAGAATACAACCCTCGTAGGCTGGCAGCTCTTGAAGACGAAGAGCTCGCAAAAATCTGCACTGCAGGTTCAACTGGAGTGGCCGACGTGGAGGCTGTAATAAATTATTAAATTATTATACCGTCGATAAACATGGGTAAGTACTCAATGTCACAATTTTTGTGCAAGTAAAAGCTGCGGTTTGCTGTAAAAAATCAGAGTAATGGCGAATTACATGTGGTTGTTCCCGAACGGCTTTTATTTATTTATTTAATTCTGTCAGACGAATTTGTTTCACTGTTCAATCCCGAGCGGAATCACGTGTTGGGCTGGTCGTTTGAGACCAAGTCTCTTTACCAGAGATCACTCTCTTTCGTTCTGCAGAGGACCCTCGGATTCGACCGGAACTCCAACAGCGTCACTTCCGCATCTTTTATGACCGATCAACAGCGATCGTCGGATCGGCTCGCTGAGTTTGCCGATGCGCGCAATGACTTCTGCCAGGCTCTTGGCTGCAGTGCGATTACTTTTTGTTGGTCGATTCGGATTTGGTCCCTCTGTGCCGGATCTTGTTCCTCTGTAGCGGATCCGGGTGCTCGCTCCAGATCGACCAGTGGAACTCGCCATAAATTACCGCAGACTAATACTGACTAATCTGAACGAGAGCGAGTTTGACTTATCAAGTGTGACGTGAAGACCAGTAACATCGCTGGCTATCACGTGGGGAATTTAGTTCAGTTGTTATATCAAGGTGAAAAAAGCAGGTAGCGTCGTATATTGAGGACCGCACCTATATTCCAATTTACCGCTTCACCACGTTTGCGTCAACGAATCGGAAAGAAATTGTATCGCGTTCAAAGAAATATTCACGCTTTCTGGATGAGCCGTGGAAATAGACTCTGGGCATCGCGATTACTTATTTATTTATTTATTTATTTATTTATTTATTTATTACGGCCTGCGGGACATTATAGTCTCTCCTACCTTCGCGTGACAGCCCTAGAGTCGCAGCCAACAAAGGGTAGAATTAATTTAATTTAATTTAATACGGGTTTAATCGCGTAAGTACAGACATTAACCTCGTTTGCACGTATACCTGTCTATTTCTTGCGTCGCCTAGCATCCAGATACCTCCACTCCCAGCCATTGCCGTCTTGAGGCCCGTAAGACAAAGAATGCCCGATGCCCAGTCCGGCCATGAAGATATGTCTGGGGGCTCCGTGATGTAGATCAACCACAGCTGGTATTCCGACACCTGGAGGTGCAACAGCAACTACCGGGTGATCCATGTGTAACACCAGGCCTGGAGCAGTGGGCGTGGAAATAGCTTGTTTGGTAAAAGGTAGCGTTGTTTGGAAGAAAACTGGAGGTGGAACTCCATATCCGGTGACGTCACTCTGTGTTTGTACATAGGGGTTCCCTTGAACATCTGAGAGCAGAGCTTCTTGCCTCGAGGGAGAGACTTTCTGAGCAGCCGCGCCATTCACGAAGACTACATCTGGTACAATGGGTACGGTACCCGTATGGTACCCGTGGGCATTGCCGTGTTGCTGGACACTTAACCCTTCAGGAGCATCTTGTCGAACAACAGTTGTAGCATGATGGTAGACAGTCGTTCCCGAAGCTGAAATCACTGAAGCTTGCTGAAGTATCGATGTTCCAGGTTTACTTTCTGTCGTTTCGAAGACGACGCGAGAAGGTGTATTCTGCAAGCCAATAGGCACTCTCTGTTGGACAAGGCTTGGGTCACGTGTATGGTGGCTTGAAGCGGGTCTTGGTACGTAGGCAGTGTGTAAGAAGTGGCCGTGCGGACCGCTTGCGTGAGCAACTGTTGGAATCCCATTTTGGGGAACAGCAGGGCGTCCTACGTGATGTCCAGGGGCTGCGAGTGTGTGTCCAAGACCTTGACCTGCAGCGAACGCCGCAGCAGATGGCCCTACAGTGGGGACGTGTTTATGTTGACGACGGCCGTGACCATGCTCATGATGTCCGTGGAGCAGTTCATGGAGGTCATTGCCACGCCTGGGATGGTTAGCACGAGGAGTATTCGGGAATAGTCTTGGCAGTAGGGCGGGGGCTGGAGGGTCGAGTATTCGCCTTCCCAAAGCAAGTTGGAAGGCCTTGAATACCGGGAAATACTTAGTCGCGTACGGTGGCTTATCTCGATACACTGGAAGGTCGTTTCCGTAGAGGTGACCCTGGGGAAAAGCTTCCCCGGATTTGATTACCACATTCAAGGGAATCTCCGCTGTAATAGCACCAGGCTGAATTCCATTGCTTGGGGCATACTGTGGGGCGACTGTCGCTGCTGTAGTAGGTTGTGCGCGATAACCGACCGTAGGAGAAACAGCGGCGACTGGCAGATGCTGACGAATGTATTCTGGTCTTGCATGAGTGACGGCCGAGGCTGTTAGTAGGTAGGCACTTTCTTGCGCAGGGGCAGGAACCGCTCCGGAAGGTACCGCTGGTGGATGTTGATCAACAGCAGTTACGGTCGCCTGCGGAACAGGCGCCGCTACGGTGGCTGCCTGGCTCTGACTTTCGAAAGCCGGGGACTCTTCCAAGGTCGTTGCAACATTTGTGACGATATAGCTTTCTCGGACCTCCTGATTTCCTGGTAGTTGTACTTGTGAGAAGCTGGGATCATGAACGGCAAGATGGTGTTCCTCAAGGAAGCCTGCGAGAGCTGTGGAGAGCAGGCCCACCAGTATGGTGGAAGCCTGTAGGTCAAGAAGTTATGAAGCCAAAGCGATCGAACTACTTCTCACATGTTTGGTTTCATACAATCGTGCTATAGCTGAATAGAACATTTAGAACGTCGATGTTACTCCCATGAGACTTTACACATAACTGCGTTCCGGAAGATATTGATCGCGTAGTAATGTTCGACAGAAATTCCAAAAATACTAAACAAAAATAAAACCGTGAAGTCTCACGCATATAATTATGACTTGATAATATACGATAAAGCAGATACATGATAAACCAGCTCAGTTTATCCGCACATGTTAGTTCGTAGCCGTGATACCAGGAGGTGCTCTCTACAAGTCCTCGTTTTTGCCCTTTCGCAATTGACAGCGTCCGCGTGGCGTCATTTTGAAATCGCACCAATCAATTAATATTCGTCCTTTTTTTTTCTTTTTTGTTTGTGAAGAAGGAACGAAACGTCTTCTGAATAAAAATCTCTTCAGTATCGTTCATGTGCAAAACGGACGTCGCTATTTGTCCGATCTTGGTTTGTCGTGTTCGTGCAGTTTCATGAACACGTCCTCCATTGCGCTCTCGGTTTATCTAGAGCTAATCTATAAGTTTTATGTAATCTACTGTGGTTCACGTTATGGCCTGTCTATCAAATATATCTATAGCAAGGCCGGCGTCTACTTCCCCCCCCCTCGTATTCTTGATTTTCTTGCTGTCCCCCTTCCGTCGTCCTACAGCAGCTGTAATGTAGATTTTCTAGTTAGTCTTCCCCTAACAGTGGTCTAAATAGTTTTACCCCTAATAAATAGTATTTCTGATTACGTTTCCCTTTCGTGTTTTCCGGACCTCACTTAGTTTGTACCCGAATTTATAGTTACGCCGTCGCCACAGCGTTCACAATCTCAAATTTTTTTTTTTGAGAAGCTTTAGAAAACTGAGGAATGTTCTTGCAATGCTCCACATTTTGTTTACAGAAACTTGCTCTCCTCAACACCCTGGTTATGACAGTGACGATGATGATGACAGATAGAAGAAAGAAAAATTGGGATGGTTATGACAGTATATTACGACATTTGCATCTATTCCTTTTAACTACACGTCTCAGCATCGCCCAAGCAGCACAATGTACTGAAAGTCGAGTGCAATAGGGGTGGACGGTACGTGTCTTATCAATGTTCTTTAGTCTCAGGAGTCTGTTCAAGGCCTTACACCTACCCGTCCACCCCTATTGCATCCGACTTTCAGTACATTGTGGTGCTTGGGCGGATACACTATTCTCTTTCTTAAATGCATGTGCTCCCACGTTGATTTCCCGTTTTTGCTAAAACGTCTCAACTATAATATCAACCACATGCTACATTTTGCATTTCATGTTGATCCCTCATGTTCTACATTTGTACGCACGTCGAGCCTTTCTTTATCTCCCCTTCATGTGTGTCCTTCGAGGTCGTTTCTTCTCAGGCATATACCGTAATTTCACGCGTATAAGCCGCACCGCAGATAAGCTGCAGGACGCGTTTTTTGGGACGTTTCGAAAATTTTCTGGCAGATAAGCCGCACCTGCAGATAAGCCGCGGGCAATACAAGACGACTGATTTGTGCCACAAAGGAGACCATAGAGAAGGCCATAAACCCTGTAGCCCATACTCCGGGATCGGCACAGTGTACAACAGAGGAGGTCAGTTCTGGAGTTCTACCAAGATCGGGTTGTGCCCTTGTCGGGTGTTTCTCGTGGGCTGATGGGTCAGTGATCTTCCAGAAGACGTGAATCACTGTCAACACTTTCCTTAAAGCTGCTTGGGGGAATGCACCAGGAAGATCAATCTACTCGAATGTGGACCCGTCCCTGTTACGCACTGTTCGTGCATCGGCAGAGCAGCGCTGTTCCAGAGACACTGTCGGCCCTTTCGTTAAAATCGGCGTATGGGGAAAATACCAGGAAAAAATAGTCATCAGATAAGCCGCACCGGTGGATAAGCCGCAGGGCGCCCGTAAGAAAAAAAAATCGCGCATAAGCCGCGGCTAATACGCGTGAAAATACGTAATAGTCCCAAACTTTGGGCTCCAATCCCACTGCCGAGCTCAATACACAGAGCAGCTACCCAGTGCTAGCTCACGATCCTCGCGCGACGAACGGGTCGCAACAACGCGGAAGCGCACCCCGTTCCGATTCGAAACTTTCTCGCAAGATGGATGGAGCGCTTGCGAGCACCTCCCTCGAAGGCGAACGTTTATGCGTACCAAGTCTCCGGGAGCTGGGGCAACAACTTGCGTTTTATCACCATCACTCTTCCTGGTTTCACCTTATTCCCGCTCGTTTAATGTCGCACGTGTAATGCTGTACTGTACTGCACTCTACCAATGAAAGAGGCCATCATTACAGAGTTTTAGCAGACCGTTGATAACGTGGCTAGCGTCTCATCGTATCAACCGGAACCAATCAGTGGATAAGATTCTGAGTCGCGCACGAGTGCGATTGGTTCCGATAGAGACGATAACTTTATCAACGGTATACTAAAACTCACTATTGTCGTGTATGTGTTGTTGTCCCTACGATAACTATCCTTCCGTATGACTACTTTTGATTCTGTTTTTAACTAAATGTCGTACCGTGTGTACGTCGTTGCTACACTGGACGACAAATGCTCGACATTAGGGAGAGGGCGTATGTTAAGAAAAAAAAAAGAAAGGAAAGGAAAGTCCTGCCAGACAGAAGTCGGCTTGCTATTCCGAAAAAAAAAAAAAAAACATGAAGAGGAAAAGGATATATGAACCAAGCTAAAGCGGATGGCAATGCAGATGTCCTTGTGGCTATTCGAAACAAATTTTAAATTTTATTATAATTGGCTATTATACTGAATGGCTGCATAGCGACATTGCTATAAGAAACACCTTTTCGTCATAAAGTGGGAAACCGCGGGACAGCGCTGGCATAGCCACGATTTGGGACATACTAAACGTGTGCAACGCATTACCGTTCAATCCGAATTCGATGAGTAATTGAAATTGAATTAGAATGAGTAAAAATTTGGGAGTCTCACGTACTTTCTTCGTAATGCACGTATTCGAATCCCATGTGGCTGAGCAGCTCGTTCATGGTCATCGCACTGTTGATAGCATCGTGGTAGGCCAGCTCGTTGCCCAAGGCACCTTGTGTCAGTGACATTGCGGCAGTCACCTTGACATAACAGAACGTTAGAGTAGCTAGTGAAATGAATGCATATTTGCACTGACACTTAATTGATAGAAGAATCTGATTGGCTACGTTCGGGAAGGTCTCACGTCAGAAAAGTCATGAAGCAGCACAGCGCGATTTTGAATCTAAGTTTCACTCTAGAATTGATTCAGCTTAAATACGAACGGACGCCGACGTAGGAAATGTCGACATAAAGCTTTAAGCTCCGCTAATTGTGCTGTTATACAGTCGAGTTTCGTCGTTACGCTGTGGAAAATATTGCTT
The DNA here is from genome assembly GCF_037126465.1 of Ornithodoros turicata. NCBI lineage: Eukaryota > Metazoa > Arthropoda > Arachnida > Ixodida > Argasidae > Ornithodoros > Ornithodoros turicata. Next base: position 82,254,165 of record NC_088204.1, read on the forward strand.
CTACCAAGTCTGTTTCAAGAGGCGTTTTCAAAATTTTAGTAGAAGGTATTTTCTTTTTGTTCATCGGTTCCGACATGATAGTTAGCTCGCGTTTAGTTTGATGCCCACAATTTTTGTTGTTGTTGGATAAGTACATTGATAGGTACGCCGATTGAGGTATGCCTGAGAGATATACTTCGAAAGAAGTTAATTCTCCCGCATGAAAGTCTTTCCAAGTTTCTTGTCAATCGCATGCACGTCTAACGAGCTAATGAAGGGCACGTGATGAAGCTCGTCCAACTTGTCCAACAACAACAACAAATTGTGAGCATGAAACTGAACTCTAAGTAACTATCATGTCACTCCGATCAACAAAAAGAAGATAGCTTCTGCTACCACTTTGAAAACACCTCTTTGAAAGCGATTGAGCAGTTTCTCGACCGTTTTATTCCTTGAAATTCAACGAAATACGTTCTATGCTACCATAATGACGCAACGCAAGCTGGAAGCAAGCGAAGAAAGCTGGAAGCCAATCAACTACTGTATATGTTACACTGATCTCTTTCGAAGCGATTGCGCTTAGTGGGGATTAAGAATCCGCACCGTTTCCCGTCGAGTAAACATCGTAAACAAGTACACGTTAGGAGGTCACAAGATAGATTTTTCGATGCTGCTGCTTCAAAGACTATTAATCACGACGCTTTTCCGAACGCTTTATCGCACTTGTATGTGACCCGTCGTTGGCGTGAAACTTTTATTAACCAGCTAGATGTGATAAAAAACGTGCAAGTTTTGCTTTTACATGCATTCTATCAGTATGTATCCAGAGTATCCATCATTAAGTCGGGTAATATCGAACTACTCGTAGAGACGTTCGACTGGTAACGGAGCACTCTCATCACGTTAGGCTGGTTACTTCCGAGCGCTTTCCTAAGACTTAGGGGCGTTTTCATCTGCACTGTGAGAGCGGCCGGTAGAGGTCGGGACTCGAGTTCCCATCCCGATTCATTCAGAGGGTCGGCGTGACCACCGAAGACTCAGTCACTTGAATCGCGCCGCAAGATCTTTTTCATAAGATACTTGATCACGTTATGTCGCCCGATGAACATTTCACCTTCACATGTATAAAGCACGACCTACTAGATTATAGCGAACCATGTCATAATCGGCAAACCCAATGACAAGCCCGTCCCCACGATCCGCTAGGGGCGCTACTCATCGGCCCGCCAGATCTACATCATCATTGGACAATGGAAATTTGAATTTTGAACGCGCAGAAGCGGACGCACAATTACCGTAGCAGACGACAGCAACAGTTCCTATGAAAACGCATAGGATGATGATAATCAACTTTAGAATGAAACATATTCCGCGGGATATCCACCGCTTGTACAAAAATAAGCTAAGGTAAGCTAAAGTAGAAATTGAGGAAGCAATAACCGAGTCGATGAGTAGCGCCACCGCTAGCCTCCAAATGCGGCGCTGGGAAGGAGTACATGGTCATCGTCGTGTCGTGTTTGTTGTTGTTATATCACCAGTATCACGAATGTTTTGCACCTAGCTGATGTTATGCAATCTGATGGTACTGTCACGTGATCCAACTTGCCTAACCTTTAAAAACTGTGAAGCACTCACAGTGCTGGCAAAACAAAAGGACGCGCAGACACACGCAAACAACACGAGAAGAAGGAGGATGTGTAGGAGCGGTTGCTAGCGAAATGATCCTTGGTTGTCAATTCAACGATCGTCCAAATTTGAACGCTCTTTGTCACCCATCTTTCATTGAAGATCACTCCGCATGTGTCCGACCCCGATAATCATCACCTATCTGCTCTCTACAACTGATAGCAGCTCGAGCATTTTAAGGCGCATTGCAAGGACTATTAACGAACAGGGATTAATGAAAGGTCATCAGAAACTGGTGCCTAATCCTTCTAATTTCTGGTCAGATCACCGCAGTTACGCCATGCAAGCCGTCTTCTCGTCAACGCACTAATCCTCATTGATACACCGTTAACGCTGACTAACCGCCGTTAATCGGTACGGTCATCGTGATCTGTTTGTGCTTCAATGTTTCGTCATCCTCAACTACGCTCCGTTCTTGGAACTGGACATTGACCGTGTATTCACACGAGCGACATTCCCTTTGAAGCGGAAGATGCGAAAAGCGTCATAGCTTTCTGCTGTAACGTGAGCGCTAGCGCTTAACGTCATGTCTTCACGTACATTGCTAACCGTGGGGAATATCGTTTTTTTTTTTTTTTTTTTTTTTCTGATGAAGAGCGTCCGCTCGAAACGTCAAGTATAGTTTCCCCCCTTTTTCAGTACACCAGTCCCGGTTTTTACTCCCCAATATCCTGCAACACAGCCACATGATATTCCGTAGCAGACGACACAAAAACACGCTGACGGTGTGTCTGCCAAGTGTCGTCTGCTAAATGCGCAGTACGCCACGCCCGATATTCCGCACCGTGTGAATGCTCAACATAACACGGGACGGAAGTTCGGCTCTGTGAGCAGTGTTTTCGCTTTTTCTTCCGCTAGAATATTCCGTGAGGATGTCGCTCGTGTGAATACACGGTATGGGAAGGACTCCCCTTGGACTCCAGAAAAGAGTTGAACATAAAAAGGTTTCTACTTACGAGAGCCGTCCGCATGTGCGCCCCGCAAATTCTGCTGACTAGTGTTGGCCGTGAGAAAGGAGGATCAATCTTAAATACGTAGATCCAGTCTAAAGCACTGCACGTAGAGACAACTATTTCTTCCGACCCACATACGGGGAAATACGCGTCTTACGGAGAGAAGTTGTTTAATCCAGCAATGGAAGGCGTCGTCTCCTTGAGAAGCAGTTAGTTGCCGTGGCTAATCTGCATTTCAGAAGGGCGAATCTCGGGTTTCTTTGATCGTAACAACGATATTTGTCTCCGCCTTGAGGAGTCAGTGGAACGGTATGGAGGTGCGTGATGTGTTTCTTGAGTGCTCAGCTGCGCACGCTGGGAAGGTCTGACGATATTGATAAAGGTTTAGATTAAGTACACTGTTGCGAGTTGTTCCGCGAATATTTATTATTTATTGCTCACGCCGCAGTCCTATTGTGATGTGCCTAAACAATGTACCTGTATATTCGGGCCATTTTTCTCGGCGCATTCGCAGAGAAAGATCACCCCAGGGGCTCTTCACAGGGCCTTGGACGAACGTGTAGATCCTGCACCCCACTGGACCACGCCGCCGTTCCTGATGATACGAAGGAAGCACCAAGTATCATGCTCTCTGAAGCGCCCACAATTTGTGGGTGTTTGTGTCAAGTGTCACATACATGGGTTTAATGGTTCCTTAAATTAAACTTAGTTAATATGGCCCTCAAATACCAAGCATCCCCTGATATTGTTCTGGTTCATGCTACAGAGAAGAACTTTCTCATCCCTCATAGCCTTTTCTGTCTCTTGGCCTGGAATCTTTCTTTTTCCCTCCCCGCATATTTATGACGCAACACAGAACAACGAAAGGCCGTCTTCTACGTGGTCAGTTACAGTAATCTCTCAGGAGCCATTGCTCTCGGCGGAGATCGAGGATCAGCGCCACTTCCTGTTGTCCTTATCGATACGTAGCATCGTATGTGAAAGCCCCATGGGAGGTCACTGGATTAACGTTTAATGTCGTTTCGTCAAACTCGACACCTGGGTAGAAAGTTTTAAGTCGAGGATATGTTTTACGAAACTTTTGTCATGCTTTGGATTAGTATTTGGCAGTACTAAGTGTTATACTTGGTGTTACCCTTGCGTTAGAAGGGAATGAGGCACTTTCATATGTCTGGTTCATTACACTTCCAGGGAATGAGGCACTTTCATATGTCTGGCTCATTACACTTCCAACCTTGCTGAATAGCATCGGTATAGACCTGTTGAAATCTTCAAGAAAATACGTTAAAGAATACTTTTCCGCTTCATTCCTTCGTGTTTGAAGATCGTTACTGTTATTTCATTGACTGGTGAATACATATTTCAGCCAGTCAATGAAGTAACAATAACAATATCTGGCCATATATGTGACGTGAATATGTTTGCCCTATGTTGATGTTGATTTTGCTGTAACTTTCTTTTGTGCTGTTGTGTGTGTGGGCTGCTACATGCTTGGGGAGCAGATGCCCCGTCAAGTCGCATCATGCGACTTTTTATATTTGTTCCCCATCACGCATGCGCATAATACAACTCATAAATAATGTGGAATAGCCAGCGTTTTCTCTCTCTTTTTTTTTTTTTTCCTGACTGACGTTTTCTGTCGATTTGCAGATCTAGATCCCCTTCCCCCTTCATTAGATAATGCGCGTATTTTGCTGCAAAGCAGAGTATTGAGGGGAAATCTAGTTTAGTGCGCGTCGCAGTGTGCGATATGCACAGAGTTGAACAAGCTTATGCGCCCAGCTCTGACGTCAGTGGAGCTATTGGTTCTCGTTCGCACGTGACGCCTTCCATGACGTCACAGCCGCAGCATTACATCTTGGTTGACATCTATGCAAATAAACAGCTTCTTTAAACTGCTATCGCTTTAATGACATAGATGAGCTTCGAAACAGCGTCAATGAGTCTGAAGGAGGAAACACGGGACCAAGATGAAACATACATGAAACATGAGTTATTTCGATGTGTATATTTACGGTGAGTTAATGGAACTACTTGATTCGCCTATGTACTTGTCGATGGTGATGAGAGCTTGCATCGCTAACAACAACAACAACAACAACAAAAAAAAAAGAAATTGCGACAAAGCAATCTACCTTACGATGATCATGCTTTTAAAAATTTAATCACAACAACCACCCAACTAAACTAAGTCTAAGCAAACATCTCTATGGTTATGCCAGTCACTGATTTTTTCAATATACGTTGCCTCGGAACATTAAAGCCTGATGACTATAGGGTGATCTATATTCCACAACAGGTGATGTAAACTCGACAATTATTCGGGGGGGGGGGGAAAGAAATCGAGTATAACGAAACCTTTTTCTCAAACGCGTCAAGTTCTTGCTGACTGGCCTTCGTGTAAGCCTTCGCCTTCGAGAAAGGAGCAGGGATCTTATTACGTAGGTCAATTATTTGGCAACGCACGTGTGGACGCCTCTCGATCCAAATGGGCATATGAGAATCTCTAGCAGTAAGTAGTAGGAGTTGTTTAAGAAAATGGCGAAAGCCGTCTCCTTGAGAGTTTTTAGTGCCAGAGCTGATCTGGAATTAGGATTCATTGATCGCCAAGATATTTCTTTCCACCTTGAGGGGGATGCAAAGACGAAAGCAAGATGCATGTGATTGGAAAGGCGAACCGATTGATACGTGCAGAGTTTGAGAAGTACACTATTGCAAACTGTCATGCGGAATGTCCCTGTGTGTTCCTCCATGCGGTTATGACAGTCAGTAGCGCAGCCACACGGTGTCCAAGTCCCGCGGTTCCAGTAACGGCTGAGGTTTTCCAGGGCGGCAGTATTGGCACCGGTACGTGAACGGTGAGCTCCAAGAGTTGCGCCAATCAGATACCGAGGAGGACAATTGCGAAGTAGATGGAGGCTGGGAATGGAGCTCATTATGGTCCCCTGCGAGCTCCGGTGGAACAGTGCCGACAATTGTTCCGTTCCATTGAAGGTCCCCGGCCAAATGTTTAGTAACAACTGGTACTGAGCTTTGGAAACTTTGCGAGCACGTGCAAAAAACAGGTCACACGGTAACCTTAGACACCCCGAACATTCTGGCAAACGAAGGGCGTTGGAGAGTAAAGAAACATCTCGAATCCTGGCATATAAAAAAGAATAAGGAATGCATGAACAAACATTCGGGTCCATTTCCTGATTGCTACGCCCCACGACTTGATAAACAGCACTACTGAAAGTCAGGGTATTTTGCTTCGGATGATGAAATGAGTATGTGTATCGAAACGTTAAAATTTAACTGTATTAGACGTGTTGTGGTTGCCAGTGCTATTTTCATATTTTAATAAAGCATGTGTACCCCTGGCACTTGGACCATCTTCAACTGGTCTTGCCGGTCGTGGAATACTTGTCCTCCAGAAGTGAGCGTTGTACGCATTCACTCGTGCATTCCTAGTAAAGTGCGCCTCATCACTCGAGAGCACCATGTCCAAGAACTTCGTGAACTGGTTATCTTCATTCAGAAATGTATTACAGAAGTCCAGACCTCTACGAAAATCCGCAACGCATAAAGCCTGGTGCAAACTAACATGGTACGGGTCATATAGTTACCGGCCAGTAGTATCGTTTAGAAACTAGAACTGGATGTTACTGTTTCTGCGGCAAGCCTGCGTACGCTGACATGCGGGTTTTCGGTGACTACATCCAGTGTGGTAACGGCTACTTCAACTGCGGCAGAGCAAGAGCGCTCCTCCCGGATTGATGGGTCTTAATGGCAAACAGGAAAATCCACCGTAGCGTCCATTGCGATAGATGTGAATGCAAAAACCCAGTTCTGTTCGACCATGCTACTATAGAGCCGCCAGACAAGATATACTAGAGAAATAATTGAGGCATATAATATGAAGGAGCAGGGACATCAGTCAGGCATCTATAAACCTCTTTGACGAGAAAGTCCAATTTATTCATAGGCACCACATGCCAGAGTGATCCATATTCAGTTCCGCTTGTATTGTAGCATACTTGTGTGTAATAAAAACTGAAGTTGCTATAGTCAGCGCTTGTGTCGTCCTCTACTATCGTCTGTGTCTTTTACTGCGCTGTTATCCAACTCAGTACCATTATTAAGAAAATCCCCTGGCCAGACAACAATGCATCGACCCGGTGACCCGGTTTGAACAATATTCCCCAAGATTTTAGCCAGTGATGGCCAGAAGTTAACTACATGTAGTTAAACTACCTGATTGTAGTTAAAAGAAGTTATCAACTACTTGCATAAGTATACTGTGCAACGACTAGTTAGACTACTATTTGGAGCAGCTAACTACAGTAGGTAGGTTACTGCAGGCGCCAACTACTTCCGATTTCGTCGCAAGCTTTACGGCACGATTGTGCTTCCGACTTTTACCTCGAGCTACTTGTTTGATGAGAACGGAGGTGCAGAGCAATTGTGCCGTGCATGTGTACTATATCTTCACTTTCATCACTGCTTGTGATTCATATTTAGGCGTCCAAGGACACTATAGAATGGGATTGGTGTTGATGGACAACGTTAAGTACTTAGAGATGTAGTTAAAATACATTGCAGTAGTTAAAGCAGTAGTTTTAACTACCTCCCCTGGAAAGTAGTTGAAGTACTAGTTAAACTGCTCCGTCGCGAAGTAGTTATAGCTAATCCACTGTACAAGTATAGTTAGTGGCCATCACTGATTTTAGCAAATGCCGGTTCATCACAGGCTTACTCGAGGAAACACGTGTCACTTAGTCGTGTAAATAGTCTGGAACACGCCCAGACGCGATTTCTCTGCTAGAACTCTGGCCCCAAGCGCAAACACGTAGGTACCCAGTGACAGAGATCAAACGTTGCATAATGCATCTGGTGTTCTTTGAAGATGCTTTGAGAACAAAGACAAATTAGAACAGTTAGGTAAGATGATAACCCATCTGCTCTTCGGGATTGACTTTGCGTGATGGCGCTGTGCGATTGGCTAGTTGGTGTACATATAGGTTATGGTATCCTAACGCATCTTAAAACTAGTTGAAATAGTGCAGATATCCCTATATGGCATTGGTATATTCTAGCCCCTTCTACATAATGTTCTAATCTTTTTCGGTATAGTCAGGTTTCTAGGTTTTGCGAAACGTCTTAGCAATTTAGTGCCAGCTGGGCGAATGAAACACATGAAACCAATGTCACACTTCGCACTGCTCCGTTACATGTTACCACTATAATCGCGATGATGATGACGCTGCGTGATTACTTCTTTTTAATACACAAAGTCTGGTGGTGGTGGTGGTGGTGGTAGTGCTAATGAAAGAGCTCGCCGTTGTCGGCCTCACAGAGGTGGGCAACGTCACGACTAACGCTCAGGGGGAATGTGCATCCTGGGCCGACTTCTAAGGGAACTGTGCAGACATCGGTCTGATGGCGTCGGAAGAAAACACAGGAGAAACCTCAAACTACACCAAGTCCGTAGTTTCGTTGAGTAGCGTGAATTCGGCCAAATTCGGCTGCCGGGAGACCAGAGATCTACAGGTTCTGTAGTAGGCGGCAGTAGATGCGGCAGCTTGCTATGGTTTGGGACGGAGACCCCTAATTGGAGTTTTCGAACGCTATTCTTTCTAAATATCGTCGGTTTCAACCCTAAGGTGTTGGTCATCAGAGGTGGGGCACAGTAACAGGGCGCTCTTGTGCGTGCCGTCTTTTGTTCGAGCTCACCCTTTATCCTAGTTTATTGTTACGAATCTAACTTCCGGCATACCCTACGATAGTGTGACCAAGGAAGAGTTTGGTGGTGAAAGGGACTCTCCGTTGTCGTCACGCCCTGGATAGACTTCTTAGGTACCCCAGACAGCACAGCCGGCACCGGGATTCGAACCCGGATACCTCCCAGTCTGGGGAAATCGCACGATGAAGTGGTTGTCCACTCACAAGGCTGCAATAAGGAAACCACTCGTCTGCGCCTCAGACTTGAACGTGACAGGGATCAGTGAGGTCACTCAACAGACAATAGGGGTGAGAAGGAACCTGGGGAGCTGCGCAGACAGCTGACCTACTTGCACAGAGTATTGACTTATCAACATGTATGACATGAAGGTACCGATCGAAAGCAGTGGGTGTAGCTAAGGCGCGAGAACGCCAGAGCAAGTGATTCGGTTCTATCAAACACGCGCTCACAGTTGCGCGTAGCATTGGCTTTAAAAATCCCCAGAAGGGTGGTCCAGATCTAGAGACACAGAGATGGAAGTCGACGTCATGCTTTGTTCTTACGAACTGTTTTTATTCTCCTATGACTGACATTTGTTTACAGCAATACATGCTTCATATCGGGGCACTCTATCCTGACGCAGGACAATAAATACTGGGTGTGTCGGTCGTAGACGTCTCATACAGGCCCGGTTATATAGTTCTACCTGTTAAAGAAAGGAGGGGGTATTAACGTGTGCTTTTATGAGTCAGAGACATCGGGTGCCAACAAGTAGTCTTCGGAGTTTCTCTGGTTCACAAACCTACCTATAATTTACTTCTTCTTGTTTGGGACAAGAACCTTGACGTGGGGCTCGGCACCGGCGTAGAGACCGTGAGCAGCAGATGGAGAGAGGACCTTAAGGTGGTCACCGGCGTGGTGGACAGTGGTACCATAGGCAGCAGTCAGTGCTGGGGCATGGTAGGTGGCGAAGCCTGGAGCGGCAAGGGTGTGGCCGAGTCCAAGACCGGCACCGTAAGTGGCGACTGGGGCGGCAACAGCAGCGGCACGGTAGGAGACGGCTGGAGCGTGGTGAACAGCGGTAACGGCTGGGGCGCCATAGCCGTAGCCAAGGCCATAGCCGAGACCGAAGGCAGGCCTGACAGCAGCGACAGCTGGAGCATGGTGGACAACAGGGGCAGCGGCATAGGAGACAGCTGGCCTAACAGCAGCGACGCTTGGAGCGTAGCTCAGAGTGTGGCCAAGACCAAGACCAGCACCGAAGGTGGCGACTGGGGCAGCAACAGCGGCGGTGCGGTAGGCAACGGCTGGGGCGTGGTGAACAACTGGTGCAGGAGCAGCATAGGTGACGGCAGGCTTGACGTGAGCAACGGCTGGAGCAGCGTAGCTGACAGCTGGAGCAGCGTAGCTGACGGCTGGGGCAGCGTAGCTGACGGCTGGAGCGGCGTAGCTGACGGCTGGAGCAGCGTACCTGACGGCTGGAGCAGCGTACCTGACGGCTGGAGCAGCGTACCTAACGGCTGGAGCAGCGTAGGTCACAGCTGGGGCTTGGTGGACAACAGGCGCGGCAAGGGTGTGACCGAGGCCAAGACCGGCTCCGAAGGTTGCAACTGGGGCAGCGACAGCTGCGGCACGGTAGGCAACAGCTGGGGCATGGTGGACAACTGGGGCAGCAACGGCTCCGAATCCAGCTCCGTATCCGTATCCGAGTCCGGCTCCGTATCCGAATCCGAGTGCTGGCTTCACGTGAGCGACGGCTGGGGCGGCGTACCTAACAGCTGGGGCGTGCTGGACGAAGGTTTGGGCAAGAGCTGGGGCATGGGCAATGGTGTGGCCGAGGCCAAGTCCGGCTCCGAAAGTGGCAACTGGAGCAGCAACAGCAGCGGCACGGTAGGCGACGGCTGGGGCGTGGTGAACGACTGGTGCTGGAGCGGCATAGCTGACGGCTGGAGCGGCGTAGCTGACGGCTGGAGCGGCGTAGCTGACGGCTGGAGCAGCGTACCTGACGGCTGGAGCAGCGTACCTGACGGCTGGAGCAGCGTACCTAACGGCTGGAGCAGCGTAGGTCACAGCTGGGGCTTGGTGGACAACAGGCGCGGCAAGGGTGTGACCGAGGCCGAGACCGGCTCCGAAGGTGGCGACTGGGGCAGCGACAGCGGCGGCACGGTAGGCAACAGCTGGAGCGTGGTGGACAACTGGGGCAGCGACACCTCCGTAGCGGAGGCCGAGACCATAGCCGTATCCGGCACCGTAGCCGAGTCCAGCACCGTAGCAGCCAAATCCTCCGTAAGCGCCGCAGCCAAGTCCAGCCTGGTAGCCCAATCCGAGGGCTGGCCTAACGTGGGTGACAGCTGGGGCGGCGTGGACGGCAGTGACAGCTGGGGCGGCGTGGACGGCAGTGACAGCTGGAGCTGCGTACCTGACAGCTGGGGCAGCATAGCTGACAGCTGGGGCAGCGTAGGTCACAGCTGGGCGGACAGCAGCGACGGCTGGGGCGTGGTGCACGACGGTTTGGGCAACAGCTGGGGCAGCATACCTAACAGCTGGGGCAGCATACCTAACAGCTGGGGCAGCGTAGGTTACAGCTGGACGAACAGCGGCGACGGCTGGAGCGTGGTGGACAACTGGGGCAGCAAGGGTGTGGCCGAGGCCGAGACCGGCTCCGAAGGTGGCGACGGGAGCAGCAACAGCGGCGGTACGATAGGCAACAGCTGGGGCATGGTGGACAACTGGGGCAGCGACTCCTCCGTAGCGAAGGCCGAGTCCGGCACCGTAGCCGAATCCGGCGCCGTAGCCGAGTCCGGCACCGTAGCAGCCAAATCCACCGTAAGCGCAGCCAAGTCCAGCCTGGTAGCCCAATCCGAGGGCTGGCCTAACGTGGGCGACAGCTGGGGCGGCGTGGACGGCAGTCACAGCTGGGGCTTGGTGCACGACGGTTTGAGCAACAGCTGGGGCAGCGTACCTAACAGCTGGAGCAGCATAGCTGACAGCTGGGGCAGCGTACCTAACAGCTGGAGCAGCGTAGCTGACAGCTGGGGCAGCGTACCTAACAGCTGGAGCAGCATAGCTGACAGCTGGAGCAGCATAGCTGACAGCTGGAGCTGGAGCGGCGTACCTAACAGCTGGAGCGGCGTACCTAACAGCTGGAGCAGCGTAGCTGACAGCTGGAGCGGCGTACCTAACAGCTGGAGCAGCGTAGCTGACGGCTGGAGCAGCGTAGCTGACAGCTGGAGCGGCATGGGCGACAACAGCCGGGGCAGCGGCATGGGCGACAACAGCTGGGGCAGCGGCTACGGCTGGGGCAGCGGCAACAGCAGCACCACCGCTAAGGGGAACACGGTAGGCGGTGTAACCGGCGGGGACATTGGGTAGATAACCCGCGAAGGCGCAGGCCGCAAGGCTCAGGAAAAGCGTGGCACCCTGCAGGATGATAGTGTATCAGTTAGTTTGCTTGTGTTTTTCTCGTAGCAGATGCGCCAGATTCGTTTCCCTTTCTGGCTTTTGCAAATATTCCACCGATGCGAGGTACTAAGAGGTGTAAGCTACGTGGTCTCAGAATAATAACAATAACGCTTGCTTTTTCATTGCATCCGTATTTAACGGCATTCGCGGAAGACAGTGTGTCTGAGCAAATTGTATCTTGCCACCAAGTTGCTGACGTCAGCGGCCCCTCCGTTCGATTTGGTAGCCTTGGCGCATTGGACGGACTCGAACGAATCAAGCGATAAATCTTCCGATAAAGTCTTTCCGCTTGTTCATTGTGAACAATGTGCGACGAAATGCTTCCTACTGCTATACTTAAGTGTATATACTAGCACTGCAGTCGAAGATTGACGTAGCTCTATGTATCTTCGGCTAGATGTTGCATGACACTCCTACTTAGGTTCCTAGCACCAGCCGGAAGTAATTCCACGCATCGCTAAAATTATCATCGAAATAGTGCTTCCTAATCGCTGCGGCATTCCTACTTTCAACAACTCCTTCCCGCATTGAAAGCTCTACAAGACCAAGTTCCGACGTATCCAACTTCCACTGTCTCTGTTTGAGAAATCCACTGCATGTCTTCAAGTAGACTCGGTTCGTTCCCATCTAAAGCGCCTCAAAACACCGCTAGACCACTTACCAGGAGCTGCATGTCTTCTATTGCAACTGAGAACGATGTGTCTTCACTGACGCCTCCACCAGCTTTTATACGGCGAATCTGGGATACACTCTCAGAGAGGGCAGCGACGGAGAGAACAGCATCCGACACACTTTCTCAACACTGGTCTGAGATCTTTAACAGAAGTAGTCTATAATCCTTACGATAAGGACAGCGATTTCGTTTTGTTCGCTATGGTAATTCGTTAAGATTCTTTTGCGCGCTACGTGCACGGGATGAGTCGTTTGAATACACATTTATCGGGGGTGGGGGGTGGGGACAGTCAATTTGGTTGGAGGAGGAAAGGGTAAACATTCCAGCATACGCGTATGTACCCAACATGTAGTGGAGACGTCTATCTGCTCTTGTCATCACAGGAATGGTTGCGGCTTTGCTAACAAGTATTGTTCCAGAAAGCGTCGTGTGTAACGCGCTCGTCAAAGGCCTTGATCGAGGATAAGACTGTTCCGTTCTTCTTTTATGCACGACCTTCCCACGTATGTGAAACTGATTCTGCTACAGAAATGGGGGAATCCCTGCAGTGAACGCGATAATCTACGCGCGGATTGAAACTCAATTGTGCTTAAAACGTTTTTTCTTCTTCTTCTTCTTCTCACTGGGTAGTACGAAATTGTAGATGATGAACTCCATAATAGTGATACATGGCAATCATTAGCATTGGAATCCTCCCATGCAATGTGGGAAATATTATTATTAATATTGTCCAGCCTGCTTGCCGGCATCAGCCCCATCTCATCATCATTTCTTTTATGTGTGTCTGTGTGGGTTTGGGGGGGGGGGTATTAACGAAAGCGGAAATAACGAGGAAATATCGATTACTATTGGAGGACCAATAAGCAGCACGTACAACGTATAGGTCATTGGAAAAGAAAGCATTTCCGCAGTATGTTCTGCCCCATTATGGTACGGCATGCAGTGTGGGCCCTGCACTGTCCTTGTGTGTACTACAGTCACAAAATTCACATAGTCACACATTCACATAGTAACTTTTTCCGGTGTAGAGGAAATTATCAATTCGTCGGAAAAATCCGCTCGTAGGAAAAATTCGTAATTAATCGTGCAAATATTGCGAAAGAAGTACGTACATCATGAAAACAATAGCGAATCGTGAAACCTTTACAAAAATATAGCCAATCCATACCACGTCGAGTCTAACGTCTCCATTCAGCATAGAAGTATAATTCGAGCAAGCTGGCGTAAATGACACTTCCTTGAGTTTAAGTGAAAAGAGAAAACACATGGTGTTGTATCTTTTCCCTCAAACTACAAGGAAGTATAATTGGGAGCTAATTTGCACATTAAGTGAGTCTGCCTACCTAAAAAAAAAAATATTACCTTAATGTATCCGCGTTTATTTATTTATTTTTTTGTCATGCAATCTAATTACGAAGCCCCCAAAGCGTTTAGACATCTCGATTCTTTTGGAGAAACAAAATAAAATGTTTCCTTCTGAAAGACCTCCCTCAGTACCTAAACAAAGGCTGGCGCATTGTTCGCAAACAGTTGTAATCTGGCAACGGGCCTCGATTCAAGTGCTTCGCTTAAGACCGTTATTTACTGACGCTCCCGTTTAACGAGTCTCTTGAAACGCATTGAATTAAAGAAGGTCAGTTTGTTGCTTCCTACCAGTTGTACATCCGATGCGAAGCGTCCGTGCCGTGAAACCAAATTCATCCCCACCGCAGCGTTTTCTCCTTTAAGTTCGGGCTGTTGCTCCGACGACGAAGCTTAATAAATGCCGCATTCTCCAATAAATTAATAGAGTGTTGCAGAATCGGTTCGCGCAGGATATCGGTGCACGTTCCCCTGGACTAGACACGACGAAGGTGGGGTTTATGTCGTCCGCTTTTCTTTGTTCAGTTACAATTTGCATGGAGCAGCGGTGATTGTACGATACAGTGAACCCTCGTTATTACGACCATGGTCGTTCCCGAAAAAAATTGGTCATAACGCGGAACTGTCATATTAACGGGAGGGGGGCATTTGTAGAGGTTTCACTGCATTGTTCCCCAGGAGAATGGTCGTAAAGCGCGTATGTCAGATTATCGGGGGTCATATTAACGAGGGTCCACTGTATAGGTATGATCGCCAGTTCGACGCCGGGACTGGGAGGTGTGGAGGGTTCGAATCCCGGCAGCGCTTGTGCTCACTCAGGTTTTCCGGCTGACTTTGCAGACGAATGTCGACGTAGTTCCCCCAGAAGTCTGCCCAGGACGCATATAACCTCCCTACTCCTTCCTGCTGTCCTCTCCAGTACACTTTCCAGACGGAAGTCGGAACAGTTCCCCCTGAAGTCGACCCAGGACGCATCCTAACTCCTCCTGTCCTGCCTCTGTCTGTCCACGCCTGCACGTCCTTCATAGCCACAGTTGCTTCCCGGGGCTATTACACATGACAATACAATTACAGAAACAATTGCAATTTCAATTACAGATACGTATATAGTTAAAAATATTGTTCACCGCGACGGAGTCATAAGAGTGAAACAAAAGTAGGAGTAAGCAAGCGTGGACAGGGGAAAAATGGAAATAACTACCTCTCTTCTTTTTGTAACACTCAAATCATACGCCCATTAATTGACTACTTTTTAAATTTTACTTCGGACGCTTTCGGAACCTCCGCTTTACCGACCGGAACCATCAGCGAAAAATGTACCAGAAAAAGCAGCTTCGACACGTAGTGGTTTTTGGAGTAATTTTTCTTTTTAATTGCGTTAGCATTAGACGGCTCATGTCAAAGGAAAGACGGCGGTGTCCATCTGCGGACACGAGAAGGAAGGAAGGAGCAACAAGAAAGAAAACAACGAAGACAGCGTGAAACGACACGCGAATTATGTTACCTTTAGACTCAGACTGCGACTATGCGACTTTAGGGTCCCAGTGACTGCGATGGATCCTGATGTTCCCATCTAAATTAAGTTCTTCTCCTACATCCCTGGAGCCAAACGTCCTGGAAACCGAAAGGCCGGAGTTGCCATCTGCGCTAAGCATGGCGTCAGCGTTACACCTCAGGGGTTCGCAGCAATGTTCTCGAATACGATGAGTCCTGTGCCTTACGCCTTCCCACGGATCTCAACGTCGTTACTGTGTACCCCCAGCCAGGTATTACATACAGGCAAGCGGCAACCGCTGTAAACCACATGATGGACTGCGTTAAGCTTACTCATGAGCAGTGGCGTATCTAGGGTGTGGCAGGTGTGGACAGGTGCCATGGGCGCCAGGTGAACAGGGGCGCCATTACGTGGTCGGGTGTGAATGTGCCAGGTCAGGCACTCAACCTGGCACATTCATAAATGATCTAAAGCAACCGCCATTAGGGAGGTTGTAGTGTGAAACCTAGTGCGGACCACACGAAAGCGCATCCCCAAGGACATCACGTAAACCATGTTGCCATGGGCGCAGGTAGCTCTAGATACGCCACTGCTCATGAGTGGGTCGTCAAGGTAGGATACTTCTGTACTGTAAGATACAAGGTAGAATTATGGAATTATACGAAACACATGTTCACTTTTTTTCTTTGAACCTGGAGGATATAACCACGCTGTGCTCAACAAAAGGGTTGAGGTCAACGAACAGAGGTCAAAGCCTTGACAGTGCGCTCTGGATTTCACTGCTAAGCTGCCGTGTCGCACTGAGTCAACCTCACATATACTGTGGTATTGTTAACTTCGGATAAGTTTCCTTCGTCATTGGACTCCACGGTATGTGCGGGTCTGACACTAACGTAATTGTCATACTGGCCTCTGTCAGCTGCCGGAGAGACCACGGCTAGGATGGCAGAAGAAGACTTTGAGAACCAACCATTGATAAAAGTCAAGCAAAGTGTCCGAGGTAATAATAATGTTTTCTTACAGCAAAACTGTCTTCTCCCAATTTGCTACTATACAAACGGGGTGTTTACGTAAGGGATATGTCTATGTTGCATCATCTTCGTATTTCAGGCAAAAGTATCGGGTAAAGTACCGCGTTACTTTTGTTTTACTAACTGTATCGGTATACTTACTTTAAAAAGAAGTGTCGATATCGGTATTTGGATACTTTTTACTCAAGTAACGATTATCGGTATCGCGATACCATATTTTGGTAATGGGTACAACATTGGTCTTTTCATATCCCACTTTCGGTGTCACCCTCTCTCAAATGACGTCAGGCTGTTCCTCAAAACATGGAGCACCCCACACTCTGCCCCCTGGAGTGGTGTGAGGATAAATAGTGGTGCCACTTTTCAAACTAGTTATCGCTAAAACGCCGCCCGAAAGCTGATTGCAACGCTTCCAGACCTTCCAAAAACCACGCAGATACCGAAAATAAAATCACTGAAAAGCGTTGCGGTTTCAATTTTAGCGGACGAGACTCCTCAGGGTCGAGCCCTACAACTTTGCAATTCCGTGTTCAACCTATTTTCGCTAATTACAAAGATTAATTGTGAAAGTTAATTAACGGCTGCACTAATTACTGATACACCACCACTTTTGAGTAGGCCTAATCGGGAATAGATATATTCAACGACTTTTCGGAAAGAAAAACAAACCACGAATTTAAGAAAATTCTGGTCACTCTTGCGCGTGACGCACACCCTGTATATTGTGAAATAAGAGCGTCACTTTTCGTTAATGTTGCTTCTCTCCATCATGTCGATGTGGGACGAAATTGTTTGGGCATGGCTTCTTCTTTCGTAATTTCTGGTGCCAATCGAAACGTTGTCAGATAAGCAAGGTAAAAGATTTCAAAGCTGCGTCTGAGAGTTCATAAAGGAGCGTGGGCTGAAAAAACAATGCAGAGCGTTTCAGTAAATAACCTTAAAACATTAATACCTAACTCTACCTACTACTTAATATTCTTGTTGCGGGCCGTAGTGCAGATCTTCTACTCTGTATGATAAGTTTTGCGAGCTCCGCACGGCGACGTACAGGCGGGTTGCATCAGGGAGGAGCAAAAGTCGGTCATTCGTTTCCTTATTATCGAAGGTGCGAACCCCACTCACTTCTGTGTTGCCTCACACGTCGGGGGGCAGTTTTTTTACATCATAGATACGGTGGTGGTGATGGTGGTGATACTAGTCAGGGGTGGATCCTGGTGCTAGCGAAAGACCTCGCCGTTGTCGGCGTCACAGTGGTGGGCAACACCACGACTAACGCTCTGTGGGAATGTGTGTCCTGGGCTGACTTCTAAAGGAACTATGCCGACATGTCTGGCAGCACCTGAGGGGAAAACCAAAGAAAAACCGCAGACAGCACTGCCTGCACCGGGATTCGAACCCGGGTATCTCGACGTGACATGGCCAGCACGCTAAGCAGTCAGCCAATGCACAGATACGGACCACGAACAAGCCTGCACGTTGCCCTATCCCGTGTCCTCTACTGAGGTGGAACTGTATGTCATCCTCGCGGCCCTAGAATACATTGCTGGCCTGCCACCTGAGAGGTCCTGGATTGTCCTCATTTGACAGCGGGGCTTCCCTCCTCCTTTTGCTGTCTTCCCGTACCACCGTCATACGTAACCTACCCAGCATTATCATCCTGGCATACAACCGACTCTGTGCCAATGGTCACGTTCTTTCTCTGCAATGGATTCCCAGGCATGTGGGCCTATCCGGTAATTCACGCGCAAATGCGGCTGCACGACGTGCTGCACAAGTTATGACTCTTGCCACTGTACATCTGCCCCTTACTGTTCCTGCCTGCCATCTGTCTATCCACCGCCGGTGTGCTGCTCGTGCCCAAGCGTTCAGAGCTGAGGCTGCCTCCTACAACAGTCACCTGCAATCAATCGACCCCTCAATGGACTTCTTTATTAGGTGTCGCTGCACTCGTCACGGGGAATCGCTCCTTCGCCGTCGCCTTGTGAACGTCGCCCGCACACCGCTGCTTCTAGTCAAAACGTGTCAGTCTAGCACTCCCCTCTGCACTAGCTGTGGCGTGGTGGTTGATATTCCCCACTGCATCCTACACTGCCTGCAACACATTCTAGACCGTGACGCGCTCTGTCGTCGTATATTCCAACTTGGCTACAGCAACAGCACTCTAACATTGACTACCTTATTGGGTCCCGTTCCTCAGCCGATCCAGTGGGTCGTCACCACTGCGTTCCTCCGTTTTCTCTTCTCTCTCTCTCTCTCTCTCTCTGTTGCTTCGCGGCGCTAAAACGGAATTTAAAAAAAAAAATGACTAGGGGACAAAGAGCGAACAATGAAACATACTTTGATCTTCTGGCCGCATATTTGAAGCCCGCCATCAGAACTAAACGTCGTGGACTGCTCGCAAAGAGTGCATACTGCTCCAACATGGCGACGCCTGGTCGAATACGTCACGTACAAGTACTTTAACCATCCTTGATTTTCGTTTTGGGTGCCTTCTACACGCGCCATTATCGCCTGACCTCACGCGCCGTCGTATTATGACATATTCGGCTGTCTCAAGCAGCGGTCTCAAGATGATGATCTTGGCGGCCTGAAGATTGGCCCCGACAAATATTTTAAGCGAGCGGCGCACGAATGACTACGCATCCAGCGAAAAATTTGTTCTCTTGTGGAATACAGGCGCTTCCCAAAGGATGGCGCACCTGCTTTGAAAAAGCGAGGGAAGTACGTAGCAAAATGATACGCTGTTTCTCGGAATATTCATTTTCATTGTTCGTCAGTACATTTTTAAGTGAACCACCCTCGTATATCTGTGTTCTACCGTTTCTCCTGTTCCCATTGTGCGTAATCGTGTTTTATGCGATAATCTACTCGTCACAATTATCCATCCGTCCTACGTGCTAAACGCACTGTCGTATAGAATCTGGATCGGCTCAGGATCCTGGTCGGCGCAATCCCGCTGGACATGCCTGCACTTGACGTTCGTGATCCAGGTTTTCATTTGACGCCGTCTGGCAAGAGCTGTGCACAATACCCACCGGAGTTTCAAATGAAAACATTGGTCCAGAATGTCTACTTGAAAGAAATTAACATTAATCTAAATGCTATTTCGGCGTTTGTCCATGTTGTTTTCTTCGTGCGGGCCGCTGCCATCGTCGCCATCTTGCCAGCCCGGGACCGGCAGTGCGAGAAGGCGCTTTCTCCTGAGGGCGATCACAGTCGCTGCCCAATCACGATAGCGCGCGATGTGGATCCTGGGTTATAAGATTAGCGCAAGATCTAATTCGTTGAGCTGCACGAAAACGTGTGTGTGTGCTAATAATTTTACATAGTATGTCCTTATCCTGTCTGTAGAGGAACGAATCCCTCTTTTTATCTTAAACATCCTCCCATAGATGTTCCATCCGTTCATCCATCTGTCCGTTCATACGAAATGGGAAGTAACCCATATGAGTGTATGAGAGAGACTAGAAATTAGGATTACAATCCCCGAGATACGTAGTCGCACAAAAAGCAGGAGCGTGGCCCTAAATCCTGGTGCGCAAGAGAGCTTTCAAGGCCCAACCGCATGAGGCGTTTCTCCAGCGTTTTATCCAGTGGCCTGCCGCGAGAGGTTTGGCGAGCGGCAGCTAGAGCGGCGGCCAACGATAGACACGCGTCGCAGGCGCAAAAGTCCGACGCGCGGGCACATATTCGGCGGTGGGCGACAGAATGGGTGGGAGAGACGCGCGCAAGTGGCCAATCAAGGATTAGCCTCGTATTAGGTCCATCCGGTAGCGCCAGTTTTCGGGAGACCCATAGATGGCGGCACGTGGAATTGCTCAGATTGCTAGGGTAGATCGCGTTAGGCAGAAGCCTAACGCCAAAGCCTCTCACCCGTCCAACCTTTTTAATACGACAACTGGGATTAGGCGAACTCGGACTTTGTCTTACCTTGGCCTAGGAAGTTCCGCTGCATTAAAGGAGCACAGAGGTGACCCCCATATATATATATATATATATATATATACTCATTGAACGATGCGACAGCACCAGAGGACACGTGTTTCGCCGTGTTTGCGGCTCGTCGGCCCTGGGTAGCTGCGCATCGTTCGGGATTGGCAAACCAGGGGTCACTCAGCGAGCGAGTGACCCCTGGTTTGCCAATCCCGAACGATGCGCAGCTACCCAGGGCCGACGAGCCGCAAACACGGCGAAACACGTGTCCTCTGGTGCTGTCGCATCGTTCAATGAGTATCTGTTTCTCTACGTGCAGCCATAGAAGCCATTTTAATCTGTAAGTTTGAATTTCAAACACGTCTAGCATCATTTACTTATTTTTTTAATGGCTTTTCCCCTCTTTATATATATATATATATATATATATATATATATATATATATATATATATATATGTGTTTATAAGTCCCAAACGTCGCCACACCAGCATTGGACAGCTGTTTCGGCCAAAGAGCGGACAAAGAGCGGACAAAGCGGACAAAGAGCGTATGCTATTTTTCATCATTTATATATATATATATATATATATATATATATATATATATATTTTCGCTGCAGCGTGTTCTACAATGAACAAAATGAGTTCCTGCAAAAGGACGACGAGTGCAGGCGACCTAGAGAGCGCACACGAGGCCTCTATTCCGGAGACACCTTTCAAAAAATCCTCCACTCGCCAAAAAGAGCGTATCGAAGAACGAGGCAACGTCGTGACGTAACGTGTTCCCCGTGCACGTGACTCGTGGTAGAGCGGTACTGCTTAAACATGTACAAGCGGCGCGTGAGCTGTAAAGAAATAAACGAAAGAAAAAAAAGAAAGGAGGGATTTCTCAGGCGTTGTCGTAGAGTTTACTTTCGTGTATTAGGAAGATCCATTGGTGGATCCCTTGGAAATGTGTTAGCGTGAGCCTCTGGTTCGTTCTTGTGCTTCCTCCTTCGCTTTTCTCTTTTTTTTGCTGATTTTTCTTTGGTTCCTTCTTTGGCTTCCTCTTTTCTCTTTGGTTCCTTCTTTTTCTACGTATGTTTGCGTTTCGGGGGGTGTGTTAGCGTTTAACTTAAGGAGTTACCGTAAGGCGCTTCGAAAGGTTTGTGCTGAAGCAATTTCCAAGGGATCCACGAATGGATCTTCCTAAAGTTGGCTTGCGCCACCCTAAGTACACGCAGGCGTCGTTTGGTAGTCGTGGTCCCTGGTTCACGTTCCCTGGTCAGTGGAGATGGAACCTTTGGGGATGGCAGAACGGGCAAAGCACAGAGAACGCATATCTAAGGCGAACTGGAAGTCTTTCACATCGTCTTGGTTGAAGTCTCCTACCATGGCAACCAACTCCTGAGTAAGCATATAACGGTGCCCATGATGTGGTGTACAGCGGTTGCCGCTTGCCTGTGTGTAGTCAATGGCCTAAAGGTATACAGGTACACAGTGACGAGGTTGAGATCTGTGTGAAGGCGTATACGGCACAGGAGTCATCGTATTCGTGAACGCTGTGGCGAATCTCTCGATGTGTAACGCTGATGCCACCCTTAGCGTAGATGACACCTCCGGCCTTTCGGTTTCCAGGACGTTTGGCTCCACTGATGTAAGAGAAGCCCTTGATTTGAATGGATGGTACATCAGGATCCATCGCAGTCACTGAGACCCTAAAGTCGTAGTCGCAGTCTGAGTCTAAAGGTACCATAATTCGCGTGTCGTTCCCCGCTGTCTTCGTTGTTTTCGTTCAAGCTGCCCCTGTGATAGTACCTCCTTCTTTCTCGTTTCTTTTTCGTGTCAGCAGATGTACATCGCCGTTTTCGCTTTGTCATGAGCTTTCTAATGCTGACGCATTAAAAGGGACCTCTCTACGTCACGCGAGGATTGTGTCGGCGTCCGCGGCTGCTTTCCGACTGTTTTTGTAAATTTGATCGCGCAGTTATTAATATTTTGCGTGATGGTTCTTGATGGACAGTTGGACGAATGAAGCCTATGATTTCCATCCACGTTAAATGTCACCTAATTAATCCTTTACATGCGCGCTAAGGACTGCGAGGTATTTGGTTTGAATCCTTCCACCGGCTGTGCTGGTTCAGGTTTTCCGGCAGACTTTCCCGGCGGATTTACACTGAAGTGGAGCCAATACGCATCCTAACCCCTTACTCAATTTCCTTTTCGCTGCTCTCTCCACCTACGTCCACGTCTTTACACCAGTTGTTTCGTGGTGCTAACAGGAAATAATATATAGACGGATGGCAGCCGATCTTCGCACAAAGTCCGCCCACTAACCCTAACTCTACTAGGACTAACTAGCACTAACTAACCTAACCTAACATCACTAACGTAACTGCCCAAGCAGCCGCCTATAGTTCCTTAACATGCTTTGATTTGTGCCAGGCATGTGTTTGACACGTGCGTTACTTTTGGGGCTGTGCGTGCTGCATATAAGCACATTAAAAACTGCAGTTCCAACAAGTAAGTGAGTGAAGCTGAATATTCTGCGCACGCCCGGCTGGTGTCCAGAAGAACGGCCGCCTCCGCGCATATCTGGGTGAAGATCACGATTGCTCTTAGACAGGAAGCAAATTAAAGCGACCGATTTCACTCGCCGATTTCGCGGAATTACAATGCGACGTCTCGCACAGAAGTAACGCCCACGCGATTCACACAAGAGGACCTCCAGGTGTATTACGCAAGACCAGAAGAGTAATACTTATGATGCCAGTATTCACACAATCGAAAGATCTCTGTGTACGATCAACTGAGCATGGTTGCTGAATTAAAACGTCAAGCCGGTTGTATAATGAATCGCTGGCCTTAATCACCCGGATGGGAATGCTAGAAAATTTCTGTTGAAATACTTTACTGGACCGGCGTTGCGATAGAAGTACGGACCACCTATAGAAGAGATTCCGTTGGCTGTTCAAAACTCTGACGAGACCCTTGATCTTGTGAAGGCGACTTGGAGAGTGGCCGAGTGGATAACAACGTCTGCTTGTCGCTGGTGACTAGGTTCATGTTGAACAAAGGTGGTTCGTGTTCTTCGGCACTTTGTGGCAGTTCAGGATATTTAGTGTGCCAAAGGACACTGCAGTAGCACAATTTCAATACAACTGCAACGCAATTGCACATTGAGGCTTGCGTTATGGTTGTCTGTTGTGTGTTTCAGTCTCTATCCACCTGGTGAATCCAGCACGTAAAGGACTCCGAGCCATATTTGCTCTATTACTGAACTCATCTCAATACTGCGAATTCAATATACGTAAAAAGTTCAGGGCCTGACCTACTTCGGGGATACAAGGGTAAAAACCGGGACTGTACCCTAAGGGAAAAACTGGGAGGACGATACTTAAGGACGGTCTTCGCCAGAAAAGGGGGAAACAAAGCTAGTGTCGGAGGATGTTCAACATACTGCCTTAAGTATCGTCCTCCCACTTTCTCGTATTTTGGGTACACTAGCCCCGGTTTTTACTCTTGCGTTTTGTGTACCTGGCAGTCCTTTTTATCGTTCTGCTACTTCGGGGATATACGAACGCGATCTCGTCATCGCGTCATCATAGACGGAAATAGGGAGACGAGGATGAAGAATAAAGACTACTGCTGGGGTCTTTTTTTTTCTCTCTTTCTCTCTCTCTCCCTTTCCTCATTGTTTCCCCCCCATTGTTTCCTCCCTTTCATTGTTTCTGGGGCTATACAACACAACCATTTCTACTACAAGCGTGAAATTTTCAATGGTTGAACTTCGGGCTGTCATGAAGTTCCTGTTCATGCAGAAGAACTCCAAGGCTAATCTGTGGGCGCATGATGCAAACATCAAGTGACGGGTGCCCGTCACATTCAACCCGTGAAAGAAAAAGTGGTGTGCCAACTTTCAGCGTGGGATTTTGACAAAGACGACTCCGGAAGATCGGGGAGACCTCTAACAGTGTTGGTATAGTGGTGGGTTGTGAACTGGTGACGATGGTGGAGGTGAAAGGACACGCCGGTGGACTACAACGGTGTTGCATGTGCCTATGACCTCACTTTGGCGAATCGGCGAACACTCGGCAATTGTGTAGACCTCTATCCAATCTCGAGAACGCATTGGGTTCGAGTTGGGTATGCGGAAACTGTCAGCCAAATGGATGACGAAATGTTTCGATGCTGCCGATAAGAAACAACGCTGAACGAACCCAGGCAGCACAATGCACTGAAAGTCGAGTGCAATAGGGGTGGACGGGTATTTGGAAGCCTTGAACGCACTCGTGAAGCTAAAGAACATTGAAAAGACACATACCGTCCACCCCTATTGCACTCCACTTTCAGTACATTCTGCTGCTTGGGAGTGCTGCCTCCAAGTTGATTATGCAGCATTTTGAGCGTTCTTGTGGTTCTTTTCTTGAGTGGCGCGTTACAGTTGGTGAAACATGGTTGCATCACTATGATACTGAGACAAAACAGGCCACGGAATGGCGGGACTCGAGTTCTCCGTGACCGAAGAAATTCAAGACTCAACGATCAGCGGAAAACGTCATGGTCACAGTTCTCTCAGACAGGGAGTGCGTTTTGATGACTGGCTATCTCCAGAAGGGTGAACCAGTTTATGCAGCATGCTAGTATTGCTTTATCTGACGGAAAACGGCGCGGGAAGCTACGGAAAGGCATTCTCCTTTCGCAGGACGATGCACAGGCTCACAAAGCAGTCAGGTTCTGAATGACTTACGATTTGAATTCGTTGAAGACCCGCCGTACTCGCCGGATTTTGCTCCATCGAACTATTTTTTGCTTGAAAGGAAAAAGATTATCGGATATGATAGGAGCAGCCGAAGCATATTTCGCTGAGCAGACGTCCGATTTCTTCTTCTTTTTTTTTTTAATGGTTAAAGAAGTTTCAGGAATGATATGCCAAGTGCGTTGACCTTCGAGGTGAATATGTTGGATCGTAATAAAGGTTCATGACTCTAGGCCACGTTCTTCCTTGCCGGGTCATAACGCGAACAAAACTAACAACGAAACCGAAACCAAAACGTTAACCGCCAGCCCAGGCATGCGGCAAGACTGCTGTCCTGGTGACCACGACGAAGAGCGGTCACAGCTGTTTCATGCGGCGCGCGTTAATCGGACCACAGGCGGATTCAAGATTTTTCTGAGGGGGGGGGTCCTGCCTTGGACAGCATGCTACTACACAACCGAGGTGAACTGAAACTCTATGTAACGACTGTAATGGAGGGGGTTCAATGCATCCGGACCCCCCCCCCCCCGTCAAATCAGCCCCTGCTTGTGACACAGTGTGTCACTGAGGAGAGAAAGCGACTAATAATACAAAAATAACGAATCCCTTCGGTATAATAACGAAAAAAATAAGGAATGAAAAACGAAACCCTTCCTTTTGCCGGGAGCCAGAAAGAGCTTGTTTCACGGCTGCTCACACCGAATAATTTTCTTACCAGAACTACGTAACTGCGCTTGTCACTGTGGACACATCAGCGCACTATACCTCTGATCAGGTTCAGATATCTATATAGAAACGTTGTGAGTCATAGTTTGTCATAGTCATAGCGAGAGAGAATGTTGAACCAATCTCAATTCTCAATTTCGCTCACGCATTCAGGAAAGCAAAATGATCATCTTAAAAGAGATTTCCCACCATCTTAGAAGGCTATCAAGCATCTCGTCCTTGCTCGAATCGTCACAAATGTATGCAAATGAGCGATCACTATTGCTTAGTACCCCTTTATAGTCACTGCTCGTCACCTCCCACGACTATACAGAAGACTTCTTATCTGATACAAGCTTCCTGGCCAACAAATATGGTCTCCGCTTATCTGGCTTGCATAATAACGAGGATCTCGTCCGTCTCCTCTTTAGATTACAAGGATTTCTATCCTCGCAGTTGGTGAATCAGATAAGAATTAAAGGACCAGTCCAGCTAAGCAATTCTTGTCAGTCGTGTCTAGCTTTGAAGACAGCATTATCTCAGCATTGATGTATCATTTCCAGACAAACATAGCCGATGACAAATGCCGTTATCTTGAGTCGTACGCTTGTGTACGGTATCGAGATGGCTCCCGATAAGGTTCTACCTTAACTAGTTGGTTAGACAGTGAATGATAGTAAGCTCATTGGAGATTAAAGTCACTCGCTGCTCTTTCGTTTTGCATCATCTGCATAAAACCAAGTGGTTCGTGCATTTAACGAAGGTGTTTAACTCGCGATATATGCAGTCATCAGTTGAAAGGAAAGTCAAAGGTAGGGATGGGCTAGGTACCGATCGTCCGAAGACATGTGACGTCGTAGAAGATACTAAGTATCGTGTGCGTTCGTCTCCTGACTCATCTTTCATCTGATTCAATTATATGTTGCTATCTTGAAGAGCCTCTTCGTCCAATATTCTCCTCCTGTGTCGAAGTAAAGGGCTGTTTATACTCCGTCATACCCTCGACGAACGAACGCGTCCGACGAGGAGTGTTTATACTCGAGCGGCAGAGGGCGTGCAGAGTCAATCGGTGAGCTCTGGCACGAGCTACGCTGTTTGCAGTTGGTGCATAAACAGCAATTTAAAGGAGCAATGAGGCGAGATTTAACATCGCTCGAAATCCTGCCTCGTCTGTCAAGCTTTCCATCAGGAGTCACCATGAAAAGATATTTTCGATCTGCGACGCGTTATAGCTGCGCAATCGAATTTACAGAAACCAGTCGGAGAAAGCAGCCGCGGACGGCCGACACGATGCTCTCGTCACGTGGAGAAGGCTCCATGCCTTGCTTGTTTGTTTTTTCTTCGCAGCTCACGCGCCGCTTATACATGCTTGAGCTGTGCCGCTATACGTCACTGGTCACGTGAGGGGAGTTGCATACGTCACGACGTCCTCTCGTCCCGCCATGCGCTCTTTTCACCAGGGGAAGGAAAGGTGTGAGGAACAGAGCTCCCGCGCTGGCTCCGTATCTCACCTGCGTTCATCGGTCTTTCGCAGGAACTCATTTTATTCGTCGGGGAACACTTTGCACCGAAAAACGAAAAAAAAGAAATAATTGGGGGGCGCTTTAGTGTTCCTTTAAGCCCACAGTCGCTGTTCCTTTTTTTCGTCATAGTTCGTTACATCCCGCGACCCAATTTTATTCTTTTCGTGTCGTCATCGTCTTCATCATCATCACTGTCATAATGAAGATACTTCGACGTCAAGCAATGCGCGGCCACTGGCGCATTATCGAAAGCGTGTAACGACTCAGTTGTGTCTTAGAACATTAAAATTTGAGTACAGAAAAGTAATCAGAATAACGACGGTCCAATGGCATCCTTGAACACCACAACCGTACGCTATTTATCCTTTTCTTTCCTCTTCTTTTTCCTTCATTTGACAGAATTTAATGGCACTGCGATATCAAAGTTTCCTTAGCTGTGCAGTAACGGCTGTTGTCACCTTCAAAGCACTCCCCTCGTGAAGCTGTGCCCTTGTTGTGACGGTCGCACCATTGCCGGAAACACGCTTGAAATTATAGTTCCTTGGGACACCTCGAAGCAACCATAGTTTGCGCATTACGGCGGATGTCACTATAACGTCAATAAGTCTCGGTCCATTCAACGAATTTTTTTTCGAAACAGCCAAAAGTCGCAGCGGGCTAAGTGGTGCGAATAAGGTTGGATAGCCCAGCTTCGTAATTAACTTCTTAGCTATAGGAAGCCAATGCCTCATGCGCAGGGGCATTAGCTATAAGGACATTCATCGCTCCAGTCATTATTCCAGCTCCATAACCGCTCCAGTCATTATTCATCGTAATTATCCGCTGATTTGTGATGCTTATTAAGGTAGACGATAGTTGATTTGTTGTTGATGTTACTGACTCGCGTTTTGATGATGCCACTACAGTGTTATTACATAGTTAGAAGGTGGCATGGGTTTGAATCCCAGCACCTGCTGTGCTGTCTGAGGCTTGCCCTGGGCTTTCCGTCAGACTTTCCGGACGAATGTCGGCACAGTTCCCCCTGAAGTCTGCCCAGGATGCACACTAACCCCTACTCCTTCCTGCTGTCATCTGTCCACGTCTGTGCATCTGGAATTTTCCGCAGGAGAGTAGACGAAGAGGGAAGGCTAAGAAACAAGACAACACGTCACGTCTGTACGCTGTTGATAGCCATAGTTGCCTCGCGGCGCTAACACGAAATAAAAAATAACAAATCTACGACCTGGCCGAGTGGATACAGCAGCGCTCGGCTCTAAAGGTCATTTTAAAACCTGGCACATTGCGTAACCTACCTAACCTAACCTAACCCAACCCAACCCAACCTAACCTAACCCAACCCAACCTAATCCTAGCATAGTCTGCATGAGGTTCTTCATCATGACCTTTCCTGCAGACCTTCCAGTCGGGTGCTGGCTCGGGACGCTTATAACACCCTCCCACTCCTTCGTGCTGTCCTCAATCTATCTACGCCACTCATAGCCACAGCTGCTTCGCTGTCCCAACACCTACAGAAAAAAGAAAAGAAAAAGACAAAGAAAAACTGAAGTAAAAAAATTCATGCGCGTTCTTGCTTGAGGATTTTGTCGGTGATAATTATCTGCTACAACTTGTTTCATTCAGCCTGGAATTTTATCGAGCATCGGAGGGTAACGATTATATCCGTGTCGAAATAAATGCAAAGGAGAAATGTCCTACAAGGCAAGCAAACTCCTCATGCGAGAGGTATGCAAATGTCTCATCCAGAGCATTTATTTTTTCTTCACGTAGTAGGTGGGTAGATGCAAGGGACTCCGTGTGAGAACTACGCATTTGTTGTTTAATGAAATTTATTGAAAGCAACGGTATTTTGGTACCAAACACAACGTGGTCACATGGGGGTGAAATGGACATGAGCGCTATTTACATAAAATAAGTGGCTACGTACATGATGGTGAAACGAATTTTGTACTCCATAACGTAAAAACCTGAGTCTGTGCACACAGAGGGACAACACACGACTGCTGTGTGCCCAGACTCAGGTTTTTACATCATGGAGTTCATCCACCAGCTAGCCTGCATCTACGCCATTTTGTCAGGATGTTTGCACAAGCTATGTACTGCTCACAACACGGTTGTCTGAAATTAGCGTTTCGCGTCCAGGTGTTGCAGGATCATTTATTGTGAGTAGCAAACATCTGCAGCACGTGGTCCACCTTTAAATACAATATTTGCACAACGTTTTAGTGGGCAATCGAGGAAGTACAAACTGCGGACCCACTGATCGCCGATTTCAGACAACCGTGTAAAGCGAGCAGTACATTGGTGGAGGAATAAATGCACTCATGGCGGTACAGCAGCAACTGTCACTGTTGCACCCTGCACGCGTATCGAAGGATGATCTGGCCACCGACGCCGGAAACCATCTTCCCCCAACGCGAACAAGACCCGTTGTAGTATATTCGTGAGGTGCACCCGCAGATCACGCAGTAACAGGAATTGAGGGACGTTCAGCCTATGCTGTGCCACAGCCTTGCAGCGTGCTCTCTCTAAAATCTGAGCGCCGCATGCCGTGACGAGTACACAAATTCGACGACTCGGCAATGACTACGCATTTGACACCTATGAGCGCGTGAGGAATAGAGAATTAACCAAGAAGCAGCGGTGCTCCCAAGGAAGACACCAGGAAAGAGGCATACGACCTCTCGGACGTCAGGGAGACCTATGGAGGCATAGGTATGCCCACGGTATCCCAGCGTTCAAAATCCACTATACCAAAATCTCGAGTGCAACATCAAAGCTTATATCTGCAAGGCCTGAGAATGATCGTGTTTCGAAGTATAGGATATCACTGAGCAACGTGCCAGCTTCGCTTATTTTCAATGTTCATCGAAGTCGTTATATAGTGAATGAAATGCTCATATTAGTGACGGTTAGGTTTAGCAGGGCGGACGCGCTGCAGCTACACAAAAGAAGGGGCGTTGGTTAGTTTATGGTCACGTCACGAAAAACCTGTATAATGTTGTAGTTAGACCAACGTTAGTTCAAGTTTGTTCACTACAGTTCCCCCGCCTGTTGTATATAGGTGGTGCCAGCACTAGACTGTGCCGATTTGAGATTTTGAACGTCTCGGATTTTGAATTATTAACTGTGGGATACTCCCTTTAGGCATACATGTGCAAAAGAAAGTGTGCCAGAAAATCCGGGGGAAACCAATAACTGGCATCCTCGACCTGGTTCGAACCCACCACATTGCGGTCGGTAAATGGACGCGGTACCGTTCGGTTACTACGAAAGCTCATCCAACGAGGCCGCCCGATAATCTGGAAACCGCGTGCATCTCCAACACTGCACGAACATATTCACCACACGTAAAATCACCGGCTAATCACCTCACTACCGACATCCAGAAACAGTTCCGCAAGTGACGCACTTTCGCGGCTTAATCAAACGTCTATCTTGACGTGCTTACATGCTCGAGCAACCTTCCGCTATCTCGGTTCCTCCGATCAGGTATCGCACCTAAATCCGTGGAAGAATTCTCGGCGAACTAGTTAACCACGCCGACCGACGTAGCGAAAAACGACGCCGATGCAAGTGCCGATTAGGTTGACCCAGCTCTGATGAGGAGGTCAACGCGGATGCTTATCTCTGTGTGCAAGACCTCCTTCGCCATTCGCGCCATAGGACGCCGCTGGAATACAGTGTCAAAGAAGATGAAGGCTGTCATCCAAGGGGAGGAGGATAGAGGTGCCTTTAGTTTATAAGGACGCTGGAAAGCAAAATGGCGCATGTGGCGTGGGAAGGGTGGGATGCCTGCTTTGCTGCCTCGGCTTAAGTTCACTGCGCCGAACTTCGTTGGCCCTGTGAGGCGAAAATATTACCTCCTCAGTACTTTCTCAGTACTCTCTCAGTACTTCATCAGAAGCACGAAGAGTGCGCGCCTTGCCGCAGTATCATATAGAATCGAAACCAGAAAACTAGCGATTCAAATTGCAGCCTCACGTTTCACTGGAAGATAGCTTCCACAAGCGGCTACCAAAATTTCAGCCCATTTTCAACAGGGGTGTTGTTGTGCGCACTGCTCAGGCAGATAATAAGATTCGAAGGCCTTTTTGGAACTTTTTTTTAACGTCAAAGTCCTTTAGATTTGATGACTGTAGATATAGCCTTAGGCCATGGCAGGCGACAACAGTCTTTGTCCGTGACAATTCTAATCCCCTGTATGAATGAACCACCGCGCGTCTGGTTCTTCAAGGTATGTGCACGCTGGTAATGCCGGCTGAATTAAATATAAATTCCGGGGCCAGCGAATCCTGCAATGCTTTGCAAGATCAGCAGGATATGTTATCTCCTGTCGGAGCTGTTGCTGTCAAAATGTTCACGCAAAGTTGCTCTTGTGTAGTTCGACTCCTGTACGCAGCCAGCTTGCACAATCCTTTCGTCAACTTTTCATCCAAGGTACAAGATGAACTATCCTTTACAAAACGTTCTCGATATTAATTTGGTTTTGAATGAACAAATTGTTCTAACAAACGTACGTGCGGTGACCCGCGGTAAGCAGTTGGAGCACATTCAGTTAATTAGACAATACTAAATGGAGGCATGGGGACATCTTTCTAAATGTCTCCCTGATTTTGTAATTGTGTCTCATTTATAATAATAATAATTTGGAGTAGATTTACGTAAGGTGAGCCAGCCTATTTTTATGGCCTTATGTTGCCAGTGTCGCAGGGTACCTGGGCACTGGCCCAGGGCTCTGGCTCTGGCTCAGGGCAGGGCTGGCTCTGGAGTTCTTTTGACGTGCTCCCTAAGTCTTCGAGACACGGTGCTGGAAGCAATGTTTACCTCTCCCACATTGTCCCCGGCGGGGATCGAGCCCGCGATCTTCAGCTCAGCAAGCCAACAGTTTACCGACAGCGCGGAACAGCAAGAAACACCGATGTCATGCCTGAACGCGCATCAACGCGCGGATTGGCTCGCGTTGAGCGCTAGCTTTCTTCTTAACTTCTCTGCAGATCGAATGTTTTGCGCGTCGGTGTCGATACTCCCCTGCGGGTATTCCTTGAAAGCATCTTTGGTTTAAAGCATTTTGTTCTAATCTGCAACGAAGCTTCGCTCGTCCTTGTCCTCGATTACAGCATACTGTTCGATTTTTCAGTAGGATTAAATAATCTGTTTTCGTCGTCGGGTCGCGTAAAAACGGTATCTGCGATTTGCAATTCAACGAGAACCGTTGCTTCCTGCCTCCAGAGGGCCAAGTGGATGTGTTTACTTTTTCTCAACCATTCCAACACATGCAATCACTTTGACTCCATTCGTGATCCGTAAAGGGCCAATCAACTATGTTTGCCTTTTTGGCTGAGGGCCAGCGTTACGAGTCGGCGATGACAACGACGATTGCTTCCTTATGTTTTATAGTGAACTTTTGCTCTTTTTATTCGATGTGAGCGCCCTCAAGCATCTGTGGCTGCCGTAAGGGCAGATGGAGAAAGAGGAAGGAAGCAAGGCCGTTAGCACGCGTCATGGACCGGCTCTAGGTGAACTATACGTGTCGACGTTCGCTTGCGGGAGAAGCACAAGAAAAACCGTCGCATGAATCGAGCCCACCGGACGAAGGATATGCTTAACGGCAAAACAAACAAAACAAAAAAGAAAGAGAAAGAAAGAAAGGGTTAGTCATACAAGAGGCTTGCTATTCCATATAACAAAGGAAGACTACTCCTGCAGTAATCGCTGTTCAGGCAGACACTGCATTGAGACATCACAAAACGCCCAGGAGTCCAGCGTCCCGATGGATCTGTAGCAGCGCAGTTGGTGACCCTAGCGCCCACCAGCCTTAGCATGAGCAACACGATTTACCTGCTCTACCTTCATGCGCCTTGTTGAACACCTCATGTAGTTTCTTTTTCCAAGGAACTACGACGGCCGCGCGTCAGATCGTCTCCGGCAACCTGGTCGTCGGTTAGCGCATCGTCGATGGCAGTAGCACTGTAATAGCACCGCCTGGACAGAAGGCTCTCGTTGAGATTCTCTGCTTGGTCTCGTCTAGATATGTATCTATGTTTTATTATCGTCTAATATTTATTAGGTGAAAAAGGAAAGTACCCATGATTTTCTTTTTGTACCTCCTCTAAGCTGGATGAGAAAGGCGGGAATGTTAGTTCTCTGTCGTTTGCTTATTTTGTCCTCTTCATTTTTGGCACTTGTTCACAAAGTGTGTGGTCATCTCGAAGACAAAGGAGTCCATAATATGCATGGCACTTTCTGAAGATATCTTCTTCAGACAGCAAGTTCGTCCTTTGTAAGTTTGAGTGGCAATCTTAAATATAGGCTATAGATTAGAGGCTACTCCATGAGTGTTTGTGTCGATAAACCAATTTGGTATCAATCAACCTTGACATTGTGTGAATTGACGCAATATTTCACTTAGAATGAGCAACAACAACAAATGAAGCTGTCGCAAAAACTAAGGGTATTTACGTTGTGGTAGACATGGCGTTGTTAAGCCTATAATCGCGGGAAAGTTACTGTGAAAAAAAAAAAAAAAAGCTAAGTAGCTGTTTCCACTAGCTAGTGATAATAGTGAGTTAAAGTTACTTTTTGAAATATAATCCAGTCACCAAGTTCAAGTAACTTAGCTACTTCATACTTACTTTTGAAAAAACGGAGTCGTAGTAAATACTAACTTGATTGTAGCGCTTGTATTGTCGAAACGCAATTGCTTCTCATGTCACAATAAAGATCCAGTTGCTTTTCGTAGTAGCATCAGTGCGCTCTGATCACTTCAGCCCAAACACATCCCACACTAAAAAGTTGTTCAAAAGGGCAGCTGGCGGTTCGTCGCGACAACGTTCTAAAGAGCAATGTTTCGAAACTGATACGTGGAAAAACTTTCCGATCGAAGAATCCGACAAGACTCTATCAGAAATTCTAATGGTCGATTAGAATATTTTGATGGACCATCAAAACAGCTTGTCGGCACATTAACACCTCCTAGCGGTCCAACAGGACTGTTAGCGGTCCGACAAATGCTGTCGGTCAGTGTCCGTCAGGTCGGCCGAAGGGCCGCGCAAAAAGGCCTGATGGTACCACAAGGCCCCTGGCGGCCCAACAAATGGTATCCAACAGCCCATTAGGGGAGCTTAGTGGTCCCACAGGAGAACCCAATGATCCGTCTACGCTCAAACAGGTGATGCGTCATAGTAGATCAAGGACCCCTAATGGGACATCAGAGATATGGCACAGCGTATAATCGCCAGAACACTCTATGCAAGACGCCGTAAAGTTCAGAACTGCAAAAGATAAGACGGAAACTGCGTCCTGTCCTGTCCTAGTCTTGTCCTTTAGTGTTTCCTTGTGTCGAAAGTTCTAGCTGTTATAAAAAACGAGCAACGCTGTAGCCGACGTTCTTACAGTATGCAATATGGCGGCTCGCTTTGTCCTGACAGGCCGATAGACCTCCGGCCGTCAAGCTACTAATGTTTTATGCCGTCTGACTCATTGCGACTCTGAATATTCTAATATTGCTTCAAGATGCAGTTAAATATGACGTGACCCCCATAAAACTTCCCCAAAACTGGTCAGCTCTCAGAGACTCAAGCTGCGAATGGCCCCAGCGTGTAATGACGACTGAGCATCGCTCTCACGCTCGCAGCCTATAAAAGGCCACGTGCCATGCGCCAGCACCATAAGCATCCATAAAAGGACTGGGAGCTTCATGCGTGGACGTCGCTTTCCGTATGTCCGCCGAACGTCGCGTGTCGGCAGCTTCAAAAATTTTCCTAGTCCTGACGGAATTCTCTGATGGAATGGAGCGTTGCGAGAGGGGGAAAAGACGCACGATTGCACTGCAGAAGTTCGACTCTCGATGGACCTACATAATGCCTCAACCAAAAGGAGTAAGAAACACAGACGTCGTATTAGTCTTGAGTCTCCAAGCCATTCCTCTCTTCAGTGTTGCGTGTGTGAGTAAATGAATAAATTTAGACACCTCACCCCTTCTATTTAACTGCGGCTGCAAAGAGAACTCTCGGATTCGCCAAATCACGGAAGACAAGCTGTAGGCATAGTATATGTGCTAACCGCATCCACTTCCACTTGCGTCTCTCCTGCTGCTGATAAAAAGGTCGTCGGGGCAGTACTGCTTGCGGTGTTGTTCCGGAAAGATTTTCCTTATATCTCTCCTGCTTGATGTCAATACATCCAGTTACACGTTGATGCCAATGTATCAAAGGAAATGGACAGCCATCCTAAGTGAGCTTTTGGGCCTTCAGTTCTGGAGAGCGTTTTTTGTTTCTGTTTACTTCTTGAAATGCTGTGCGCATTGTATACTTTGTAAGGACTTGGAAACAAGAGAAAGAACTGAAGCAAGAGAGATTAAATTGTGTCATGCGAGGAGCCTGAAAATAGACAGAAAGAAACACATTTTACTTTTTACTATTTTTTTTTACTTTTGCGGAGCTCCCATCAAACCGCTAAACCGTTAGTCCTATTGGAGATGTCCGAAATTACGATAGGACTATTGGCCTAATGGTGCCATTAGGATTGCCTCTGATGGATTTTTCGATCGGGATGCCATTATACCTCAGTAACATCGTCACAGATGCATTTTACGGCAAGTTTTACCAAGAGTGGCAACTAACAAGTTACTTTCCCAGAGTAGTGTCCTCTTACTGGGATAAATAACTGGCGGCTACAGTTGCAAATGAGTTGTTTTTTACGAAACAATGGATAAAAATCTACAAGGTCTCATTGGATGGCCGGTTGTGTCACGAGCTTGTGCAGCTGTGACACTTTGTGTTCCATTGCACCACGCAACACACTGTGCAGAATATTGGGGAAGATTATTTTTCTTATTTTATTTATTTATTTATTTATTTTGTACGGCGTGGATGGCGAAGCAGAGACCCTTACAGAAGCTTTTCCGTTGAGCTCTGACGTCGGAGCAGGGAGACCTACTGGGTCTCGTGATATCTCTTTGGCGGATACCGTGACATCACCGTGACGTCTCAGCCGGACGAGTTTTGCGGTGCCAATTTTCAACGCTTGTTGCTACAGTTACAGAACTGATTTGGATTTCAAGTTCTTTTAAAGATTTTTGGAATTGACGTTTTTCCTGCTGAGGTAGTTGTGGCTTATGATGTGGTAAAAGCCGCGCATTCATTGTTCGTTTTTTGTATGAGTTTTGGTATGCTACTTAGGCACATGAGGTCGTATACAAAACAGTATACGACGTAAAACGTTGTACGGATAGATTTGTGCCGCTGTGTCTGTTCCAGCACGAGGGAGAACTCGTAGGTAAACGGTTGCTCGAAATATGTTACGAACAAGGAAGTATGCCTTTGAGACACAGCTAGAATACGCAATAAAACGACACTTTATTTGGATGACTGTGGATGGGACACTTAATCATGGCAGTATTCGATCTTCTACATCGTCGCCATTTAACGAAACTGTAATGATGAACTTAACGGTGAGGACCAAATTTTATAGATATGTAAACCGGTATTTTAGTGCGGCACGTTGATGAGCTGAATTTGACAATGAACCAAGCGTTTTTCGCATGTTGCACAGACCAAACGTCCAGATGATTTAATCAAATGTACATTATGTGTAGTCCAAAGAGGTTTGTTGGAAAATGAAATGAAGAATAACGTGATCCAGATTTTTCAGGTTGCAAAAAAGAAAAAAAAAGAGGCTAGGGGCCACTGGGCGGTAAAGGGTGCCACAGTGGGTAAAGAATTTGTGAATTAAGCAGTTGTTAATTATGGCAACCTATGTGCTAGCCTATCCCACCGAAAACTGACTTTGCCCGTGCTCAAGTTTAAGCCTTTCAACCAATACTGCGTGGACTTGCATCATCCAAACAAAACATCCAGAGATCCACCTTAGCGATGGTAACGTACATCTATCGCCCATTGTGCCGCATGTACGGGTGCTTCCACGGGTCACCAGCTTCAACAGGACGCGAAATGTGCTTTGACAAAAACCTTTATTCACACTTGGACTGCATCGGCGCTCTTCAAGCGAGCGTAAAATGCATGGAATATGGTTTAATGCAGCCTTTCCGACCAATAAATAAATGACTCGCGACGGTTCACCGTGGCGACGGTGCCGTGGCCGTCGCCGGTATATCAGGCGACGGTTCACCGTGGAAACCTGGAAAGACGAAACGATTTTTCCAGTTAGTGAACGCCATAGCGTACTGCCACATGTGGACACGCATATCTACAAGTAATCAGGTGATGCATGAAAGATAATAGAGAGTTTCACGGTAACATCTCCGAAAACATGGTAAGCCAATTGCATGATTCCTTCGGAGTGTGTGACATCACGTTGCTGATATTCTGATTGACTGACAGCGATACGGGATCAGAATCGGAAGGTGCTTACGATTTCCTAAAACTCCCTAACAGTGAAAATAATGTTACAGAACGACACAATGTCATATAACGAGCAAAGAGTGTCAATACAGTTTGCGCACTCTACTCTGCAGCGCACGTCTCCTTTCTGAGAAATTTCCAGCCCTTTTAGAACTACAGACGTCCGGACACATGAAGCTTGGCAACGAACAACTAGCAACTTCGTGTCCTCAGGACAAAGGAACACACGAGAATCGCTCAAATATTCCTTACCGCCATGACTGTGTATGTGTGACTCCGTGTCTGCGTTCGGAGTTCGTAAGATTCCAGAGCGGAACCACGTTCCGAGCGCAAATGAAACTGTTGTCGTATACTTTATTTACGATCAAACTTCTTTGAATAAGTCTGCTTTATAATGGCGGCGCCCTATACTGGGAGCCAGGCAGACGTGCTATAAACCAGCGTTTGAGCGAGATATGTGCGTGGCTGCACAGCCCGCTTTGACAGAGATGTCTTCAAAGGAATTGCCGCATCCGTCCTGGCCAGTTCCGAAATTATAGGGCCTTTTTACTCCTCGTTCGTCACGGACAATAACGCCGAAAACACGACGCGAATTCGTGTAGTTGTTTCTGTGCAATTTGACGCAATGCGCGGCAAGAGCAGACGCCGGATGTCGAGAGTATGGCGGAATTCCCTCCTTGGAAATCGGAGGAAACGTCACACGGACTAGACCAATCAGGGAGCGCCTTTTTGCAGGCTGGCGGGCGTCTACACGTCGCGGAAATCTGTGATCGGATTGTGGAATGTCGGAATGTCCTTTCTGGGTTAGCGCAGGACGTGTTCGTACAACCAGGAACGTAACACAGCGTTTCACGCGGCATGGTCGCGCCAGATCTCGCACTCGTAAGCGATTGGTGTGTTTTCAGAGAGCTTTTCACTTAGTATATTGCGATGCGAACGTGAAGCAGGCGACCTCAGAAACATGCACTCGCCTGCGCTGCTCACTGTGTACCTGGCATTATGATGTTACTACTACTGGGGCTTCCTTGGCTGCAGAGAGAGAGGGAGAGAAATTTCGCAAACTATAGAATGTGAAGCGGCGCGAAACATCGGTCTCATACACACACTTCCGGATGCGGTAGTCCCCAGCAAAGCTGTTATGTGACCAATACTTACATTTTATTTCTTGTGAAGTTGTACAGCTGGGGCAGCGCTGTACGTTGCTGGCAATGAGTAGCTGGTGCGGTAGGTCACTGTGGGACTCAGCTGACGGTACGTGACAGTTGGGCTGGTATAACGGTAGGTGGTGACCGTCGGCGCGGAGACTGTATAAGCTCCATGAACGGATGAAACGGTTGGATGGACGTTGTAGCGAACCCCTCCGATACCATAACCGACGTGTGACAATACTGGGCTCTGATGCACGACAGCACCTGGTAATGAGCCGGCATGGTATCCCAGGGTACCGACTGCAGTTGCTGGTGCGTGGAGAGCAATGTGCGAAGCGGCTCCGCGTCCAAAGACAAGTCCAACATGGTGAGGGTGTCCACCTGGATAGGCAGGAACGTTGTAGCGGTGACCACCGAGGCCGAAGCCGTATCCATAGAGACCGTGGCCCACAAGCGGGACGTGCTGGACTACTGCACTGGGAGCTGAAACTGCGTGGTAGGCAACGCCTGGAGCCTGGTGGACGACCGTGGATGGGGTGGAGAGGGCTGTGGTTCTTAATCCGAATTGTGAAGTTGTGTGTTGGGATGTCCCTGGAACGTATCCGAAGCCGACTGGAACACCATAACGGTAGCCACCTAAGCCATAGCCATAGCCGAAGAGAGCTTGTCCGTGAGCAGGTGTCTGGCGGATGACATACGTTGGTGTAGCAACTGTGTGGGTGCGGTAGCTAAGACCAGCAACTGGTTGGAAGGCAGCGAAGGCACCAGGAACCGCTGAAGTGGCTGAATGGTATCTAATTCCATAGCCAAATCCAGGTCGTGTTACAGTATATCCAGGAACGATGTGGTAGGCAGCGCGGTACGCAGCGCCATAACCATAACCAGGTCTGTAAACCAAGCTTCCCGGCGTGGTGGTGATTCCATATCCGGTGCCACCGACGCCATAGAGACCGTAACCACCTTGTCCAACGAGTGCTCCGGTACCGTGAACTGCAACGGCACCAGGGTGGGTGGTGACTCCATATCCGGCGCCGCCGACGCCTACGAGACCGTAACCACCATGGCCAACGAGTGTTCCGGTACCGTGAACTGCGACGGCACCAGGGTGGGTGGTGACTAAGGCGTGGCCCGGGTACTGTCCTATAACGGTAGCTTGGCCAGCACCTCGCGTTTCAGTGACGACAGCGCCTGGGACCTGGCCAACGAAGGTGGCGCCACCTTGACCGCCAGCCACAGCTCCCTGTTTGGTTGTTGTAACTACAGCACCAGGGGCGTGACCGAGAAGAGTAACACCTCCGTGACCAACAAGGTATCCGGAAGTGCCACGAGATTCGGTGACGGTGGTACCAGGGGTTTGGCCGACTAGGATTCCGCCTCCGTGGCTCGTCCTCGTTGTCTCCGTGACAAAACCTCCTGGGGTTTGCCGGATCAGAACGCTGCCAGGGTGACCACTCCTTGTAGTTTCTGTGACGACGACACCTGGGGTATGACCAACAAAGACGGTACCGGGGTGGCCAGTCCTTGTAATGTCCGTAACAACAGCTCCTGGGGTTTGGCTAACGAGAAGACCACCGGCTTGCCCGGTCCTTGTAGTTTCAGTGACGACGGCTCCTGGAGTTTGGCCGACCAACACTGTGCCTGTGTGGCCAGTCCTAGTGGTTTCGGTGACAACAGCTCCTGGGGCCTGGCTGACCAGAAGACCACCGGCTTGCCCGGTCCTTGTAGTTTCTGTGACTACGGCTCCTGGTGTTTGGCTGACGAACACTGTGCCTGGGTGGCCAGTCCTAGTAGTTTCGGTGACAACAGTTCCTGGGGTCTGGCTGACGAGAAGCCCACCAGCTTGCCCGGTCCTTGTAGTTTCTGTGACTACGGCTCCTGGCGTTTGGCTGACGAACACTGTGCCTGGGTGGCCAGTCCTAGTAGTCTCGGTGACAACAGTTCCTGGCGTCTGGCTGACGAGAAGCCCACCGGCTTGCCCGGTCCTTGTAGTTTCTGTGACTACGGCTCCCGGTGTTTGACCAACAAGAACAACGCCCCCATGTCCGGTCCTGGTGGTTTCGGTAACAACAGTTCCTGGAGCGTGACTAACCAAAATACCGTCCTGTCGAGTTCCTGTTATGGCAACACCTGGAGTATGGCTGACAAGAACTCCTCCACCGTGCCCAACAAGTGCTCCTCCCTGCCCTGTATGCGTAGTTTCGGTAACAACGGATCCTGGAACATGGCCCACCAATGTTGCTCCGCCGTGTCCCACGAGAACACCAGAGTGACCAGCTCCGCGAGTGGTGTCAGTGACGACCACTCTACCTGGAACTTGTCCAACGAGGGTGACACCAGCCTGCCCAGCCGCAACACCTCCCTGGCTCACGCGTTGAGTTTCAGTGACGACAACCCCGGGCACCTGACCAATAAGTGTAGCCCCGGCGTGACCGTAGCGATGGGTCTCAGTAACTATGCTCCCTGGGACATGACCAACGAGCGTGGCTCCAGCTTGGCCGACTCGTTGAGTTTCAGTGACAACACCTCCGGCAGCATGTCCAGCGTGGGCACCACCCTCCTGGCCAAAGCCTGCTCCACCTTGAGTAAAACCTACCCCATGTCCAGCAAGGGAACCGCGAGCACCGCTTCCAGTGACAATGGTTCCCCCTACACCTCGGGAGCCTGGAGCGAGAAGACCAGCACCACCACCGACGCCAGTTAGCTGATAGTCTTCATCAAAGCGTCCTAAGATGGTACCCGTTGGGGCGCTGCCAGCCACTCCGTGAGAGTAAGCACCGGCTCCCCGGTAGTCCAGTCCGAGTGCTTGTACACTGCCAATGCTGGCTCCATGATAATGATTGGCGCCTGGGCCTCGGACGATGTATCCCACTCCACCGAGAGGATTTGTTACAAGGGCATGGAGTCCGGCTGACAAGGCTTGTGAGAGGAGCCCGCAGAAGAGAACAGCAGTCTAGATGAGCAGAAACAGAAGAAAAACGAAATGAATGTTTTTCCAATGACTGTTGAACGTGAAGCATCGAAAATGATGGTGGTCATCGTGAACAGCCCTTCCTTCTCACCACGGTCTACGTACCTCAAGTTCGCTTTTTCTAAGTGTACATATGCCTTCCACTTCAACAATATTGAGGTCCTATTTTCAGGGCCGGCGTCTACTTTTCGCCTCCTGGGGGCAAGTGGGAAATTTGCGCTCCCCCCCCCCTCCCTCTTATTCTTGATTTTCTTTCGCTCTTCTGTCATCCTAAAACGGGCTTTTTCCTGCACGAAAGGTGACTTTTTGTCGTCCCCTCATGCGGGATCAGGGAGGCAATTGCCCCTCTGCCGCCCCCATAGACGCCGGCACTGCTTTATGCTGTCTTGAGATCAGGCGAGAGTGTTACAACAGGAAGCACAGTGCATGAGCGAGGATAGCCAATCACGAAAGGAAAACTTATAAACACACAAATAAAAGGTTTCTAGTTGAAGTATGAGGCGGTGGTAAGAGATCGATGGCATGACATCGAGAAGGGCATTCCTGTTAGAGATGACCACGCGTAGTGCGACAGCTGTGAAACGATGATCCATCTACCGACACTCCTCGAAACGACGAATCCGTCCTCGACATCGACCGCCCTCTGTGTACGTAAAGCTGATCTGCATGAATCTCAGTGATGTTGCCGTAAACCAATAGATGGCCCTACGTGAACAGTGTTTTGCTTTGCTTCGTCTGCGTTTAGTCACACTTGCATCAGTCGTTCCTCCTCTACAGGATATTTTGTTCGGTTTTATATTTCCCTGCTTCTTTTTTTTTTTTTTTTTTTTGTTAAGAAACGTGGGAAGAGAACACGCTTGAGGAACACGGTACTGCAGATGGAACGTGCTACTTCAGTCAAGAAAGGTGGCACACCTCCGCCCGTTTCTGTATCTTCTTTAGATCGGCCTAAGTTACAAGTAACTTGTAGTTGTAACTATAGTTAGTTTTTGCGGTAA
This sequence comes from Ornithodoros turicata, assembly GCF_037126465.1. Taxonomy (NCBI): domain Eukaryota; kingdom Metazoa; phylum Arthropoda; class Arachnida; order Ixodida; family Argasidae; genus Ornithodoros; species Ornithodoros turicata. Next base: position 82,296,885 of record NC_088204.1, read on the forward strand.
CTAGGTAAACTAGCTAAAGTACATTGTAACTATCTTGTTACCGGTTACCGATTTTATTTAAAGTACCTGCAAATAAATAAGTAATAATAATAACTAATAAAGTCTCTCAGGTATTGCAACGTTTTCCACCCGTCAGTTCCCTAGTATCGTTTTGTCGAGGCTTCAAGTAGGTACACTGCCGTTCTTCCCAACCAGGAATTATCATACGCAGCCAAAACTGGCTGCGTTCACACGGACCAACTTTCTCCACCAACCATGACCAACTTTGGAGTTGGTCTGAGTCCGCCGACACCACCGATCACGACGAACTCGAGTTGCTCCGTATCAGTCGCCGATCGAAAATTCCAGAAAGTCTCTGGCGTTCTAGCCAATCAACGAGACGAGCATTGCCACGTGACTCCCAATGGCGTCATGTGATTTCCTTCGTGCTGTACTACCTGCCATGGTTTCGCGAATCCCAGGCGTAGCAAACGTATCAATAGGCACGATGGCGAAACACAACACGCGGAAGACAAACACGCGGGACGTCTTTGTCTCAACCTTTCCTAACAAGAAATGACAAGAAGCATAGTTGACCGCCATTGTTGCTCCAAGGTCGAGGCGGGAAAGAGAAAGGACGGCGTGACACTTTCCCCAATCCAGCGACTTTCACCCAGGCAGCACAATGTACTGAAAGTCGAGTGCAATGGGAGTGGACGGTATGTACGTCTTATCAATGTTCTTTAGTTTCCTCGGGTCTGTTCATGGCCTTCCACCTACCCGTCCACCCCCATTACACTCGACCTTTAGTACATTGTGCTGCCTGGGAACAGGCAACGGTCCCTCCACGAAAACCTGAGATAACCCAACACCATATCGACCATATCGTTCGTCCTTATCAGTTAAGATTTTCTGTTTGTGTGATAGCATCGCCGTAGGAATATACTAACGCCTCTTTCCTAACGTATCTTATGTGACGTGACTCAATCACCTGCCTGAAATGGCGATCTGCTGACTTGCACCCAAACAACGGCTAACGGCGATTTTGCGCAAGTCATCATTTATAAGTCCCAAATCTCGCCACATCAGCATTGGCCATCGTCAGCAGTGCACAGGTGGGCGACTTTTGAGCGTGTGGCGTCGGAAGGTCACGTCGAACGTTATGTCCTCCCGTCAGGGTGAGAGACGCACCTCTGAAAGCCCAGTGCAAAGCCAGTGAAGTATTAAGGGAAGAAAATTAGCCGAAGCTCATTGGCTGCACGTAGAACATGTGTTTATAAGTCCCAAGCGTCGCCACACCAGCACTGTCCAGCTGTTTCGGCCTCATGGGCCATCGTCAGCAGTGCGCAGGTGGGCGACGTTTGAGCGTGTGGTGTCGGAAGGTCACGTGGAACGTGATGTCCTCCCGTCATGGTGAGAGACTCACCTCTGAAAGCCATTTCAGGCAGGTGGTTGAGTCACGTCAGATAGTAGGTTAGGAAAGATGTGTGTTAGTGCTCCTACGGCGATGCTTTAACAGAAACAGAAAATCTTCATTGATGCGGGCGAACAGTATGGTTTATAAGGTGTTCGGTTATCTCGGGTTTTCTGGAGGGCACTGTGACCCTTGCTTTGTATGTCTATTGCTTGCTTTTTTTTGTCATTTCTCCTTGATAAAGATTGAAAGTACGACGTTCCCGGTGTTTGTCTTTTTGTTTCGCCGTCGTGTGTCTCTTTAGTTATGTACCAACCGGATCCTCCCATCGCTTATATCAACAGGCATTTTTTGAAGATAATGATGAGCTTTTGGGCGAAATCAGCTGACTTATGTTTGAATAATGGCAGTTGAAGAAAGGCACCATCAATTGGATTCGAACACACACCCTCCGATTGCCGAAAGGTTGTTTGTTGGTGGAGCTACCCAGTTACCGGTACGTGCGTGAACACGGATATTAGAGAGTTTTAGCAGACCGTTGATAAGATGGCTTGCGTTGAACCGTATCAACCGGAACCAATCAGTGCATAAGATTCTGAGTCATGCACGACTGCGATTGGTTCCGATAGGCACGATAACCTTATCAACGGTATACTAAAACTCACTATTGTGCCATCTCGGTGTTGGTCATAAGACGTTGATTCGAGTTTGTGCAGAAAGTTGAAGCGTCTGAACGCGGCCTTACGCTACTCTTCTTTTTTTTTTCTGATTCCGTGTTAGCGCCTCGAAGTAACTGTGGCTATGAGCACCGTACAGACGTGGACAGATGGAGAGAGGACAGCAGGAAGGAGTGGGGGACAGGGGGGTTAGTACGCGTCCCGGACCGACTTCGGGTGGAACTGTGCCGACATTCGTCCGTTTCGGAAAACCCGGGGAGAACCTCAGACATACAGAGCCGGTGGTAGGATTCGAACCTACCACCTCCCAGTCTTAAGCACGACCTTGGCTACCACCAGCGACCGGGACGCCTTAATCCACTCGGCCATGCCGCTGGTGCTTTACGCTACTGCCAACCAGAGTAAATTAGGCCTAAGCTCTAGGCGCCAATTAAGAGTCCGCAGATCACGGGCAGACACTGGTAGCAGCAGAAATCCTGCGTTTGAAATCGCTTGCGGCGATTGGGTGCCGACACCTGACTGTTTGTGTCCACGCAGCGAATGGGTGAGGAGCCTAGGTATAGTATTTCCCTTCCCACAGAGCGCACTCTTGCGATAAAGACATCCAGTCCTCTCTCGTAACTTCGTAATATAACGGCAGCCCCAATTGAAGAAGGCTCCTAAACTTCCCACTGGCGCTGTTGGACATCAGCTTTCATGTAACGGCAGTTAGCGGTGATTGAAACCTGTGCGTGAAGCGATGTCAAGCTGGGTGCGTCCTCGGTCGAGATTGACGCGTGACACGGCTCGTTAGTGCCTCGATACCTCTGGGTGGAAACTGTATTTTGCATCAGAGTCTATCAGAGTGCATCGGTGGCAACTCAACAAGGAGAAGGCGTATCTTAAATACAGGGTGAATTTAGCGAAGGTTACACATTTCGACGGGGTCGTAAAAATATAAGATAACGTCTCTGGCGCTTCAAACTTTGCAGACTGATAGTCATTCGCTCGAAGTTTTACCCTTATTTTTTTTTTTTCAAACGTTATTACTCTGTAGAAGAAGAAAAAAAAAGTTAGAAGCAAAGCAAATTCTCACCCCGTGCATTTTCTATGGCCTGTACCGCCCGCAAACCGCCATTTTTTTATCTCTGTCTGCTTCACGTTCATATCACCACGTATAGGTGGCGTTACCTGGAGACGAAGTAAACCAGAACCTATGGAACAACCAACAACAACCAGGTGGACTAGATGCAGGGTTTCGAGGCAGCGCCATCTATACGCGGTGATGTGAACGTGAAGCAGAGAGAGGAAAACATGGCTTGTTTTCGGCCGGTATAGGGCATAGAAAATGCATGGGGTGAAAATTTGCTTGGCTTCTAACTTTTTTTTTCTACAAAATGATACCGTTTGAAAAAAAAAATATCGATAAAACTTGAAACAAATGACTAGATAAGTGCGCAAAGTTTGAAGCGCCAGAGACGTCACCTTCTATTTTTTTACGACGCGATCGAAATGTGTGACCTTTGCTAAATTCACCCTGTAGTTTACATCCGGGTCGTAATCTTTGAGACGTTGTAAACCAAACTGATGTCTGGCTCTGCGAGCGAACACGATATTACCACCAACAACAGCTCTGCGTTTGATTCTAGTAGAAGATAACTGCTCACGATATCACTTCAGAGTAACTTGTGTCCCCACAGAAGGGTAGAAGATCCGGAGAACCGGTACGGAAATGTTAACGGAAGTGCCTCAGGACGAGAGCCACCGATATTTCGAGAGCAAGCACGGGATATCACGGGCTCGATCCCGGCCGAGGACGGTAGCGATGTGGGGGAAGTAAACATTGCTTCCAGCACATGTCAAAAGAGCCCCCAAGCGGTCGAAATTATCCCAAGTCCTACCCTGCGGCGCACGTGCAGCATGAAGCCACACAATATTGTGGGCGGAGTCACCTTACGTGAAAAGTTACTTCCAATTATTATTATTAGCGAATATCCTACTGTACAGCCTGACAGTCAGATGATCGCCTGTGATGTCATAGCACGCGCATCAAGTACTTGGATAAAGTCCACAGAGATGAAACGGCAGAAGAAACCATAATCTGCATGGGCCGGCTTACCGTGAACGTGCCTCCCGGCGGCCGGCATTTAGATTACTTCAAATAACTCCTCCGAATAAATCGTAATCGAGCTGTTCCGTGCATGATACTCTCTGTAACTCAGGTGCAATTTGAACTCACATTCTAGACCTACTTGGCGTAATTGTAGAGGATCCCTAGATTTCTGCTAAGCCCTCTCAACGAAAGTATCACGAGAGAAACACCAGCGTATGGTTAGACTGGGGGAAGTGACGAGGTGGGTTCGAATTCCGGCACTTGCTGCGTTGTCCGAGGTTTTTCCTGGGTTTTCCGGCAGACACTCCACACGAATGTCGGCACAATTCCCCTGATCTCGGCCCAGGACTCACACTAACCCCCCCTTCCACTTCTTCCTGCTGTCCTCTCTCCATCTGTGCACGTCTGTACGCCGCTCATAGCGACAGTTGCTTGGCGGCGCTAACACGGAATTTTCAAAAAAAAAAAAAAAAAAGAAGGAGAAGAGTAGGAAAGTATGCTGACGATGGGCCCTGAAGCTACGAGCAGCACCTCAGCAAAAAGAAACTTGTATACCACTTGAAGCGAAAGAAAGAACGTACGTACGCGGTCTGACCAATTTCACTTTCCAGCCGAGACAACAGCACTGCAACTATAATAGAGTATGAGTATACGCGAGTATACTTCATCCTCCTCCCCCCCTCCCCCCACATACACACTCATATCTACATGGGTTATGCGCGTGTGATGCGCTAATTTGCTACAACACTCAACGAGAAGCCTTATGTACTCACAATGAGTTTCATGGTGCCGCTTCCCAGGTCCGAGACACGCAGCCACACTTGCTCTTCGTGGTCATCCTTTTTATACCACTGACCTTGACTGAGTTTTTCTTTTCTTTTTTTTCTTTTTTTTCTGTGTCATATGTATCCTGCTGTAACTGTCCAAGCAATCGAATGTTTCAACTTTCATAGCACGGACCCCGGATGGATTATATAATTACGCATGACAAGCGCATCTTCAAGTTGGACCCCCCGAGGAAGTCTTGTGAGGGGGTGTTCCCCTTTCCCAGGTGAACGAGTTATGGAAACGGACGGCAAATTGTGAAATGGGAAGATGAGAAAGGAGCTGATCCGGCTTTAAATTATATTATTCGGTTCAACGACGAGGTCGGCCAACGGGACCAGAAGGACGCATACATGCAGAGGGGATGCCCCGCGACGATTTATAACGACTCGACTCTTGGAGGGGGGAATTTGAGCGGCGTCGGAAGAGAGTCTCTGTTGAGCGTTATCGTGCTCTGGATCTGGAATGAAAGAGGTAACATAAGCGGGTAATAAAAGTTCCGATAGAAATTGATTGAATGCTGTTTGAAATGTATGTCACAGTGTGGGTTATTCAGCAGATAATACAGCATATAAGTGCCGTGATCTGTTCTACCGCAGTTTTCTAGCAAATTAGCGTTCCCTGTCACATGACTGGTTGTGCCGGGTTTTCAAGCTGTTAAACATAACCTGTCCGTCTGCTGCTTTACGGTGTTTGAAGAGCGCTTACTTCTCTACGTGGTGGAAAAACACAGTGATTGATTTGCCCGTGAATTAAATTTTATCGGCAAAAAGACAGACACAAGAGGCGTAATCTCCATCGACATGAATGCTGGCTACTCCATAGTACTTGTCGCTGCATGCCATATGCTGATGAAAGAGGAAGGTAGAAAAAAATAATCCTGATTTAAAAGAGGTATGGGACTTCGAAGACAAACTGACTGACAAAAATATCACTTAAGGAATGGAAAGTCCAGGAAAGAGTCAAAACACTTTGTCTGCACCGCTGCTCTGCCCCAAACATGACAGGTAATTTTTCTTACAGCATAACATTTGTTTATTTTCTACTTATCTTACATGAGGTGCAATAAATAAAGCTTCGCTGAGGTGACGTAGCTCCGCGGTAATGTGCCGCTACGCTCGGTTATTTAGTTATTTAGTGCAGGTACTTAGCACCGTAGCCGTAGCCGGCACCGTAGCCGGCACCGTAGCCGACACCGTAGGCAGCACCGTAGGCTGGGACGGCAGCGGCGCCGTAGCTGACGGTCTTAGCGACAGCTGGAGCAGCGTGGTAGGCAGCAACAGGGGCAGCCTGGTAAGCGGAGCCGTGGTAGGTGGCAACAGCTGGAGCGGCATAGCCGACGGTCTTTGCAACACCGACAGCTGGGGCAGCGTAGGCAGCTACTGCTGGAGCGGCGTGGTAAGCAGCACCGTAGGCAGCCACTGGGGCAGCGTGGTAGGCAGCACCGTAGGCAGCCACTGGCGCAGCGTGGTAGGCAGCACCGTAGGCAGCCACTGGGGCAGCGTGGTAGGCAGCGCCGTGGTAGGAAGCAACAGCTGGTGCAGCGTAGCCAACGGTCTTAGCGACACCGACGGCTGGGGCAGCGTAGGCAGCTACGGCTGGAGCAGGATGGTAGGTAGTGGAAACGGTCTTGGAGACGGCAGCTGGAGCAGCGTAAGCAGCAACTGCTGGAGCGGCGTAGGCACCGTATCCACCATGGACGCCGTAAGCGCCGTAACCACCGTATGCTGGAGCGGCGAAGCCAACGGTCTTGGCGACAGCTGGGGCAGCAGCGTAGGTGGCAACGGCAGCTGGGGCAGCGGCGTATCCTCCGAAAACTGCGGCGACGAGGCCGAGGAGAACAGCAACGGACTGTAAAAAGAAAGCTGCGGTGTTAGACAGCCCAGTCGGCAGTTCCAACCTTCCAAGTCTAAGAAGTCCATGTTCGTGTTTGGATAGAAAGATATTGCTGATCAAGAACACCACACAAAACTTGGTTTTTGAAATGCGATTAATACATCAAGGTATGTTTCCTTGTGCTCCAACTCTGAATATGAAAGACATCCTCTGCGATGCCCAGCTGTTATGATACTGAGAATCATGACGCCGGAATGATGTAGCCAGAAAGCGAAGAATAGTTATTTGCATGCTTAATATTCGCCTCGCACGTGAAACTTGTGGTGGATGCTGTTTGGAATAGCATGACATGAACTGAGTCGGGGGCACACTATAGTAATGCGACGTTAATATCTACATCTATTAAGTGATATAGTGATGTACTCTTCGAATTATATAACGATAACGTAACTGAGCTGACTTTGTGAGTCTACTTGCTGTAGTTACACGTACCTAGTGCCTGTGCCTGTACCTAGTGCCTAGTGTCTGAACGATTTCTCTATCATAATATGAACAGTTTAACCGGCAACGTTTTTCTCTTCAATTAAACCTAATCTTAAGAAGTGTAGCTTGAAGCGAGCGAGTTAAGGCAGTTGAGCGATGACCGGTATGCCTACATATCTCTGAGACAACAGTTTGCGCTGCAGCGTTAGTATCCATTGGTTCGGTCCACGCTTCCTGCCAACATGGTGTTGAAACTTACCAGAGTCTGCATGGTTGGTTGTGGGGCCTGCAAAGGAGCGAAGTCAACGAAACTGATGGTGATTTGCGAATGGTGATTTTGACCGGTGTGGCCTCTGGTTTTATAGAGGAAGCTTTTACCCGAGTGAAAGGGGGAACGACTCGCATCCCTTTCAATCGCCTTTAGGGCTACCTAATAAAAAAACGCGGTCAATGCAGGGCGGGTCCAGGGGATCGTGCGAGACATATCAACCCTTTACCCTTGACCATTGATACTGGACTTACCCCGCGAGTCGTCTATATCGGTTGGTTACGCAGGCCTTCTGGAAATTCTTTCTAGGTTGCTTCATAATAATATCTTGAAAGGACTGTCGATACGTGCAAGCCTTTTAGATACGTCTAAATATTGCGGCCTTCATTGTCGTTTGTTAATGCGATTATTTTCATCAGAGTTTTGTATTGTGTTGTGCACAAAGCATCAGGATAGCGTACTCCGCTCCTGTTGTCGTGACGGAGGTATTTGTTGATAACGTTAGAGCGCGTTCGAGCCAAATCCAAGACTATACGAGCGACAGTCTGAAGGACAAGCGTTCTGCTGCTGATGTGACCCTGTTTTGCATGCACGACTTTTGCACCATTTAGTATCGCGCGTGAGTAAATTACCTTAATGTCCAGTGATGATAAACGCCAACCGTGCGATATTGAGTCAACGATAGTGACGCATCAAGCCTAGCAAACAGGCAGCACATACATATAGGCCATGTTGGTTATGATCAAATAAAGGATTGCACAAGCACGGACGATAAACAGCACGAGCATTTCACTTGAAATCGATTGCATTGAACGCTCAACTGAAATGGAACGCCTATCCTGTTGTCCGTCCGTGGGTGCGTCAAGCCTTTGTAGCTTTACCAGCACTACTTTGTGCGATATTTCAGTCAAATAGAGCAGGTCAAATGGTCAAAAAGAAATTCCAGGTTGATCGAATAGGTGAGGTTTTCCACATGCGCGAGTCAGGCGATCACGTTAACTTTTTCCTCTTTCATTGGAAACCCTCTTTAACAGTGACAAATTCGTGACATTCTCGTTGACAAATGACAAATTGACAACTTCTCATGACAAATTCATTCAGTGACAGCTTCATGGGACTGACAATAGTCGTCCCGTGTTTGCGTTTCTTCTTCCTTTGGAGTGTCGGTGGAGCGCGGTGGATACGGTGCCTACGCCGCTCCAGCAGTTGCTGCTTACGCTGCTCCAGCTGCCCCTTTTGCTTGCTGCTGTGAAATAACGATGTCCATTGAGAAGCGTGCTAAGAAAAACGCTGCCACGCAGGATAAAAGCAGAAACGCTCAAGCATCATCACTTCAACGTTAAAGGCTCAACCGCATGAGGCGTTTCTCCAGCGTTTTATCCAGCGTTCTGCCGCGGCGAGCGGCAGCAGGAGCGGCTGCGAACAATAGAAACGCGACGCAGCCCCCGAAGTCCGAGGCGAGCAGATATTTGGCGGTGGGCGACGGAAGAGGTGGGAGCGACGCGTGCAAGTGGCCAATCAGGGTTTAGCCCCAGGTTAGGTCCTTCCGGTCGCGCCAGTTCTCGGGAGACCAAATAAGATGGTGGCACGCGGAATTGCTCGGATTGCTCGGGTGGATCGTGTTCGGCAGAGGATCATAAGGTTGTTGCGGACGTTAAAAACGTAGTCCTTGCGTGAGTGTCCAACATCTTGCGTGAGTGTCTCTTCTCTTTGTGATTTCACCAAGAGAAGTGTGCAACAGACTGATAAAGATGTCAACCGGAATGCTGCGTTAGCTCCCTGTATTTGGATGCCTTGTGAATAGCGGGACCGGCATTCACAACAAATATGGCCCCGCATTGCCGCAGTAACTTGTTCGTTGTAGTCTGTAGAGAGCGGATTTTCAGGCATATGCCTTTTCGTCGGGAGAAGTACAGATGCTGCCTTTCAATGTCCTAAGCACGTATCAGGTCGAATGGGACCCATTAGTGCCCTAATGTTAGTGCCTTTTTTTTGCCTTTTTTGCGATTAGTGCCTGTTCTGAAAATAGACGCCGATAGGTGCCTAAACGGGTACTTTACTTGCTACTTCGTGTTTATTTCATAGTTTTTGAAACGAAAAAAAAGAAGTCCGTAATAGCCGAGTACATGAGAGAAGTGATGTTGTGAGGCTGGAACAACATAGAAGGGACAAATACATACAAAGCCTCAAATTGCCTAAGATATTAACGATGAAAGATGAAAGTCACTGAAAAGGTTAGCCAGCTGTAGGACTCGAACCTACATCTTCCAGAATGTGGTAATCCAGAATGTGTGTAATCCAGAAGATGTGGGTTCGAGTCCTACAGCTGGCTAACCTTTTCAGTGACTTTCATCTTTTATCGTTTAGCCGAGTACATGTTTCTCCGATACATCGCAGAATGCAAGTGTCTCCCTGTTTTTCGCCTGCATTCCTTACACCCGGTGCAACTAGGTGCAACCCCGTATCTGCCTTTCAGCTATGCTTAGTGTTTGCCAGAACTGTATACAAGTTACTTGCAAAGTCTAATTAGGTTTCAGTTACATGACTTTAAAAGTAACTAAGTTACAGGAAAAGTTACTTAGACTCAAATGTGACTCAGTTACGGTTACTGATGAAATGTCATTCAGTTACATCTCAGTTACTTCCGGTTGCTAATGTTCAATGTGACCACATGTAAAACTTTGGAACACAGTGTATTAAACGTAGTACTTGTTGAAAACAAACTTCTGAAACAACCCACATACCCACTCCATTAATTGGTTCTTGACAGCAGGACACTTTTTAATTAGAATCACTCAGTAACGTTCCGCCCCAGGCCCTAAGTCCCGCATCGAAATTCGATTGAAGTAATTAACTTCCCTCACAGTACCAGTTACTCGTAAAAAAAAGTCATTAAATTGCAGACACAGATAAACGTTTTACAAAGTAGTTGTGGTTACAGTAATTAGTTAGAAGAAAAATATTTACTCGCAATAATTAAACTACTTGTAATTCATCGCTTTACATCTCTGGTGGTGACGGTCCTTTTGTTGCCGATGACATCCTCCGCGAGTATCCGTGTTCTTACAGTATATACCGGCACGCACCCTAAAATCGGTCGACATCGTGAGGTTGTCCTCGGCATGTTGGACAATTCGTAGTGACAGGTGGCAGAATTTCATGGCAGAAAACATTGAAATGATGCTTGTTTTCTACTGTTACTGTCTTCATACTTCCAACAAGAAGACGTGCGCGCGTTGCTTGTAATAAAGATTGCCAAAAGCAAGAAAGACTGAAAGATTGTTCCAAAATAAAGATTGCCATGTGATCAGAGCGGTTTTTTGGACGCGAAAATCTCCATAGTATCCTATATCTCTATCTGCCACCGTCTCTGTGGAATCTTTGCAGCGCAACCGAAGAATGACTACAGAAGTTATACACTGTAATACAAGCGTATTAATTCTGAGCAACAATCGTTAGTGAAGTGCACGCGATTGGGTGGTATGTTACCGTAGAACAATTTGTACATCGCTCGTACAATTTGTACAGCCAGGTCCCGTGGCTCAGTGGTTAGCGTGCTGTCACGTCGAGACTGGGAGGTACCCGGGTTCGAATCCCGGTGCCGGCTGTGCTGTCTGGGGTTTTTCCTGGGTTTTCCTCAGACGCTTTCAGACATATGTCGGCACAGTTCCCTTAGAAGTCGGCCCAGGACGCACATTCCCCCAGGGCGTGAGTCGTGACGTTGCCCACATACGTGAGGCCGACAATGGCAAGCCCTATCACCACCACCACCATCGCTCGTAGTGCTGGTAGTGCAATATTGATCGTGCCTATTCCGATAAAATTCTTGCCTTTTTCGGGCCTTTCTTAGTGCCTTTTTAGGCGCCTAAAGCGCGTTTTTTTTAGTGCCTTAAAATCCGCTGTTCCCACTGTATAGCTATACAGTGCTGGATAGTTTACGGAGCACGCTCCGGCGCATTCCTTCCTCATGTGACAGGCTGGCAGCGAATGGGACCGCACGGACTAACAGACATGTGCCTAGCCTAAATAACCCAGTCACCTGTTTGCAAGTCTGTATACTGTACCATTCGCCGCTAGCGTGTCACTCTCAGGAAAGAATGCGCCGGAGCGTGTCCCGTAAACTTTTGTCCAGCACTGTAGAAGGCCTGTTTGCGCCTTATGTGCTTTATTTCGTGCTGTGCACACACACAGCAAAAAAAGTCACTGAAGCGTATAAATATATTCCTAACAATTAAATGTCATCCATTTGAGAGTCTGCAGGCGTCCCGTCCCGTCTCTGCTATATTGTAAAATTTTGTCTTCGTATCCTGTGCTGCAGAAATGTTACGAGCAGGTACCAACCCCCCCCCCCCCGGCTACAGACGTCTCGATCAGTTTATCTGTTGTTTGTTGTTGTGTATTCCCCTTTCGACGGTCAGGCTTAACGCTGAAATTAAAGGAGAAAACGAGACTTTTTGAAAGTTTGATTGTCGAATGATAAGCAGATCGACGTTCCATGTGCGAAGAAGCAACTGGAGAGTTTACCACTGCATACCCCGTATTTTAATAATCTGGAGTAGACTCACAGTAAGGACACCTTATATTTCTGTAATATTTCTTCGCCATTGTACAGCATGCACGGGATGCGTTCAATTCACCGCCCATCTCATGCAGATGCATGGCGTGAGACTAGTTGATAAGCTGCATAAAAGTGGTCATATAGAAAGGTGTCAAACGGGAGCAGGTATCATTCAGCATGTGCTAAGTGGATGTCAGCCGTCGTGCTTTCACTGGCCTCCGGTAATGTCTCGAAGGGATCGACCGCAATAGATGACGCAAAGGTGGCCCGGATGAGGTGGACGGTCGCCTCCAGACGTTATTAATCTTGCACGAAGGAATTATAATGACGGACTTGTATGATAATTTCTTTAGCATACTTTTTTATGAGTGAAAGGTGCGGGACGTGACAGAGAGTAATTTCGCTGGATCGGTTGATAGCTTGCTGGTTGGAACCATGTGACGGATGCTCGCGATTTCGTGACACGTTCAGGCTGTCCTCCGCCAGGGACGTCAAAGTCGTTGTGCAGTGTGCTCATTGTCTCTCAGTGTCTCAACAAAAGATACAGCTGGTAAAGCAGAAAGAAAGACCCCCTTTGACCACATTAATATGTAGAGGAGGTGGAGTTCCTCTACATGAGTCCCGACCGGCCTATCTCCATGGCCGCGGCGGTGGAACTGAAGCCGGTGCCCAGGCGCGTGTCCATCCTCGTCGTTGTCCACCGGCCGCTACATCACTCCCCCTCTCAGACGCGGAGCGGCGACAAAGCGGATGATGTCCACGACTTCACTAGAGGAGGGCAGCGAGGGCGACCGTGGTTGACGTGCATGCTTGAACAGGTGCATGGCACGGCACACGTTGGCGACATGTCACAGATGGTGAGGACGGGAACAACGATCCGTCAGGTAGAGACGAGCGGGAAAGAGTCAGGCACTCGGTGTCGTGGTCCTGGGGTGCCGCGACCGGCACGGGAGCCGAAGCTCGAGAGTCCCAGGTTAAGTGAGTGAGGCGAGGCTATGCGAGCCGTGGTGAGACGCCGAGACGCCCGTTGAAGCGTGCTGTGGCGTCGGCTGCCGCGACTGCCGCGACCGGCAAGCTAGCGCAAGGCTCGAGTGTCGCGGCCGGCAGTGAAAAGCGTTGGGCGCGGTGAAAAGTGCCGAGATACGGCAGGAGTGAAGGCGACTCCATCTGTGAAGCGCGTGTGTGCTGGAGTAACGTGCTTTGCAATATGGCGTCTACAGTCCACCTGTGGTCTTAGCGAGCAGAGGAAGCCTCTGGAAATCTGACCAGGTCATGGCGTGTGGATCAGACGGTCCGAAGGAGGCGAGTCGCAGTTACCAGATTTCGGCTGTTACCAGAGGTCGGCTGTTACCAGAACGCAGTGTGTCGTTGGGCCGGGAGGCTTCCATAATGGGATGCTCAGCACCATGCCGGTGAAGCTGTTGCAAAACTTGGGACGGTAAAAGGCCTAATCTTTCACCGAACTGAGGTGTTCGTAGTTCGGGTCACCAAATGTAGAGGAGGTGGAGTTCCTCTGCATGAGTCCCGACCGGCGATGATGGTATGTCACGGAGAGGCGATGACGGTGGCCTATCTCCATGGCCGCGCCGGTAGAACTGAAGCCGGTGCCCAGGCGCGTGTCCATCCTCGTCCACCGGCCGCTACAAATACGCCCGGCTACATGTGCTGAGGTGTGCGTTATCATCCTACCCGTAGCAACTTAAATGGCCAGTCCGAAGCAGTCCACGGTGTGCAAGATGACAACTGTGTAAGACTTGGAAATGAACCAGAGATGCACGCAGGTGCGTAAAGAATATTGTTCAGAGCAATTCCGCAGTCTACAGAAACTACACACAAAAGAAACACACGTGAGAAAAATGTAGCATCCGTACACATCAGGCTTCAAGCATCAGGATGACGAGTAGCCACTGCAAGACATTTCTGACGGAGGGCTTCAATCTGTGTGTAACGTCTTTCCTGCAGGGCAAATAACAATCGCTTGGGGCTAAATCTTGGCTGTAAGGGGCGTGGGGAAAAACCTCCCGAGCGCATTTGGGTCAAGGTTGCTACCGTCAAATTCACCGTGTGAGACCAGGCATTGACCCCTCCTGACAACATCCTAGGCCTTTTCTTGAGAATTGCGTTTCGCACGGCACCCTTTATAAACGCGGAGTAGTATTGGGCATTAATCGTGAGTTGGTTACCCCTTGCTCGAAGAAGTCCACATGGATGACACCCCGCACGTCCCAGAAGACAGTTACCACGAACTTCCAAGCAGAGGGCTGCATCTCGATTTTCTTTGGCGGCGGGGGAGCCTTATGTCACCATCCCATGGTGCTGCTTATTGTCTCTGGTGGGAAATGATGCACCTGGGTTTCATCACCCCACGTGATGACCGATTGCAAATCATATTCGTCCCCTTCGGATTGAAACCGTTCAACAGCTGCTCAGAGACTGCCATGCGCGCTCCCTTCTGGCCACAAGTGAGCTGTCGGGGAATCCACACTTGCACAGACCTTCCGAGACAGTAAGTGCTCGTGAATGTTGGTCTCCGCACTGCTAATGTTATGCACTGGGCTGCAATGTCCCGAACTGTTACTCGCCGGTTCTCGAGTGTGGCTTGCTCAACGCCTGCGATGTTCACTTGCGGGACTGCAGGCGGACGAACGTGTCCATGTGGTTCATTCGTCCCTATATCGCGTTCTTCGCCAAAATGTCTGCACCATTCGTACGCTCTTCTCCTTGATAACGTTTGTTTCCCATACTGTACCTGCAATCTTTGCAAAATCTCAGCCGGTTTGACGTTCTCCTTCACGAGGAACTTGATTATGCATCGCTATTCCACAGCTACAGACACACTGCTCGCCGCCATGATAGCTGCAACTGCTGCACGTGCCATTTTCCCGAGAAGGATTGCATTTAGACCTCGGAATATTTTATTCAGTTACATTTACTCAGCGATTTTTCTCGAGCAAAAGCGTCGGTAAACCTTGAGCGACCCTTGTACATTTACCCGTCTTTTGGGAAAGGATAGTTAGGTGTTAAAGGGCCTCGGCTTCTGAGCAGCCTCACATTTGAAGAACTAACCGTCTATAACTGATAATAGGATAACTGGTATTGGTGTCTTGAAGTTATTTATATCTCTTGGCTCTGGTTCAAATTCTGGAACTGCACCCAGGCCTAAACGAATTTGTAAAGGCGTCGTCACGCTTGGACCCAACGTCTCGAACCCAGCGTCAACGCTTGGCGGCGCTGACGTCTCTGCCGGCCACGCGATGACAGTCACGCGATGGTGCCATCATTATTTACCATCTCTGTATGTGATTTTCTGCCTTTGGTTGTCCTTGGTAGGTATTATACCCTTAACTTATAGTTTCGTATAAATATATTTTCGAACCGTTAAAAAAAAATCTAGATGTGACAATCCACAATAGTGCTTTAATGAGTCACATCCAAGTGATCCCATAGGTAGACATTTGTTTCGACGTGAATTGATTTTATTTATGTAGTTTTTACATTTTGATTTTAATAAATAAGGCTTCGTTGATATTGGAGCTTTGTGAAAGGTCCTTCATACCCTGTTGCGTTTTGTCAGAAAAATCTGCAATAGAAATGTTACAAAGTCAAGTACATGCCGTACTTAGGAAGAAGTAAATACTTACATCTTAGTGGACGTACTTGCCGGCGCCATAACCGTAGCCAAGACCATAGGCAGCACCGTAAGCTGGGACGGCAGCAGCGCCGTAGCTGACGGTCTTAGCGACAGCTGGAGCGGCGTAGGCAGCAACTGGGGCAGCGTGGTAAGCAGCACCGTAAGCAGCAACTGGGGCGGCGTGGTAAGCAGCACCGTAGGTGGCGACAGCTGGGGCGGCGTAGCCGACGGTCTTAGCAACAGCTGGGGCGGCGTAGGTGGCGACGGCTGGGGCAGCGTAGCTGACGGTCTTAGCGACAGCTGGGGCGGCGTAAGCAGCTACTGGAGCGGCGTGGTAAGCAGCACCGTAGGCGGCGACTGGGGCAGCGTGGTAAGAAGCTCCGTAGGTAGCAACAGCTGGAGCAGCGTAGCTGACGGTCCTAGCGACGCCGACAGCTGGGGCGGCATAGGCGGCGACTGGGGCAGCGTGGTAAGCAGCACCATAGGCGGCGACTGGGGCGGCGTGGTAAGCAGCTCCGTAGGTGGCAACAGCTGGGGCAGCGTAGCCGACGGTCTTGGCGACACCGACAGCTGGGGCGGCGTAGGCAGCGACTGGGGCGGCGTGGTAAGCAGCACCGTAGGCGGCGACTGGGGCAGCGTGGTAGGAAGTGGAGGTGACGGTCTTGGAAACAGCAGCTGGGGCAGCGTAGGTGGCGACGGCGGCTGGGGCAGCAGCGTAGCCTCCGAAGGCAGCGGCGACGAGGCCGAAGAGGACGGCAACAGACTGTAGGAATAGTGACAAGGCTCGTTGAACATGAACAAGAACACCGAAGAAAATTGCTGGAAATATTTTATTGAACACACGGATCAGTTCAAAGCTATAAAAATTAGGCTATTACGAGTACGTTTGAAATCTCGCTGCTGTTGTATTACACGATATAAAATAATTTTCTCGACTCCCCAGTTAGCAAGAAAGCTCAGGTGCTGATTGATTGATTGATTGGTAAAAGATAAAAATGGGGATGGAGATGGAGTCAGGTACTCATATGTACCGCAGCAATCCAAACCAAAGCTCTTGGTACCGCAACAAGGCCGGGGTTTTCCCGGTTAGCAAACGCATTTAATCACAGCGAGCCTTTCACGCTAATCCCATTTTCGCGTTCGCAAGCTTGTAAGTACCTGGTCACGACCAACGCCGGAACAAGTTTTACTCTGTTATCTGAAGCCTCGGCGAAAGTGACGGAGGTTGAAGAGAAGTTGATTAGCTGGACGCCGCCATCTGTGTCAAGTTACGCAACATTCCAGTCTTGGATGCTGCGCGGAAGAAGGTTTACCCCGCCTTTCGTTGTTCGTTTTGTAACGGCTAGCGGCTCGTCAAAAACAGCAAGTCACAAGCTTTCTCCTTTCAATTGTGCCTTTCGGAGAGCGACAACTAGCTTTACGTCGGCAGACAACTAAGATCATAAGCGACGTCGCAGTTGTACGTGACCCTGTGGATTCACTTTGTCCACCAGAGGGTCCTTTAACGCGCCCTAAACTATCCGCACGCAGCGCACTGTGTTTATACGATCTAGCCGAGAATGACGGGTTCAAGCAACCGGAGTCAAGCCACCAAGTTGCAGGTGACATGGTTCGAACCCGCAAACCTTAGAATCAGTAGGCGCGGACACGTTAGATCCACGTGTTGCGGGTCTCTCACACAGTGTCCGTTAATTTTGTTTTGAAGATAGATGTTTGTATATGTCTATGATTGGGACTGGTATCATAATATTTCAGCTTGGATAACCTTTATCAGTCTTATTTTTAAACTATGTTGTCATAACGACGAACAATGTATGTACCCAACTTGCTCGTATTAGTGCCCTTTCGGATACTATGGACATAGACGTTTCCAACATATCTTATCACTCTTCTCACGCTTCTCGCTACTACTGTTTGTGTTATTCCACCGTGCGTATCGTCATTCGGTAATGCATCCGCCGTTATCACACTTGTCGTTACACCACTCGCTTAGTAGTATATAAAAGTAAATGGCGTCGGTTTGGGTGAACGACAAACCTAGAACCTATTAAACAGAGTCACTGATAACCCTATAGGAACACTTCTTGGCTAACAGCTCCTAATAAAGCTTGCATTTCTGGCAAGAGGCTTTACGGACATCGGTGGCAAATAAAGTAGCAGACATCGTTACAGCGTGCTTATCATCAACTTGGGGAGTGCATTCAGTGCCTACCCCCTGTCCCCCACTCCTTCCTGCTGTCCCCTCTCCATCTGTCCACGTCTGTACGCCCCCTCATAGCCACAGTTGCTTCGCGGCGCTAACACGGAACCAAAGAAACTCAGTGTCTAGACCCTGATCCTGACCATTAGAACGCTAGCCATTCCTCCCTTCTCGTTTCTTTACCCATACGTATACATTCTAAAGCTCTGTACTTACGAGGGCCTGCATGGTGATAGTAGTAGAAGGATGGGCTTTCAAAGCAACCAAGTCAACGAAACTGCAGTGAATGGTATTTCTTACTGCCCTGTCCACCATTTATATACCTCAGGCTGATGGTCCATTTGTGAGGAAACGGAAAGGGAAGTTATGGCCCTATCTCCGCACCCCTTTCAATAGCCTTTAGGGCTATCGAACCGCAGAAGTCGGTCAACGCTAGGGCGGGTCCGGGGAATCGTTAGAAGGCTCGCGTCAACCCTTTACCCTTGACCAGAACGTCTTACACTATGTGTCATGCATGATCACTGGGAGAGGTTAATTGTACTAATGACATTGGATACGCGGAATTCGGGGATGAGTGATTGAACATAAGTGAATACAACGGTGAAAGGTTTTTTTTTCTTCTTCGTTCTTTCTTTTTATGAGGAAGCGATGCGTGTCAGCGAAGGACACAAGTGGCGATTTGAGATCTTCAATGACTTCTTCTTGAACGCTCCGCTAAATTTGTACTGCTATACGCCGTCTCCCGAAGCATGATATATTGCAGTACTGGGTAGTAACTAACTTAAAAGTAACTTATGACTGTAACTACTTGCTTTTTTTTTTTGGCAGCAACTAGTTGCTTTTCTACAACAGTACCTCGAAACTGTAACAGTTACTGCTTTTCTTTAAATTAACTGTGACATGTGTCCGTTTCTTTGTTACTTATGTACTGCTCAGTTGCCTAGCATTGCTTTGTCGAGGCTTCCCTACCAGGAATTGCACGCAGCCAGGATGGCCTCAAACTGAAATCGTGTCCCGAGCTGCATTTATATTTGACCACATTATGGAGAACAGCAAAAAAGAAAAAGAAAAAAAAAAGAAATGATCGTAAACAACCGTAAAATACAATTAAAACGGCATGAAATGCAATATATAAAAAAGCAGGAGCGGTGTAGTTATTGTGGAGCTTTTCCACATCGGGTAGTCAAAATAGAAAAACGAGTCAGAAACATACGTACGCGAACAATTATGCCAATTTTCTTATTTACACGTTGTACCTTACTGTGCTGCATCCTTTGATTACAGTTTGAACTTGGAAAAAGAAATAAAAGATCAAGGGAGAATGAGCTACAATTTTAAAAGTTCAACAAAAACAACAACTTTATTTTGAGATGGAGAGTGGGGAGGGTCATCGCCAGAGGCGATACTCTACCCCATTGCTGGTGGGGATGTGGGGAATAAAATAATGAGCCCCTTCACAATAACGATCCAAGTGCGATGGTGTCCAGAAATGTCAAAAGAGCTTTGAGCGCAGAGCGTTGCTGGGCTGGATTGGGCCAGGGACCAAGCAATTTCGGAATGAGCAGTTCCTGAATGCACGAGACAGGCGCAGTGCGCGTCTCCCAAAATACTGTTTCAACACTTGAGGCCGCCAGCAAAGGCGCCTACGAATTTTGTCAAGGATCAAGAAAAGCTGCCTCCAAAGACATCCTCGGACATACGTTGCCGAACGATGTCTGCTGTTTACTTTGACACCACAGCTATACTCTTTACAGATCAATCAATGGGCGTTGGATTTCGTGGGGTCTTCCCTCCGGTTGGTCCTGCTGCGGCCATTCCCGCGGTCGTGGCTTCGCTGGAGCACGGTATCGTCTCTGAAGAGCCCCTGTCATTCGCTTATGTTTTTTTTTCCTCCCCCCACCTGAGCGATACGGCCTGGAGCTGTAGTACCGGGTGGTAATGGAGTCTCTTCTCTCCTTCTCTGGTATAGTTCCCAGCGATGGCCACTAACTACTTCTACAGTAGTTTAACTATGACTACTAACTACTTTGCATTTGAGTTTATCTAACTAGTAGTTCAACTACTTTTCAGGGGAGGTTACTACTGCAGTGTAGTTTAACTACATCTATAACTACTTAACGTTGTCCATCAACACCAATATATTCTATAGCGTTCTTAAGACACCTAAATATGAATCACAAGCAGTGATAAAAGTGAAGATTTAGTACGCATGCACGGCACAATTGCTCTGCACCTCCGTTCTCATCAAACAAGTAGCTCGAGGTAAAAATCGGAAGCACAATCGGGCCGCAAGGCTTGCGGCAAAATCGGAAGTCGTTGGCACCTGCAGTAACCTAACTACTGTAGTTAACTACTCGAAATAGTAGTTTAACTAGTAGTTGCAGACCACGTTTCTCCAAGTAGTTGATAACTACTTTTTAACTACAATCAGGTAGTCTAACTAGTAGTTTAACTACATGTAGTTAACTACTGGCCATCACTGATAGTTCCCTTCCCCAAATCCACTATCAAGTTCACTATTCATCTGATCTATTTACTTTGACAGTTTTACTGTCTCGACGTTCTATACTGTATATCTGAGAAAGTTGAGCCGCTTGTATGAATTGGACATACGGACCTGGAGCTATTGCTTCTCGATCCTGTCGCAGTCTGCTAATTACTTTTTTTTATTATTTTACAGGCGAAGGCATATTCTTAATGTTTAATTCCAAAGAGGGCTTCATTCCCTGGGCTTACTGTGTTTTCACGACTACCAGTCTTGGCTGTGTACATTTTTTGCCTTCATCGCCCAAGTGACTCTGTACACGATGCATCAATTGTATTGCAATGATCAAGACCGCAGCGGCAGTCGAACCCAGACTCCTCGATTGTCGGCATGCCAGCGTGGTGTAATGGCCAGCGATGTTCTTAGGCGTTGGAAGGTTTGTGTTCGTCTGTTTGTGTCAACTTCAGCTTGGTTGGTTTCTATGAAACGTAAGTCCCCTTCCATGTTCAGCAGAGAGGGTTTTATGTCCTGCTCTTTCCGCGTCGTATACATTCTTGTTAGTCATCATTCGTCACTGACCCACAAATGTTATTCCCATCGGTAATTACGTTACAAACGCGGCTTTTAACATGTAGGTGTGACTCTGGGCGATCTGTGTCCTCGAAGCGTTCGATACATTATCGAGAGACGTCCACGTGACGCGAGCACGACGCGTTAGAGATCGAGGTCAAGGAACCCAACATGCTGGTATCCTGCCACCTGCTGTCATGAACCGAACACACTTTAGGGGACCTCGTCCACAGAACCGAATTGTTGCTCCTCAACAACACGGGGTGCACACTTTGGCCTGTGGCAGGGGTACGTCGTACCAATTACAGGAGTTCTGACACTTTCATACATGTGGTTCATTACATTATGTCAGCGTTATGTGACGTATTAAAGAAGAAATCTTTTTTTTTTTTTTTTTTTTTGCTGTTGTGTCTGAAACACGGCGGTTGACGAAAAGTCAAAGTTACGTTACATTATTATTCTTTTTTTCGTGTCGTAATTGGTGAGATACAACCCCTTGAACAAACTGGGGTGTCGAGATGGGTGAGATGAAAAATCTTATTGGTTCCCGTGTGCCCGTGACCTCTTCCGCGACGTTTCTATGGCAACGATGGCGTGATGTATTCACGGAGTTTGGAGTCTCTGTGTTCTCGGTTCCTACGCGTCCATTTCTCCTTTTGTTGTAAAACTAAAAATGCAGGTCCACATCAATGCAAATTGGCCCATCTTTTCCATTTATCCTGCGTGACTTCGCCCCTTAAGGGGCGGGGGTATATGTTTATTAAGAAAAAAAAAAGGAGAGAGAGAAAGGAAAGGTTAGCCAGGCAAAAAGGCGGCTTGCTTAATTTGTGGTTGACTTCCGCTTGAAAAGGCTCCTTACCGGCAATAGTTTATGAAGTTCGGAACAAAGTGCATTTCCTGTCATCTTCAAAATAACGCGGAATAGACATCGACCCCAGTTTATATTTTGGCGGTGAAACGACATATGCATGCTCCTTCTCTCTCTCTTTATTCTGTGTGTGAACCGCGAAACAACTATGGCTATGTACGGTGTGCAGGCACATGGAGATAAAAAGAGTGGGTTCTTCAGGGGCGGTCAGTTGGTCACATGTTATTACTGAGCGGTCTGCCTATATCGCCCCTGAAGGAGAGAGTCAATGGTCTGGAAATTCTAGCAGAAAAATCCTGGGCAAAAATGAGACAGCAAAGTCGGTTGTTCTACCCCGCCACTCAGAGCCGTACCTAGGGTGTTCCATGGGCGCCACATATATAAGCGGAAGAAATGAAACTAAGATAATGAAGATGCCAGAGACGATGGGGACATAGGAAGAGGAACGCTGATATTAAGCCGTGGAGGGGCCTAGTCAACAGGACTCCGCCTTTTACAGTGGCTAAATCAGCGCCTCCATGGGTCAAGGCAGACAATGGGATCTTGGTTTCCCGAGTGTAGAAGGAGACGATTACTAATTGGGGCTTTACGCCGCGAGGCAACTATGACCATGAGTGGCGCCACAGTGGTCTGTCTGTTGATTACTTTCGCGCCGAAAGCGCGCACACTGCACACCGTATTTAATGTCCCTCGACGATGATGATGTTGATTGGAAAGTTTCATTGTTAGGGGCGATGCTCTACCTGATCCCTGGTGACGATGTGATGAAATAGAATGAGTCGTCACACAGCGAGGACCGAATCCCTACGGTGTCCAAAAGGTTTAGCAGTGCTTCTGGGTATAGGGCGTGGGTCTGACCATGGGCCAAGTAATTTTGATATAGTGAGAGGGCGAGAGTCTAGCTGAGAATCCAGGGACGGCATCTTGGAGAGCCAACTTGTCGCGAGCGCCAATGAGCTGTAAAAGCCATCCGATGAAATAGTGCAGCGTCTCGGCGAGAGTGGCGTCCGGGAAGTGAGCGTTGGATCAGAACTGGCAAGCACATAGATGAGGAGTGAATGTCAGTTGTTCGTTGGCGGGGAGCCAGGAGGTGTGCCACTCCTCTCAATAGAAACATATCTTTGATCACATCGTAGACCAATTTGCTGCGGTGAAATCGAGGAAGGTTCAGTTGTAATTTCCTCATAGTGTCTTCATTCATTTGTAATGGTGTTTTAGATTTATTGTTCGAGGTATTTACATTATTAATCGTATTATTTACGAGATTGTTTCGCATTTGATATTTGTATTATAGCATTATAGACAGCAATCAAGCTAGTTTGAAGGGCAGAGGGAGAATATCCACCGAATGAGACGCGGAAGAAAACCTTACAGCTGCTCTGTCGACAAGATATCGCTCAACAGGCTTATCCATCTTGTGACGAGCAATCAGTGTTCAGATATCAAAGTTCAAAACCACAACAATTTGATGATGTGACAACGTAGACCCAGGGAGCGCAATGTAGTTAATAGGTGTTAGACGCTTTCGCAAGGGCGCTGTTTCTATAGCTTGTATGAACGCTGTTCTTCCTATAGGCACGCCTGTATTCAGCATTACCCTTGAATACAGTCCCGAGCAAGTTACTAAAAAAAAGTAACTAATTTATCGTTACCACGTTAAAGTAACTTTTACTTTACAGTTACCAGCCCAGGAAAAAAAAAGCGCCGAATAAATGTAACTCTAAAAAACTTTTGTTTTAGCACTTGTATCGTCCTAGCATAGTTATACCGTGTTATAAACGGAGATGGGCGTTAATAGCACGTTGGGAGTTAGTCTAGGTCATCCCGACAGCGTGTGGATGAGAAAATTTGCGAAATTCATCGTTGGGAAAAACGGCAGTGTACTTGAAGCCTCGACGACGCGAGAACCGACGTGTGCAAAATATTGCCATACCTGAGTAACTTAACAACAGTTACTTTAGCCAAAAGCGGTAACTAGTGACAGTTACAAGTTACTTTTATAGAACAGTAACTAGTTACAATTTCAAGTAAGACCTGCTTGAATCAATCGCTAGCAACATGCAGATGCTGCATCCACCACTGCAGCGTCCAATGTTACGTTCTTCCTGCACGTAGAGGTGACGTAATGAGACTACTGAGAGGCAAGCAGTTACTCCGCATACGTTCCATACAAACACGTCCAGGATGAGCCTACTTATCCCAAGGTTGCGGGTCGACGCCATCAACTCGATGGCACGGCACAAGTTGCTTGGACTGGTCGCTTTCCTCGAAGGACGTTAAAAGCCGACGTGCTGACATTTCGCCGCCGAGAAGCCACAGGTTGACAGAATTAATTCGCAGATCGACCACTTTTGCGTCGCTCGTGAACCTAGATATCTCTCGACGTGACGCCAGCAAGCTATTACGCACTATCAATTAAGATCGAGGACCAATTAGACTACCAGGCAGGCGTAAGACACAAGAGGAAAAGTTCTGTTATGTAACAGTGAACAATGCTGTTCTAAAGAGACAGGTTAGGGGAGGGAGGGGCGGGGGGGAATCGAAGCGCTAAACGATGAACGACCGTTGCGGTTTGCAAAGGCCAGGAAGCGAAGGCAGCCCTTGAGTTAAAGTAGAGCAACGACGATGGTGTCACGGAAAGTGCCGACGGCGACCACAGGTGTTGAACGCCGTCACAAATGAGCTTCATGCATGCTATGTGGGAACAACAAACAACAACAGAAAAGAAAAAAAAAGAAAGAGGAATGAATTCTACTTTCTTGATCACCGAGGCGAGAGTGTCAGGAGTGAGAGGATAATGCGCCGATAACTTCACGCCGTGAGAGACAATTGCGATCACGAGCAACACCACGGTCATCGTGTCGATAAGTGAAAAGAAGGAATTCATCTCGCGGTCGCTTCAACAAACTTTTCGTCGAGATCAGCGCGGGGTCAACGTATTTATACATCTTGTCCGGCGTATATGTGCTTTTCTTTTTTTTTTTCTTTTTTTTTTTTCGTTTCTTCTTGTATCGCAGCTCCATGTCAGCTTCTGATGTGACGGATCCGTATAAATTTAGAAGAGAGAGCGCCTCGAAAGAGATTGCTGGCGTTGGCACTTTAAGCAATTGGACACGGATTGCTACGAACAAAACTGACATCGATAGACAGACTATCTGGTACAGGGTATCAATCAGGTATCAATCAGCGAGACACAGCTGACTTGTCCGACAAATCGTTTGTGCCGTCTTCACCGCTCCGTGCTCCTCGGTTTTTCCCGAGTTTCGCGACATTTTTGTCTGGTGTCCCGCTATTATTCTTGTGTTTTGTTATTCTGTTTCGGCAAAATACAATAACTTATCCCTTTCTGTCTATCGGCGTAATTTGATGGAGCCAACGACTTCCTTCTCTTTTATTTAATCGGGCTCGAGTTAAAAACGATGTGGACGGCAACACAACTGGTTTCTTCCAAAAATATGCATGGTTATGACGCGAATGATAAAATTTTCGATAAAACAGCGTAGTGCAGACAAATTCTATTGTCCCTGTTTCTCCATAATTCTTCGCAACGAACGTAGAATATAGCCGACGACAATAACAATAAATGAAGAAGAAGTGATGATGACACGGGATGGGATGACGGGATATCTTTGTGTTGTCGTCTCTGTTCCGTGTGTACTGTTATTGTCAAGTCGTAGAATATAATCAGCTTGAATTGCGTGGCCTTCACCTGTCGGTCTGATGAAAGTGTTTCAGATGTTGATGAACCAGCGGCGGGGCCGAGTGGGACTCGTTGGGGCTGCGCTGAGTTCGAGCATAGCCTCCTATATACTGATCAGTATATAGGAGGCTATTGTTCCTATATACTGATCAGTATTTAGGAGGCTATGGTTCGAGTCCCATCACCGGTAATGCTACCCCAGGTTTACCCAGGGTTTTTTGCCGCAGTTTCCCGAAATCGCGACCCAGGAGGCACACTTCCTTCCCGTTGTCCTCTCTCAACGTGTCCACGTCTGTGCGTCACTCATGGCCACAGTTGATTCGTGGTGCGAACACGAAAAAAAAAAAAAACATTTCAGTGGACGAACTTTCTGTTCTTCCGGCTATTATGATCCTGGATCCCAGCGGAACGTTCAGAGGACATGGCGATGATGCATATATGACGGGAAGCTACTCACTTACTCTTGATAAAAACGAGAACAGCTGCGTTTCGTGGATCCAGAAATCCTTCTTGTCCTTGATTTCCTATATCCATTAAAATGTATGATGTTGGACAGAACCGATGAATCAACGTCTTCATATTCAGTCGGTAACTTTCAAACGGAATGACTAACGAGTTCCCTTGAGAACCGGTTTAGTAAGCTCATTGGTCGACAGCGTGGACAAAAAATAGAACTGTTTGTTCCGTTTGTGCTCTTATAGATCGAAAACAAGACTTGAAACAATGGAAAGTACCATACCACTACCACAGCGAAGCTGGACCCGTTCCAAATGCCTTCGGTGGGCTCACGGCATTTGCCGAAAGTAACGCCTCCTGTGGTAAAACACCGGCAAAACGCCGCCTGAATTGTCTTGGGATAATGCGCCGATGGGATAATTGTCTTGGCATGTCTTGGATTGGCAACCGGCACCAGCAAGAAATAATCGACAGGGTGGCAACCCTACCCAGGACGCGCTCGCACTAGCCCCCCTCTCCCCTCCCCTCCTCTCCATCTGTACCCGTCTGCAAGTAAAACAAGCAGAGTTAAGGAAGTTATTTGACTAAATGAACTCGTTACGAGTTCGTAAGTAAGTTACTAAGGAAGTTACAGGTACTGAAAATGGAACTGCAAGTTTCTAAGTTATTTTGGAAAAGTAACAACCTTTCTATAGTTACTTGCTACCTAATATATAATTTTTAGTTCTTGACCTTTCTATATAATTAATTCGAATCTTAATGTCACTATGGGTGGTGCGAGACACTTTATAATACTTTTGCTGCGCTCAAAATTCTACCGGTATTTGATATAACGAAACAAAAGCATACCACTATGTGCTTCTACAGGGTGGCAATCGATGATTTTGATTCCGTAATAAAAAAGTATTAATTATTAATCCGTAAAAAATTATTCAACGGAGCTCACAAAGCTCCGTTGGAAGCAATACGTTGAAATTAATGGACACGCGCTCAGAGTTTGTGCATGTATTATCTGGTGTGCCTCAAGGCTCCGTTCTGGGGCCATTGTTGTTTTTAACAACAATATATCATTATATCAACGACATTGCCTTAGACCAAAGTAGCTCAAGTACTATAAAACTGTTCGCGGATAACAATGTCATTTATAGACGTGTCAGTACAAAGTCTGAGCCAACTAGCTCTCAATGAGGCATTTTGTAAACTCTCAGAGTGATGTCTGAGGTGGCAAATGGAAATTAATTTTGATACAGCGGTAGCACTCCAGTTGACTAATAAAAGGCGGCTAATGAGATTCCAATATTCGGTTGGTGACAGATGTATTCAGACAGTTAAAGAAGTAAAGTATTTGGTTTTCATAACCTCCTCAAATCTTAAATGGGACAGCCATATCGATTATATTTCCGGTAAGGCCTTTAAGAAATTGTGTTTTTTACGACGCAAATTATCAAAGGTTTCTCGATCAGTGAAACTAAATGCTTACAGCACACTAATCAGACCAGTCCTAGAATATGCCTCGATTGTCTGGGAACCATACCACATGAATATGATATCACAAATTGAAAAAGTTCAGCGCTTGTCTGCCCGTTTTATTACTAATGATTACCATCGGACTTCCTCTCTTTCAAATATGATTAATCAATTGGGACTGGAACCATTGGATCTTCGGCGCAAAATAGCTCGGTTTCCCTGGGTCATTTGTACATTGATAGAAACCTATACCTTTGCCCCCTATCTCCACCACTCTCACCACTCTTCGAGGTTAAATCATCATAAATGAATTCATAAGTGAAATCATTTAGGCCACGTATTGATGCATTTAAGTATTCTTTTTTTTTCACGTACCATACAGGAGTGGAATTCATATGAATTCCTTTGTCTTGGAGGAGGAGGAGGAGTGTCGTTGGGAGGAACCCGAGAAGTCTGCCTGCCTGATTAGGCGGCATGTTTCTCGGGAAGGGAAAGATGGTGGAGAGGAGGAAAGGGTGAAGTGGAAGACCGAGCGGAATCCGCTCGGGGGGAGGATAGCTGCGTCCATGGGCCGACTTCAGGGGAACTGTGCCGGCATACGCCTATTACACATCTGAGGGAAACCCAGGAAAAACCCCAGACGGCACAGCCGGCCCGCGGATTCGAACCGCGGACCTCCCAGTCTCCAAGCGCACGCGTTACCGCTGCGCCACCGGAGCTGGTTTCCTTTGTCTTATCCCCAAATGTTCGTGCATTTGGGCGGAGCATTATACATTGCTTTACTCGCTAAAAAAAAAAAAGGAGAAGAAGAAAAAGCGCCGTGCACGTATACTACCGGCACACACATGACTGCCGTATCATTAGAGGGAGCTTGCAGCTTGCGTTATTTGTTGACCAGAATGGAACGAAAGGAACTAGGAACGTATCTCGAGGTATACTTTGTCGAAGCTACCTAAAAAAAAGGAACGAGTTCCTCAAGAAGTTAACGATGTGACTAACGCTCTCTTACGTGGTAGTACATGAAATGTATGACAATGAAAAAATGGCTAGGAAGCAAGCGAGCTGGTGAAGATAATGTAAAAACGTAAGGCGTCGTGTTGTGTCTGTCCCTTCGTGTTCCCTAGTCTAGGGGTTTTTACATTATGCATGAAATGTATGTTGTAAATGTATTTGTATTTCAAGATATATCCAAACTTGTACGCACGAGATGTATGTTGAAGTTGTACCTTTGTATAATGCTGCCGTTTGAAATTTATCTATATTTTGTACACCCCCTACTTGGGCCTCCAACGGGCGCCCAGTAGTATTTCTAAATAAAATATTTAAAAAAAAAGTTACTAGAGCTCAAAAGGAACGAGTGAAGGTACAAGTTACCGAAAAAAAGTTGCTTAGTTGCTGTAACGAGTTACGCCAACACTGAAAGCAAGAAAGGAAAAGTGACTGCCGTGAAAGTGAGCAGTACCAGTTTTACTCAAATCGTTGTACAGAAGTTGTCGTCAGTGACACGAACGACGAAGGCGCAAAAACGAACCTCCTTTCCAGCTCACGAATTAAATAATACAAACAAGCAGTGATGTCCAGTAGTTAAACTACTAGTTAAACTAACTGATTGTAGTTAAAAAGTAGTTATCAACTACGTGCAGAAATGTAGTGGCAACTACTAGTTAAACTACTACTTTAAGTAGGTAACTACAGTAGTTAGGTTACTGAAGGCGCCAACTACTTCCGATTTTGCCACAAGCTTTACGGCACGATTGTGCTTCCCTGACTTTTACCTTGAGCTACTTTTTTTTATGAGAACGGAGGTGCAGAGCAATTGTGCCGTGCATGTGTACTAAATCTTCACTCTTAATGCTCGTCTAGTGAAGCCTCATTTGATTTGCTGTGAAATAATTCTGCAACTTAGTTTATCGCGTAGGCACAGAAAGAATCCCGCCGCAAGCTTTGTATTTGACGATCATAGCAATGGCTTGAGCCAAAGTTTATTATTGCTTGTGATTCATACTTAGGTGTCCTAGAACACTACAAGGGATTGGTGTTGGTGGACAACGTTAAGTAGTTATAGATGTAGTTAAACTACATTGCAGTAGTTAAAAAAGTAGTTTTAACTACCCTGAAAAGTAGTTGAACTACTAGTTAAACTACTCAATCACAAAGTAGTTAGTAGTTATAGTTAAACTACTGTAGAAGTAGTTCGTGGCCATCACTGCAAACAAGTTTGCTTCACTTCGGTCGCGCATATTGGGTATCGTATTCGGTCGCACGAATGCAAACCAATACTTGGAAAAGTAGAGAAGATATAGATAGCGTCGAACGAGTCGCTCATTTAAGATACCAACCAGGGAACGATGCCTTGACCCGATAGAAAATCTGCCCATTAGAACGAGTCATAGTTGCAATTCGTGCACTTTCTACGACTCTTAATCGGTCACGAACCAAAATCATGAAGGTGAATAGAAAGTCTTAATAATTATTCTCGCAACCACGCGAACAGTATATAGCCATCAAGCGCTCGAATTAGCTCAATTATATAGAGGTAAGAAGATGGAATCCTCGTAAAGAGAAACGGAAATTTGTCCGATTAGGATAATGCACATCACGAACGCGCCGTGTCCGGTTTGTACTTGTCCAGAATCAAGGTTCGCGATAACATAGAGGATATCGGGCGTCGTGAAAGGCGTGGTATATCCTCAACGAGGCTTCATCCTTCCCCAACGAAATGATGAACGCGTGAGCAATTTGTAAAATGAATGGTTTCAGTCACTCTCGTATTTATGGAATCACTAGAGTAACTGCAAAGGGTGCTCTAAAAAAAAAAAAAAAAAAAAGAACTGATGAATCAGTTAAATACGTGGATAATCCTCTATTTCGAAGTGGTTTCCACGACGGCGTTAGACTGAAGTAAAGCGTACCTCGGTCATCTTGACCCTTAACGAGTATGATTGCTGGTAAATGTCAATGCCATTGAGGAAAGAAGGACAGGTGTGCTCTTCTACAGATTTGTCCATACAGCAGGATATGTGTTCCGGACTGGTCCCGAATGACACACGTCATTGAAAACGTCCACATGCACGTGATCATTAAAATGGCAGAGCCCATGATTGGCGGTCAAACCGTCAGCTGTTGCTGTTGGAAAAAGAATGAAAGGGAGAGAATGAGCTCATCACACGACGAATTCGGATACGTCCATAAACATAGCCCCCCCCCCCAAAAAAAAAAGAAAAGTACAAAGCAGAAAGCGTCCCTTCCACCTGCCCTACGTGGAGGGACAAAACCTAAAGCTTGTTTGGTCTTGCAAGACCAAACAAGCCGTTAGCATATATGCGCGATGAAACACACATTCTTGCTGCTTCTGTCCATCCTTTTGTGACGCCTTTTTTTATTTTTGGACAGAGTTTTATCCTATATCCTTGCAATAAAGCAAGAATGTTTGCACATGACGCCTCTTACCGCTGGCCACTCCCAATGACACGGCAACGACCCTGGCGCTAGTGACTCACCCAATCGGCGCGATGCACTAGGGCTTCGGAGCAACAAGCTATACCATGTCGAGTAATTAGCACCGAATAATTTACACCAGCTAACGTATTTTTGTCCTGGTAGGGAAATGTCCGCAAGCGGAGAAACACGACCTCAAATCGATAGTTTGTTATATAATGTTACCAACGACGTATGATTATAGGACAATTGACAGGGGCAACATCTCTCCTTGGGTCAGACTCAGGTAATACACACACACAGAGAACTCGGGGAACGATTTAGACCGTGGTCGAACGCTGCCCACCAGATGCAAGGCCTTCGTCTCCTTGCGGGGTACTTGCGCTCCGACGGTCTGGTGACGGATCTCTGAAAGTATACTCCCCCCATCATCATCATCCCCTCATCCGTTCCCAATGCGCAATAGGGCAGTGTACCGCCTCAGCGGCGGTGAATCGCCCACCCCATCATCATCTAATGTGTGTGTGTGTCGGCAACGATTTGGGTCTTGTCCGTTCAGATTAGGCTCAAGGAGGTATTGCTTCTATCAAATATTATACCAGCTCGCATGCACGCTTCTATTTCTTTCATCGTATAGGACAAGATGGGGATTTTACAACAAGCGACTGTTTCAGGGTAATGGTTAAAAAAGAAAAAGAACAGAAAAAAAAACGGGTGTATCTGGTGTAGAAACTTGTGTATCCCCGTGAAAAGAAGAGAAGGAGGCGCCCTCACAGTACCATACTCACAGTATTTGAGAGAGAGAAAAAAAAAGGGCAAGTGCCGTACAAGTTTTCCCTTCTTTGGCCTCTTGTATGTGTCACCTTCAAAAAACGAACGATGGATCTTTGCACTCGCCATTTTGAAACGTTGCGGGCACGGGCAGCGGGCACCAAATTCCGGAACTACGCTTTTAGTTAGCTACATATAGATAACTGGAAAACCGAAACGGGAAAAGCGGTGATGTCAGGTGGCTGGCGCTCAATTTCCCCTTTCAGTTTTTCCTCCTACTCTCATTTGTCCATCCCTAGCCAACACTGACGATCCGTGCTTGACGGTGGCCGCAGTTATCGATCCGTGCTTGTCTAATAACACTCAACTCACGATCCAAGTACACTGAAGAGGCCAAGGAAACCAAGCCTTCCTATGTTGACTATACGCTTCATTCGTGAGTGCTCAATTTTCCAACAGTTCTAGGAGGGCCAGATCAATAGAGGATGATGCAAGGATGATGATGATGAGGATGATGATGAGACGGTGCAAGATGTTTCTCCGTGTGTATGTAATCCCACTCCTTCTTTGGCGTCTAAGACGCTAGAAGTATAAATAAATAAAATAAATAAATAAATAAATAAAATAAATAAATGATAATCAAGGCGCAAAAAGACTACGAGGACTTGAAAGTGACACGCTTGAGAGTGTGATACATCGTGAGCGTGTTGAGACGACAGTTCCTTCCTCGCTGCATAATGAGCACCTGTCTAATGATCGACCTTGCTCGCTTAGCCTGACGGAACTGGCTAGGTTATCGAATGACGAGAGAGATTTGGACTAGTTCTGGCGGCTTCTTTGCGGTGCGCCGTCTGTGCTGGGCCTCGGGCCGTTGGGAGCGAATGACTTAATTGTGGAGACGTTGGTTTCTTTTTCGCTGGGATTAATGAGAAGGAATGAGACCGAAGTAGGTCTCAAATCGTACGAGGCGGGAAAGGCAAGATGGAAAAGTGTAACGAGTAGTGCCATTAATCAGGATGTCTGAAGAGGTTGTGTGTGTGGGTTTAATGGCGGTAATCAGCTTCTGCAGGGTTCATTACTGATTAAACGATAATGAAAGTGCGGCGTATTGGTATGTCGTGACGCAGTTTCGTGTGCGTTTTATGCCGAGTCATACTGATAAGGAATGGTACGACTGCCTCATTCTCTCGAGACAAACCATTGACGAGAGGCAGGCTATGTGATAGCCTATGTGATAGGCAGGCTATATGTTAGGGACAGTTCAAACGCTGTTATACATTCCTAGTTTGTTTTCCTTATGACATTTCTTTCAATTTCACGTCTAAGAGTGTCTTATTGGCTGTTCGATCTTTGAAATTGCGTGTCACCTTCAGCTAACCGATGAATACGCAAAGACAGCTGTACATTCGAGCAGCAATGGGTTTCACAAAAGATAACCTCACCAGCATCATAGTGGCAAAGGAATGAAACATATTGCTTTTTGTTACTTCGTTTTTGTGACTTGGGTGCACGTTTTTTTTCTCTCTCTCGCTTCTGTCTGCTAGTGTGCCTTCATTAAAATTTTTCTTGTACACGAGCAATTTCTCGAAAATTGCGTTCTGCATGTGCCCCATAATTTTTTATGCACATAAGTAATGTATCTAAGTGTACTTTCTGGTAAACTAACGTGCGTGACTGCATATAATGTCCTCAATAATCAAGAAAGCCTGAGCTATGGGCGAAGACAAAAAAAACAAAAACAAAAAGGAAACACGACACTGTGTTGTTTGTCAGCCCCATCTCATCATCATTTCTGTCTGGCTGTCTGTCTCTGCGCGCGTGTGTGTGTGTGTGTATGTCTTGTCCATTTGTTTATGCTATAGCCACTCTTCATCACTGTCCATGACGTACCTCTCAATCTGCAATACATTTCATTATGTTATATTACTTATATAATATGCATGCCGGTCTACACCCGACTCATTGACGAAACGCAAAACCTTATTGCTAAACCTTATTCTTTGCTGCATACATCTAACACTGCTGATATCGGATCTAACCAAGCGATCATTTGTTATGCATAACACACTTTCCTCGAACGCAATATTTGAGCAGAAGACTTCCTGATGTCGATGGAAGTGACCGAGAATTACGATCCGATAACGAAGGCCGCGACATCATTAATTCACTTAGTAAAAGCATGACGTTCTTCGGAAAGCAGAAGAAAGCCCAGCATAGAAGAACAGTCTGCGTGAAAAGAAGTATCGGCAACTCCCGTCCCGGTGCTTTTGCTTCAACGGCACGCTTTGCTCAAATGGTACACGCGATTGGGTATTTTCCACTGAAAAGAAAACAGAGAAAAAGTACCAACGTGGACGTCACAATACGCAATTCGACAGGCTTATACTTTTTTTTTTTTTTTTTTTCAAAGCGGAAGGAAGGCAGAGTGGTTGTCAGACGATCTGCATTGAGAAGAGTCCTGCGCAAGGTGGAGTTTTTTAAATGTCCACTCAGATGATGAGATGAACCTATGATTTTTTTTTTTTTTTCTAGCGTAGGTAGTTGCGGAAGTCGGTTGGTGTACATTGGGTATTGATGTTGATGTTGGAAGAAAAAAATAAGAGGGAGAGGGCATACTTTGGAAACGGTAAGCATTTCGCTCGTTCCTCGTGTTCTCTGTCAGTAGCTATAGTTTGAAGGCGACCCGGGTTGTCTCGTGCGTTTTGTGCGCTTCGTTTCCAATGTTTTTCTTGTTGTACCGCTACGCGTGGTATTCGCGGCGTATAGCACATGTAAATAGACCCATCTGTATCCTCATCATTCAGAATGTAATTGTTCTGGTTGTTGTTTACATAATTAATTTACAAAAAAAAAAGAAAAAGAGCATCGATGGCACCAAACATTAAACTATGTTCGTTTTATTTTTCGATAGAATACTTACAAGACTGGAAGGTGGTAGGTTAGAGCCCTACCACCAGCTCTATGCTGCGTGGCGTCTTCACTTTGGTTTCTCAGTTCAGCGCTGTGTCTGCGTTGTCTTTTAAGTGTGGTCCCGCATTGGGGTTTTTATCGATTTTAATGTCTTTCCTGGGTTTTCCGGCAGACTCCCTTGACGAAAGTCGGCACAGTCCTCCCTAGAGTCTGCGAAGGATATGTATACCCCTACTCCATGCAGGGGCGGATCTGGGGGGGGGGGGGGATCCTGATGTCCTGACTCCCTCCTCCTCAATTTCTGTCTTCGCATAATGTTTAATTGACCTTAGATCGCGTATCTAGCTGCTGTCCGTGGCTGGTCCCCCTCCTGAGAAAAATCCTGGATCTGCCCCTGCCTCCATGGATCCTCTGCATGGTTGCATCATCTGTCTCGTAGCCACAGTTTTAGTGTGAAAACACAATAAGAAAAGGGTATCGGCTGTTTATTGGGCATTCGTGGCGCGACAAACAATCACTTGAAGACTATAAAAATGGATGACAACAATCGCCCACTAATCAGCATGCACCTTTAGTATCTGATATTTTGTTCCATGCTGAGACAAGCCTGAGCTTGGACGACGAGAATACGGAGGCTCAGAAACGTTGCCGCTTTTGCGATATTTGGATAACACGTCGCAAGCGCATACTGACACTGTTTGCTGTTATGTTAATGATATTGGCACATTATGCAGGCGAGCTGGTGGATGAACACAATTATGAAAGTTTTCCATAATTTTGAGCCGTTGTGTCCTTTCTGTCTTCGTCTCTTCGGCCATAGCTCAGGCTTACTTCATTGTGGAGGGCATTGATTACTATATTTACATGGAGGTTTACGTCACCTTACTCGCGTGCTTTTTCTGGTGGCGCCGCAACCAAAAGTGACATCATCCCACACTCGCTCGTACGATTGTCATCGACCTCGCAGCGGCGAGGTCGCTTTCTCGGGTTTCCCGGATTTTCTAATTCTGCATTCCGCGTTCGTTCGTGTCTGTACATTTACGTCTTCCAGAAGCTGGTGGTCACGAACAGCGCCGTCGAATGCTTGGGAGCGGAAGAACAATGCTTGAAACTGTTTGAAACACACACTTTGTATAGGTGCGGTTATTTAAGATTGCATTGTGGAGCAGCGCTTATAGCTAAAAGGTCATCATTTTGGTTTCCGCCATTGTGTAAAATTGCAGCAATGCCAGGGCCTTCAATCGGTTACGAGGCAAAGTGGGTGTGCCCTGGTAGATGCGTTGCTAACGCGTTCGATCCCAAGGTTGTAGGTCCGAATACTGCCGAGCATGACGTAGCAACTTGGTGACGTGGTACATGCTGCTTGGGCACGTCGTCTCCCGCAGGGGACGTTAAAGAAGCATAGAAAGTACGTCAGTCATCATACCATTTTCTTAAACCAAACCGTTACACTAACATATTATATATTATACCTGCACATTAAAATGCACTATGCGAAGTGATTCATTCGACAGGTGCATATACATACATGGCGGAATTCGATTTAAAAAAGCGCGACCATGCGCAACGGTGGCAATGCCCGTAACTATAGCTACCCGGGTCCTCTTTTTTTGCCATTACGGTACAGCCCGCTGATTGATTTAGAGAAACGCCGTCTACTACACAGGGAGAAATGGGAAAGAAGCGAAACAAAAAACAAAAAGCTGAAAGCGCTCTGATTGGAGCGCGTAATGACATCACGGGTGACGCTTTTCCTTATCCTCCTCGTTTCACCCTGCAGAACTAGTTGAGCGGGAACGCGTGCGTCGATGATCGCCGTGCGTGTTCTTTTTTTTTTTTTTTTCTTCTTCTTCTTAATATTGCAGACAGAAAATTTTTCGTCCGGACTTGCTGGGAGAGACGCTCGCTCCGGTACTGAACGCTCTTTCATACTCCGACGACAAACTTCGTGTATACGGGAGGAACGCTAACGGCAAGCTGTCGTCATTTTCGAGACCTGCGAGGTCGAGCAAATGCGAGCGTTGGGACCGGAGACGATTCGGTAAGCTTGCCGGATGAGCGCTATATGGCTTCCGCCGCAAGGCTCTTGGCTGGAGCGCGATTCGGGCCCTCCGATCTTGTTATTCTGTGCCAGATTTGAGTAATCGACCATCGAATTCCAGCGATGGGGTTTTAAAAACCAATTGTCTACTTCCTCCCGGATGAACGGCAAACAAACTCGCACGTAGATGGGTAGAAATCCAGCGAACCGGTAGAATGTAGGAAGGGAGTTGCCTCAGGACAGAAGCCGCCGATATTTCGAACAGAGACTGTTCTTCTTCTGGGCACCCTCCTCATCATTGGCATGGTATTTAAAGGGTATTTAAAGGGTGTACCTAACCCTTTAAATACCATGCCAATGATGAGGACGGTGCCCAGAAGAAGAACAGTCTCTGTTCGAAATATCGGCGGCTTCTGTCCTGAGGCAACTCCCTTCCTAAACTCGCACGTAGACATTCCTGAGAGTTTATTCGAGGAAAGTGAAATGCACGGTGAAATTCAAAGGAATAATTTGTACCAACCTGTTTGAAGCACACGGACTTTCCAGAAACGAGGAAGTTGCTTCTTATGAATTCCTATGGTGCCGTCTCAAAAGATGACCCACGAAGCGACGAGGAAAAAAAGGTCACGATTCCTTATCGCGTGTTCGCGGCTACTCTTCGTGTTTTTATTTTGTTTTCATTTAGCGAAGCCTACTTGGACCTACTTTCAATGCGCAACTGACATTTGTTTGTTTTTTTCCCGCTGTATGCTTACTTTGTTTTGCGAGCGTTTCCTCGCAAGTTGCTGTAAGCGTTTGGCTTATCGTAACGGTTTTCGTTGAAACGCCTACTTTTGCAGTTGTTTTTATTTAGTGGCGAATTCGCGTGGTCATTTCCTGTCAGGTTTTTTTGCCAGATTCCCAGGAACTATGTTCGCTTTGTCAGAACGTATAGCAATCTCGTGTGTTTTCGTGGCACTTGCCGAGCGCCAGGAATTTGCCAGCTAGCACTTTTTTCCGCCCGGTCTCGAATCGACGGGGCATCGGACTGTCCAACTATATCCGGTGTCGTCACATCCGCGCAGCGGCCCTCATTGGCCCGCACGTCCCAGTTAACATGGTTGAGGAGACGACGGAACTAGAAGACGAGTGACCGCGATGCCCCTAGCATGATCCAAGCGACTAAAACCGCTAGATTCCTGGCGCTCATGTTCAGGAGGCAAACGGTTACGTGATACAGCGCAGGCGCCGACCTAACAATTTCCGAGCGCTAGGCGGTATTGCCATGAAATGACCACTCGAATTTGCACAAAGTATCTCGTAACGAGGAAGCCGCGCGTCGCAAGTCTATATAGACTGTAGTCATATAGACTATATATAGACAGTCACATAGACTGTATATATTGTCTTTATCGTCTATCACCATTATCGTCTATAATATGCTTCTTCACGAATGAAAGTGGGCTCGCGGATGGTGATTTTTCTCTGAGATGTTGGAAAAGGAAGGTTAAAATGTCTGTTAACAGTTTAAAGGGATAGCTTGGACCACAGATCTGAAGTAAAGGCGTACTCAGCAATTACTGAATGCAGGTCGGTACATTGCGTTGTCTACACATAAAACCCTGAAGGCAATCATAGTAACTTTCAAACTGTGATTGGGCATCCGAATGCAGCTGCAATACGAAAAGTAATATGTACAGTGTTCAGGAAAAAGGAAGCAGGGGACCTCGGGGGAAAACAACCCCAGGTGGTCCCACCCTGCGGCACGTACAACATGTCGCTACACTGCGCAGACAAACATTACGTGGAACATCACGGTACCATTATTTTGTCCACTAGAGCCTGTTTTGTTCACATCTCTGGCGCTTCCTCATCAATGGTGCTGAAACCCGGCCTGGGCCCGCGGGAGGTTCTTCGCCCAGGAAAAGAATCAGGAGGACCACCTCAAGCCAGAGATATGACGAACCAGGCTGAGAAGTAGTTGCTTCTCGTGAAGAAAACGTGCACTCGTCAGCGGTTGACTATTATACTCAGCGAGGCCGAACAAGTCATTACAGAATCCCGCAACAATTCGGACCATGACCATCCTATGATCCTTGATGTGAACGGCGCGCTCAGTCCTGCGTTGTCGCGGTCGAGACGCTCACCCCGGTGAACTTTTGCGGTGCGCTCGCACATTCTGTTGTGCAATCGTACCGTTTCCTTTCTTGTTTCTTTTCTGCTTTGGGGTGTACCGTCTTTCTTTTTTTTTGGGGGGGGGGGGGTAGCAGAATTCGCTTACGCGAATTCAACCTCCCCTTGTTATTTTACCAACCACCACCACCACCACCACCAATTCGGACCATGTCAGTCGCTGTGAAGTACTGCTACAAAGGACCAAGACATTCTCCACGAGCCTTGCGGACATCCACAGCGAGCTATAGATAACCTGTTCACAGTTCAAGAAGCAGAAACGGAGTTGGATGCAACGTTTGAATGGCAAGATCGCATGTTTCACGTCATTTGCCTTCTGAAGAAGCGACTATATACCAACACGCAGGAGTGACGTCCAGAACAGCGACATCCGAATCGACAGCGGCCGATCGAATTTCGTCGCTACAGTCGGTTTGATGGCAGCCACGAGTCATGGTAAGAAATTTCCGAGCCCGTTCGAGGCACTATAGTCCACAGCAACACGTCCTTGACGATCGCAGAGAAGATGATGTACTTGGTAACCGTGCTCTTCGTGAAGGCCGCAACGTTCATAAAGGGTCTTCAGCTCACGGATGCTACGTACGCCACCGCGGTCAAGGTGCTGAAGGGCAGGTATGGGAACCCGGACTCGCTGCCATCAGTGGTCCTACTTGAAGTAGAACTTAAAGGGCTAATCGCAGAACGTGAAGCACCGCGGTAGACACTCCGCAGTAGAGCTGGCAGCAACAAAACAGCCTTTAATGCGCGAACTCCCCTTCTTCCTGTTCCTTAACACTCCGGCCCGCGAACTGATGAGGTGAACGAAAGGAAAGTCAGGTAGCAAGCGAGCTGGTGGTGACGATCCATGACTTGAAAACCCGAGACGAGGTATAGGGACGATAACAGACAACACAAACACGGTCTCAATGCTTGCATGAGGTGGTTTCGACTCTGTATACCGACGATCAGTGATTACTGACAGCTAACTGCTGTTCATCTGTTCCTGTCCATTAAAACCCTGTTTTCTTTTTCACATCTCTGGTGCTTCCTCAACATTCAGCTTGGGACAAAAGCTCACGGAACGCCGGGGTGTCGCTTTTCTCCACTCAAGTGACATCCTGGCAGCACAGAGGAATAGAGATGGATAGAATAGCCAGTCAAGCATTTCTAATTCAATGTCTTCCTGGTAGATAGCAGGGGACCGCTCCGCCGAAGAAATACGCCAGTGCCGTGTTCCGTAAACTTTTGTCCCAATCTGTACGCACTTCGTAGTCAAAACGCGAAGAGTTGAGATGCTGCTCCACAGACGGTCACGTTACGCCCAACACTGAAGGGGCTGGGATCGCTTGCATCGCTTGGGAACGCTAATAAATTTCACTTAATTAATTAATTACGAAACAAAAAATAGTTTGAGTATCCTCACACCACTGGCAACACTATGCAGTCCGTCTTTTTGGTGTGCGATGAATCATTTTTTTTAAAACTTTGGCCGATTTTTCGTGAAACATCCCGTATAATGTGTGTGCGTGTGTGTTGTAAACGTATAAGATCTAAGCGCATTACGATTGCGACAAACGTGCGCTCAAAATACACACCTATGCCACCAACAAGCGCGAGTCTTCGTTCTTTGTGGTACAAACTGGTACAAAACATAGAAGTTCATTAGAGATGCCGCTTTCCCTGCTTCCACCTGGCATGGTCCCAAGTGACAACGACCTTGCCCTCGACTGCATGTAGAGCACCTTGATTGCCTTCGTCTGCTTTTACTGCCTAGTTGTCCGTGGGAAATTTAAGATGGTACACTACTATACGAGCAATATTACGAGCAATATAGTATCAAGCCTCCATATACGCGATAAGATTCACTGAGTTCCGTGCCAATGACGGTCAAACTAGATGGGCGCTATACTTGCTTAAAGTGATACCAGTAGAAGACCTGGATATGAAAGGGGGAATCCACTTTTTCCTTTTCCCAGCAATCAGTCAATCAAGCAAAAGTGGAATTCCCTGTACACAGCCACCCCTCGATCGATTGATGAACGGTTACTGTTCCTGGAAAAATCGTTCATAAATCGAACTATTCATCAATGGAGGCTTGGAATGAGAAAGGTCTTGTCCGAGAGGGCATTTAAGTTCGTAAAGCGAGGGAAGTCGTTAATCGATGATTCATCAATCGAGACTGACTGTATTCCAGTCGAGACAATGATATTCAGCGGAGAGTTGATATATAGTATAGCTACAGAAAGCTTCAGCTCGTCTGCAGTGCAAGGTGTAGTGCAAGTCCACAGAGGGTTGTCCTGTCCCAATGGTAGTGCTGCAGCACATTTCATAATTGGGCTCCTGTGGTTTGCATGCCAACGCATTTTATATGCACATGTATGTTGCTGTATGTAATAGGTGTGTGGAGAAAAAAAGAAGAAAAAGAAAACGAAAAACAGCAAACGGTAGGATAACACGTATTGGGGACGAGGTCTCCAGCACCACCCGTTCCTCATTGCTCCAAAGTCATGCTAAAGACATGGAGGTGATGCGTTCGAATCCTGCCAACGGCTGTGCTCCTTCAAATTTTCGATCACAGTTGTCTCGCGGCGTACAGCCACGAGACATTAATTTTCCCCAAGATGGAGGATGGTGCTTGGAACGGCGAAGCGAAGATTTCGTGACAAAAAATTTTCACAGACTACTTTAATTTCATACTATGAGTATATATCCTCATGTACGCATCTGCAAAATCAGCTTCAACTTTCGCTCCGCCATCGTTATTTACGCGAAAATGGGACGTTTCGTTGATGACGTTAGGCCTAGTTAAGACCGTGATACCAAGAAAATAGCAAGAAGTACGACCCTCAAACGTAAGACTTTGCATTATATAATTGAATTTTATTTATACATACGTCTTTGCTCATTTTTGATTCGATCTACTTACATTACGTGATTTAAAACTTCATACCGGCAGGCGTCTGCTACGAAGAAGCGGTTGTACCGCTCTCCTGGCCATTCATTTCTGCCAGCAACCATTTCTGCAATTCTAAGCCTTCCCAACATGCCTCTCTCGATGCAGATGGCGTTGATAAAAGTGGGCGCAAAATCCGTCGTTTTGGTCTGTCACCAGTGATATCCATTTCAATCCAAATCAATCGAGTTTCTCCAAAATGGTGGCACCCAGTAAATAAGGGTGAGATGTAATAATACACATTCATTTACATTCAGACATTCACTTATTATTATATATTTCTCTGGGTTTTCCGGCAGACTTTCAGTCGGCACCATTGTCCGTGAAGTGTCGTCGGCCGCATAGCAGCACGCTTTGTCGTTCGGTCTCACGGTGCGTTTCACGCGGTTACTTACATGTCTTTTTTGAGTCAGAAATACTCCGGATAATCTTGAAATTTTGAAAACTTGAAAAATTGAAATGGGATTAGAAATACCCGCGTTCTATACTTCCAAGGAATGACGCGCGTGTGGCAGAACTCCACTAAACGTGTCGCTCCCAATTTTGGCGTGGAAAAATTGAATCATTTTTGCTGAAACGGTTCGCGTGGGCGGTGTCCGATGGGAAAGTGTAATCCTGGTCTTTGGCAGCGGGGGGCATCAAGCCCGACGAAAAAATACGGAATACAAGTAATATCATATCAGTTGCCAACATTACTACACGTCCATATGCAGGTTAACTTCCTAAATTTAAGCAAACCTGACATTAGGCTCCTTCTCTTTGCTGCTGGCGAATGACATGTTTTAGTTTGTGTACGGTTCTAGTGAAGTGTCGCAATTAACGTAGCCTTCATAGCTTTTTTTTTTAAATAAATTTTTATTTTTTATTTTTAACGTAGACATTCTGGTATTGTACTCGAATGTGCATTAGGTTGGTGTACATAGGCTCTCTTTTTTTTTCTTCGTTGTGTTTCGTTTTTTTTTTTTTTTTCGTTTGTGTTACTTGTATCGCCTGTACTTAAATTATTTGTATGCTTCACTACTGAAGAGCCGGAGCTGGGACTCGTCAAGTCACATTGCGTGGCTTTTTTCACACTACCTTGGGCTTACTGTGGAAGTAAGCAGAAAAAAAAAAGAAAAAAGAGAAAAGCTTTCGCGAAGCGATTGAGTGAAAACAATTCACTAGCACTCCCTTGTGACAGCTAGCGTACACCTCATCTATAGTCACTGCGACGGCGTTGAAACAAGTGCGTCCCCTCTACAATTCGCTCCGTTTTAGTGCTGCCTTATCAGATGGAAGAGTCCGTCCGGTGGCTGCGTCGTGCCGCGGTGCTCGTCGCTCCACCTCCCGGTTGAAAATGCAAACACGGTGATGTACACGCACGAACTTACCACTATGTCTTAATGGCGCTGTTGGTGGAGTTGCACTTCGCGCGCATATTTAATTTCATTTATTCATTTATTTAATATTTCACATTTAACGTCATTTCACTCGCACGTAAGTTT
Organism: Ornithodoros turicata; assembly: GCF_037126465.1. Classification (NCBI taxonomy): domain Eukaryota; kingdom Metazoa; phylum Arthropoda; class Arachnida; order Ixodida; family Argasidae; genus Ornithodoros; species Ornithodoros turicata. The sequence continues at coordinate 82,340,142 of NC_088204.1, forward strand.
GTGTGTTTTGTTGCAGCTGTTGACGACGGCGAGAAAACTTTCCCGGGCTCTGTAGTGATCTTTCATAACGCGGGCTTTGAATGGTGAGAGAACTCGCTTCGGGTGAACTAGGCTAATTAACGAGACCCTGGTTGACCCTGGGTGTTTATTCACTGACCCAGTTTAAAACATTCGGATCACATACGATCTTTCGTCGCACCAATACCGTAAATTCTGATTGATTGTAACCACAATTTGGCCGCCCATTCCTTTTCTACTAACTGGTCTCAATGTAGGACGCCCAATGACAATTCCATGCCTGTTGCCCATTACGTAGTCACTAGTATTGCGAGGCCACACGTTTTCACGAATGGACATTCGAGCTGCAGTGATACGTGTACGGAGTACGGATTCGTTAATGTTCTTCCTTTGAATGACAATCATATTTTCTTTCTGCGTGATTTCTATAGTAATACTTCCTACATTTCCTTTCTTAGGACACTTACTTACGTCCGTGTGTCCTTTGCGACTTCGTCAAAAGTTAGCATTTTACCCATTTGTCGAAAGTTCATCTGGAAATTAAAAATCTGCGACTTTATAGACACCCCACAAATGAATAGTTTCCGTAGAAGCGATAACAGCTTCGTAGCTCCCTTCCTCGCTTTCTTCAACTTCAATATCAGTGTTAGTTTTCTGAGTTATCGCTTTGTATACTTGCTTGTATTTGTTCTTATTCTGTTATTATACAAGGTGATGTTGTTGTTTATTTCCTTGTGTTTTCGTTGTCAATGTCCTGCTGATGTTCCCACCCCCTTTTAGTATCCTCTGCACCCTTGGTTTTTTTTTTTTAAATAAATAAATAAATAATACAATCCAGCGTTATTATGTGTGTTTCCTAGGAAGAGTTGTCTTTATCAATTTACGAACACGTCGACACGGACACCGCAAAGAAGGGATCGCGGTGTGGGTGAAGGGACGGTTGCTTTGTCGGAGCGCGGGGAGGGGAGACAAGGAAATCGAATGCATAAAAAATAAAAACTTTTTTGGGGGTGATCGCCCTCGATCCCACCTTGGATACGCCAGTGACTGCGCCTCTGTTGTACGCGGAGGCGAATGTTCTGTTTGCTTTCATTAGGACCCACAACTTTTTTTGCTTTGTCTTCTTTCTAACGCTGGATCCAACGTTCCATGCGACTTCGTTGACACAACCAGCAGCTTTCGGCGAGATTAGCAGCACGCTGCGTTATTTATTGTTTTTTTATGAGCAACTTGTTGCCATTATGACGGGCAGGCCGCCACCCCACTCCACAGCGAAACAACAAGAGCCATTTCACGTGCTATAGACTCCTTTCATTATTGGCACGTTGATTACGAATCCGTGAGCACGTCTCACGTCCGGCCCTTGCGTGGTAAACGGTACTATAGACCCTTTAGAGAAAGAGTAGTTAAGAGGGTTTCTGATATGAACAGTTTAAGAAAATCATTATCTCTCCAATACGTTGTCGATGAACGATGCGATTCATAGCTGGAAAATAGGACACGGAGGTAATGGTGCAAAAAGGTTGAAAGGATCTTCTGTATCGACGTTCTACAGGTTACGAAACACACTCATGTCGTAACAATATTGAAGCGTATATCCGTGTACAGATAGGAAAGGTGATAGTCGTACTGTAATGTGCTGAAGAAGGATAGCGTGACTGGAAACTTGAAACTTGATAGCTTGACGGGAAAATTTAATAAATGTAATTGAAATTGAATTGAATTGAAACATAGTGGAATGCTCATTTATTTGTTTCTTTATACAAGAGATGCACATGCGAGGTTCCCAAGCGGAAATGACGTGAGCTGTGGCGAGGCTGAAAAGAGATAAGAATTCGTTATCTGGCATTGCAAGACAAAGATTATTTGCAGCTTTTATAATTCGGAGGTTCAATACTAGTTCATATCGGCTTACCGCAGCAATAGTCGCGGACAAGGAGTTAGAACATAAATGGGACAAACCACCTGCGGATTATAGTTCCATTATATGTTTTAACTCCTTGTCCGCCATGAGTAAAAACTTGCAGCCAAAGAGAGGACGGGACACAACGGTAGAAACACACAACAGCGGGAACTGCAGATGCTCTACCTTGGTAAACTTCCTTGTCCGCGTCTATTGCTGCAGTAAGCCGATATGAACTTGTACCAACTACCCCGCTTTCTCCCTCTTGTGGATAAATACTAGATTTCTCTTATACTTTTGGAATTAGTTCTGCAATGTTGGTTTAGTAGTATTTCAAGTTTGTGACGAAAGATGGAAGGAGTTGGGGGAAGACAACAGTTATATCCTAAAATGATGAAATCAGAATGAATACAGCTGTGCACACTGGACGAATAAAGCGGACGAGTGAGAACGTTTTCCAGGGCTCTATACTTTCAAAAATGAAAGGCTCCTAGCCAACCATCATCTCGAGTGACATCGTTCTTTCCCCTGATTCGCTGAAAACAGGAGGCATACGCCAATTTTTGTTGCATTATGTAGTTCATAATTGCCACAAAAACGCCGTACGCCCCCCGTTTTCATCAAATCAAGGGAGAGAACGTTGTTATTCGGCATGATGGTTTGCTGGGAGCGTGCTACGCGGTAAAGCTCTTTGTTAGAGCGTATATATACCCATGGGCCATGGCCAGCTCTCCGGTTCAGGATATTTAATGTGTCAAAGTACACTTGTGCAGTACAAATTCAATGCAGAAAGGAATACACGAAATGCTTACACTACACAACCAAAAAAAAGCTTCAAGCAAGTTAAACCTCGCGCAGTATTCGTCATGTGCAAAGAACAAGACAACCTACAAAAAGGACGCCACACAGGGAAGCCGGTGGCAATGCAAGGAGACACTGCTGTGGTGGATAGTAATGTAGCGCGTCGACCACAGTCGGAGGAACTCTCCAAGCGTAACAAATTTGGTCTCAAAGAAAGCAACCCGTACAACCCGGCTCTCCTGTTTCTCGATCTTCCAAGATCACGCAAAACTCTACAAAACTGTACAAAGACCACAAAATGCGTCTGAGCACATGACCTCCAAGCGGTCTGCTGGACATTAAAGCTATCGTCAATACCTAAACCGATGGTATCTTCACGGTGTTAAAGAAAAATAGTGCTGTCCTATTTCATAAAAAAAACGTACGTGATTCTACTGATTCTCGCGTCTCCTGTGGCAACTGGTCTTACCGTAGCAGGAACCCTATTTCTTTTTGTAGAGGTGGCCTCCGATACCGTAGTTGTAGCCTCCCAGAACGTGACCAGGGCTGACACCGTAACCAAGACCAGAGTATCCAAGACCATAGCCAAGACCGTGTCCGTATCCCAATCCAAGGGTGCCCACGCCAGGGCTAACAACGGCAGCACCTGGGGCGTGGTGGACGGCGGTAGCAGTTACAGCTGGTGCCGCAACAGTCTGGTAAGCGGCGACGGTCGGACGAGCGACGGCCACGGCCTGAGGAACGGCATGATAAGCCGCACCGTAAACTTGACGAGCAACGGAGACAGCTGGAGCTGCAACAGCCTGGTAGGTTGCCTGAGGAATGGCGTGATAAGCTCCGACTGCTGGACGAGCAACGGCGAAGGTTTGAGGAACGGCGTGGTAGGCAGCGCCATAGACTTGACGACCGACGGTCAGGGCTGGAGCAGCTACGGTGCGGTAAGCTGCTACAGCTGGTGCAGCAACGGCCTGGTAAGCGCCAATTGCTGGTGCAGCAACGGTTTGGTATGCGCCAACTGCTGGTCGAGCAACGGCAACAGCCTGAGGTACGGTGTGTACAGCACCGTAGACTTGACGAGCAACGGAGACAGCTGGAGCGGAGACAGTCCTGTAGGCAGCGACAGCAGGTTGCGAAACGGTGACGGTCTGTGGAACGGCTTGGACGCCGCTGTAAACCTGCCGGGCAACGGCCGGAGCGGCGACAGTTTGGTAGGCGGCTACAGCTGGACGTGCTACGGTAACACCTGGAGCAGCAACAGCGTGATACGCAGCGACTGCTGGACGAGAGACAGTGTACGATGCCACTGCTGGACGTGCAACGGAGACAGCTGGACCAGCATGAAGGCGGGCGTAGCTAACAGCTGGAGCAGCGTAAGACACAGTCGGGGCGGCTTGGTAGCGAGCATAACTAACAGCCGGTGCGGCGTAAGACACGGCTGGAGCTCCGGCTTGGTATTTGGCGTAGCTGACCGCCGGTGCAGCATGGTGGACGGTGGAAGTAAGAGCAGGGCGAGCGACGGCGGGGGACGAAACGTACGCAGTCGGCTGGACAACGGAGTATGTTGGTCCGGCGAAGGAGTAAGCTGGTCTTGAAAGAGCCAGGGAGGGACGGGCAACAGCGTACGAGGCTACGGCTGGACGGGCAACAGCGTACGAGGCTACGGCTGGACGGGCAACAGCGTACGAGGCTACAGCTGGTCGGGCAACAGCATAGGCAGGAGCAGCTCCTGCGTAGTAAGCAGATGGAGCGACCGCTGCTCCTCCGAGGCTAATGTGATGGTTAACACCGCCGGCTAGCACAGAGGCCAACAGACCCAAGAAGCTGATGATGTTCTGCATGAAGAAAACAAAACGTGTGCATCCATGAGGTGAAGGCCGTGCCCGACTTTCTTGCCAATAGTGTTTTCTATGGGGCTCCACTTTGCGCTCCTATATAGCGGTGAGGTCGCACATTATGTAGTGTACTGTTTAACCAGTTTAATAACGGTGATTTGCAAGACGCAGTAGGAGTAGTCATTGTTAGGGAACCGGGAGGCTTATGTTAATCTTCATAATTGCAGCGATTGAATCATCGCCCCTTCCTGTTACAAGTCGTGAAGGTAATCCTCTCATTGATCTCGTTTCAGGCCACCGTTGCCAACAGTCGACCTTGCTCTATCGCGTATAATTTTTAGTAGATGTACTTGTAAGGCTTGCCTTTGGTACTTGCTACAATGCTGGGAATGTCTCATAAACGAATTCCAATACGTCCAATGAAACGAGACGTATGTGGAGAAATGGCCAATGGACAAATACTACATCAAATGTTACGGTGCGGCTGTTCGAAAGAGGGGGAAAACTGCCTTCAAGTTATCAAAGGTTTCCTAACAAGACTAATCTCCCGACACAAGAACACTTCAGAATACAAAGAAGAGTGCGAAGACGAATCACATACGAAATAAACATGCTCTTTTGGGAAGTAAGCAAAGGGGTTGCTACCTCTCGTCATGAGAAATACCTGAGAGATTGATGTTCGGAGGCTGGGAACACATAGAAAGGGAAAATAGATACAAAGCCTCAAAGTGCCTAAGAAATTAATGGTGAAAGATGGAAGTCACTGAAAAGGTTAGCCAGGCTGTAGGACACGAACCCACGTCTTCTGGATTACAGGTCTAGGGTTCTACGAATTGAGCTAAGCTGTACCGGTAGTCCAGAAGATGTGGGTTCGTGTCCTACAGCTGGCTGACCTTTTCAGTGACTTCCATCTTTCATGAGAAATACCGACTGAGTGAGCGAGTCCAAAAGCAAGAGGGGAGGGGAATCAGAGAATTGGAAGAGGGAAATAATGACTGAGAGAATATGAAAGTTTGAAAGAGGAGGCACATCGACAGAGAGGGCAATCATTCAGCTGCGTGCACAAAAAGCTATACTGTTTGGGTGGAAAGGGGGCAGATAAACCAGCACATATCGAGACAGGAGCTCAGGGACACAGAACAGTCGGAACGACAAAGGTCAATTCCTCAAACACGGCAATATTTATCTGCAAAGTCCCGAAGTTATTGCCAAGAATCTCCGAAAGTATGGAAGGAGTGAGGAAGAGGAATAAGAGAATGTGTAATACTGCCGTATAGGCGCCGACTGCGTGGGTTATTGGGGGCCTGAGCCTCTCCCCCCGGAACATTCCTAGGGGAAGGGGCAGGCCCCCTCGGAAAAGTATACCCGCCGACGCTCAAGGCAAGACGTTACGAGGGATATCCGAAAAATCGCATGCTTCACGCGAATGAACATTAAAATTTTGCAAAATTTTGCCTAATAACACGGAGTCCCACACACTTCTGTGCATGAAGCGGGGGCGAGTATACCCCGTAGCCTGAAACATTTGCACCAGAAAGGAGGGGGGGGGGGGAGCATTGTGCCCCAGCTACCTTCTGCGGATTTGAAACTCTCCGTCTATGGTAATGCATATGTAAGCCGAACAACCACAAACTTTTATAAGTTTTACCGCGTAAAAGTTTGAATTTGGCGAACGTTTTGAAATTACAACACCGACATGACTGTCTGCAAAGCTACCGCAAAACTGCAAAGTCATCCTCATTGCATCCGGTTGCGTCCGACTTACCAGAGCGCGCATCTCTGAAGCCGTTGGAACCTATATTAGACGAGATGAAGAAGAACCGGAAACCAGCACTGTGCCGCCTCATTGCCCTTCCTTCTGCTTTTATATACACCAAGAGAGGGAAAGAAAACCCATCTTCGAGACCTTTCCACCTATGAGTGGGTCACGTGGTGAACAATGACCAATATATCCGTTAGGCACGATTTGTCTGGGAAGGCACCAAAACAACGCCGCTATCTCGCATTGAAATCTAATGCTCATCAATTAGGGACTTGGCTTTCTCCACCGCGGTGGTCGCACGAGATGTAAGAAAGTTGCACTTTTTCAATTCGATTCCACGATAACGTGCGTGGGACACTGACGTAAACTTGCCTTTATATTTTCCTCAAGGTATGGGAGCCATGCGCAGAAACCGACAGTGTATATAGCTTGGCAAAAGGAACCGGGCACGTAGGTTCTCTTACCACGATAATGGTAAGGGCGCATTGCTAGTACAGCATTAAATATCACAATGACCAAAACTTTCCTAAGAACCTTATCATAGAATACTTACTCGCCCTCGAGGGTTCGGAGCACATACTGGTGTTGGGCACGCGATACTCTGATGTCCGATCGAAACTTCAGCGCTCGCTCGAGGCCCTGGACAGTCGCCCTCTTGGGTTATCTACGGTTTTTCGGTGCCCGAACCCCGCATGAAAGTCTGGTTGCGCTGGGCGCCTTGGTCTCGTTCCTGTATGATATTGGTGCCGACGATAAGTCTTGACTTTTGTTCCTCTGTTTCCATTACTGTGTTTTTTTGTTTTGTTTTTTCTCTGTTCTGACTTTGTGTGACTATTGGTATGTTTTCTGAGTTGTCTACGAGGTATGGTGCAGCCTCCTTCCACGTTGGTGGTGCCAATTTTCTCAATTTTTTTCTTTTTCGCTCACTCACTCACTCGTAACTGTAATAATAATCGTGGACACGAGGGGGTATTTCACTGTTTGCATACAAACGGCGCAAACCGGAAGACCTACGGGGAACAAAACAGGTTAACGTGCGCTGGCGCTACCTGGCGGCCTGGAGCTGTCAAAAGCAAACAACAGCTGTAACCGGACGTCCAACGGGACGCACATCCAGCTGTCCCGCGTTGGCACACCCTGGCGTCGCGAAAGGTATATATGAAGAAGTATATATATATATATATGACGTCCAAAGTTCCTGAAACGTGTTCTGACCCTTGCATTAGTCCCCAGAAATCAACCTCTGGGAGGGGGACATATGCATACATGTTTGTGGGTACATACGCGTTGGTAGCTGAGCTGCATTAGGCAGTCTCAGAAATTTCAGGGGTTCGTATATAGCGAAATCCCTGCACCCGTGTATTTGGTCGTTTCACGGCAGAAGCTTACAAATGCCACTTTTACGATTCTTTTCGGGAACCTCAACTCCTGGGCACTCTCTGATATGTCCTATACGACTGTCTGCACAACGATTAGTGAAGGAGCTGTTTTTTTTTTTTTCGGTATTTTTCCATAATTTTCTGCGTCTCTGTTGCTTTTATCTTTTTGTTTGTTTGTTAGCTTTTGGGAATAGCGAGCCTACATCATGGCTAACCTTTCCCTTCTCTTTTTTTTCTTTGCATTAAACATATCCCCCCGCCACACCTTTAATTATATAGTTACTCTTCATGTCACTATATCTGTTGCAGTTCGCGTTACGTGTCCGCGTTCTGTAGCATCTTTTCGAGAATTTCTCTGTGTCGCTTTTGGTTTGTTCTCAGTGGTGTGTTTCCAGTTTCAGTTTGCTTTTCTTGGTGCAGTAACGACGTATTTGCGGTTCATTCGTCACGACTTTATATTTTTGTTTTACCGCGTTACAAAGCGTGCTACTTTCTGCTTCCTGAAGTAAAGTCTTCGAATAGTCGACCCTTTAAGGTCAACAGGTTGAATGGTGTGGTCGGCGTGGCATTCGGAGCAACAGCAACTACATTCGGCACTCTAGCCAGAAATGCTGCTGTGGCCTCTAACGCCAATACGTATACCAGTTCCTGAACAGACGTCAAAATATTCATCACTGTTTATGATTTCATCATGGTTGCGGTGTTCTAACGGATATACTCGCTGAAGCTTCGAGCATCATTCACCTTCACGCATCGACAGAGTCGCACGATTCATATCACTTTCCTTCAAGTCGTGCTTTTCACGAAGTATGTCATTGAAGACAGACACATCCGAAATAGCCAATAACGGTTTGTGTGATCTGATGTCGGATTGAGGGTTAGGTTGCGTGACGGAACCAGCAGAGGCTGCCCAAATACAGTTGAAAGATCTGAGAAGGGAAGGTTGAAATCTTTCTCTTTCTTTTTTTTGCTGCCCTTCCTGAACGGTTTGCTGTCGATGTGAGCGGATGTGCGATTGAAGTACCTAACCCCGATACATCAATGACCCTGTTGTGTTGAAGTTTTATGGTGCGTGAGCGACATGCCGGGCCAAATGATGAACACGTCAGTTAAACTCCAGAACGATCAGTGTAAGAACCTTTAATATGCAGTAAATCACATGTATGCCCAAACCATTGATGAGCGCGGTTACCGGTATATACCCCAGGTACCCGAGCGCAATTTTGCGATATGATGGTAATAGAAATTCAGTGTCGTTGACGGATAAAATGTGGGAATACGCGCAGCGCTTTTTGTACTGTGGAAGACGAGACAGCGACGCAGGTTGACGATGTGTTTATTACATGGAACTAGATAAGAATGATATGAGCGAGATGTTCGTCACGTGAGGGGGAGGCAAGTGATGTCGGATCATTGTCGTCTTCAGCAATGCATACAACATGTACTAATCATTGTCACGATAAAGAATATTTCTCAACTATTAATAAATAATGAAAGAAGGAAGTCACTGAAAAGGTTAGCCAGCTGTAGTACTCGAACCCACATCTTCTGGATTACCGATCCAGTGCATCATTAATTTCTTAGGCACTTGAGGCTTTGTATGTATTTGTCCCTTCTATTTGTTCCAGCCTCAGAACATCAATTGCCATCATTAATTTATAGATGACCTAACTATAACTATGGCGTATATTGTCCTATCATATTTATTTTTTATACAGGTAGAACGTGCTTCTTCCTCTATACATTCGTTCCGCAAAATGTAAAGCAAAAAAAAAAAATCTGGAAAAAGGAAAGACAGACATGACGTCAGTTTGACAACAGCGTCAAAAACCGCTTTGTTCCTTTTCTACCGGTGTCGTGTGATCTGTCACTTCTGAGTGCATTGCAGTTCCAGTGCTGCGAAAGTGCATGCATTGCAAGACACACAATCTTATGACCCTGGGCGTGGATAACCGTTATATCGATTCCGTTTGATAGATTCGGCTAATAGAAGCGAATCTCACGGCGACAGGAGGTTAGTCTTGATCGAAGACGGTGCTTTCCGGACCGAGATACGAATCAGCAGCAGGCCTGGTGAACCGGTTCTGGAGGAAAGTGTTTATGGGGTGAAAGCGACGTCTGCGTTATTTATTCGCCGGGAGGACGAGTGATACCATGATTGATTTCCTTTCGGAGACCTAGTATTATAGGTGGGGCGGAATGAGGATTGTCTCTATCGAGGTCCAAGTGTGCAAGGCGCGTCCCGCGACAGTGTACCAGCAGTTCACTTGTAAAGGTATAGACGGACAACTGGAGGTTCCTGCCGAGGTTACATTTTCTTGCACTGGAGGCATAACCTCCGTACCCCTAGGGTCTGAAACGGAAACAAATATCGGTTCGGTTACAGTTCACCTCTCCAAATCTGCAAATGCGGTTCGGTTTCGATTACGGGCTTTCTCCGCTTTATTGTTACGGTTACCGGTAACCGAAATAAGGAAACCGGTTTATTTTCGGATGCCGCGAACATGTGTCTCCAGCCTAAAACAACAACGTGACGTATGGACAGGGCTCTGAAGTGCATGTCGTGAGAAAAGAAGAAATTTTGTAGCTCATTTTAACCGTGTATTTACACGTGCGACATTCCCCCAGAAGCGGAAGATGCGAAAAGCGTCATAGCTTTCTGCTGTCACGTGAGCGTGAGCGCTCAAAGTCGTGTCTTCACGTTGTGGGAAACAGAACTTTCCCTGCGAATTTGTTGTCTCGTCACGCAGTCGGGAACTATCATGTGCGGGTTATCTGCTTTTCGTTATTTCCGTCACCACGCCGGTGATATGTTATCGTTATCTGTGATTGCACGTGCCGCTCTTCGAAGTGTTACTGGGCGCGAGGATTCTTTTCCTTAAAAGGGGACCACCGTAGGATTTTGGGGCACTCCGACTCCGAGCATTGGGCATTGCGGCAGTGTGTTCGGTAAGGCTTTGTACGTGGTGAGGTATGTCATTAAACGTTTGATTGCATTCTTCCTTTTGAGTTGGTTGCACTTCCTTCTGGTGGCGAGTGGGTGGAACGGCCCCGGGTGTGGGACCGCCGGCTCTGGGAGCCGTGAGGCGGTCGCCACAACGTACACTGCTAACCGTGGGGAATATCCTGCTACACAGCCACAAGATATTCCGTAGCAGACGACAGGAAAACACGATGACGGTGTCGTCTGCCAAGTGTCGTCTGCTAAATGCACAGTACACCACGCCCGAAATTCTGCACCGTGCGAATGCTCACATAACACGGGACGGAACTTCGTCTCTGTAAGCAGTGTATTTGCTTTTTCTTCCACTAGAATATTCCGTGAGGATGTCGCTCGTGTGAATGCACGGTACTAGTAACACGGCAGCAGTGGCATGCCGCAACTATGCACTTCTATAGGACAAAGACGGGCTGACTCAGAGAGAGAGATTCCTCACCTTCCTCAATGTCTGTCGTCACCCACTGGGTAAATTTGGGGGAAGCTACCTGGAAAAAGAGATGAGCCCTTCTTCGAGCGAACCCTAGCTCCCAGAATGTAACGGGCCACAAAGGCCGCCGTAAACGCCTTCGTAGTTCCGTCTACGTGATATCATACTATCATAAGTTCGAGGATTCGCCCCAGCATGTGAAGTGGGACGATTGCGCAGGGGATACATCACATCAACATGAATATTGTCACGAATATTCGCTAAAAAACTAAGATGCTTACTTACTTACTTAAGATAATATGATACTTTTCATGTTTGAATTTTTTATGCGCCGAGGAGAGCCCAGATTTTTGCGTCTTATTTGGCACGTCACTGGAAGATTGGTTGGAAAACGTCACCACCGTCTTACACCGGGCCTCTCATCACTAAAAATTAAGCAAACTTGATCACGCTGACAAAGGGCTGGGTAACACAGAATTTGTCTAGCTTATCATACACCGTGATCAAGCTTGGTCGATAGCATGGTATACGTTGCTGAATCTCCGTTGCGTTAATAGCCGAGGGATAAAGTATCCGCCGGACGGTCCTCGGTTCGAACCCCAGCGGGTCTACTATAGCGTATAAACACATTATGTACTAAAATCCTGGATCGCCGCCCGATAGATGTGTCTGTTCAAGCTGCACCAACCCGGTATAGTATGAAACTCATCGCACATGGGCGACTTTCAGTGTAGCATTGAGCAACGCTTATTGGGCATGAGTTTGATAAAGACCATGCTGACGAAAACAAAGCTTTATCGAAGTGCCCGTTGACGGGCTGTCGGCACAGTTCCCTTAGAAGTCGGCCCAGGACGCACATTCCCCCAAAGCTGCCAACGGCGAGCTCTTCCATTACCACTAGCGCCACCACCCGTTGACGGGCCGCGGCGGCGAGTGACCAGGTTCGAGTTTAGTCTACTGTCAACGCGCTGAAATACCAACCAACGATTTTCTACAATATTCCAGTATCGCCTACACGATAATCTGTCGATGCCAGCGTGCGTTCCCCTAACAATGAAGTTGCAGACGTATTACTTTCGCTTGCCAGTATGCTTCTACATGTAAACCTTATGTTACGAACCGGTAACCGGAATTTTATTTTTCAATTGCAGTTACGGTTTCGGTTCATGGGTGCCCAGAATTTTCGGTTATGTACCGGTAACGGTTCCCGAAATAATTTCGGTTCCAAGCGGTTATCGGTTCGGTTCCGGTCCCTGCCCTCACAGACCTTATACTCCTCCCATTACATCCCAGACCTATCGGTCTTTAAGTTCGATTCAGAAGATGCAACGTTGTCCATCATTGAAGAAGCAATTGCGCACGTCGTGAAACGATGCGGTACCGAAAGCACGGTTCCAGACTGCTTGATCCGTATACGTGTGTATGTTTCGTTTGCCATCTTGCCTCACGAAATAACAATTTATGACCATGTACTGTTCAGAGAAAGCGAACAGTATGACAGCATAACTGCCGCCAAAACTTTGTGTAGTCAAGAACTGCACCAACTGCGAACCATGCATGCGACGAAGAGCTACACCGCTAAAAAGGGTTTAATTGTTTTGCGACACGGTACAGCTCCGGTCAACCTTAATAATAACACTAGAAAAAATTTAGTATCATTTCCCAGCGCGATAACAGCCACCCTTGGAGCACTGGGAGGAATGTTAAGTGAACAAAATCCTCGCGTTAAACTAAAGGAATAATTGTGTTCAATCAAGATTTCCTCATGGCCTCCAAGGGTTGCTGTAACCGCGCTGGGGAACGAGACCACATTTTTTTCCAATGTTATTATTAAGGTTGAGCGGAGCTGTACCACGGTACGCACATGCTGTATAACATGCCTCGACAACGGCTTTCCAATTTTCGCAAAAACTCCAAACCGACCGCCATGTCACTGGGCCCGTCGTCAGGCAGGCAGATCGCTCGGAAAAAGCACGCCACCACCACCACACACCACCGTGGTCTGCTCTGCTCGTCATGCCCTGCACCCGTGCACCAATTCAATCGACGGTGCAGCCGTTTCTAGGTATGGTGCAGAAATGGAGCCTCGAAACGAACGCGAAGGTGCAGGGGTGGCGATTGCACTCTCTGAAAAGAACGCCCTCTTGCAGTGGGTGCAAGGTGTGCAAGCAAAAAGAACGCAGCATATACTTACGGCTGACGCAATGACGTAATCTACTCATCAGTCGACTACGATTTGGACTTGTCGCTAAAATAAAAACAAAACGAACGACATAATGACAATACTTGCACATTAAACGATTATTAATCATTCAGATTTTCATAATTATATCACTCAAGTTCAGTATCTATGTGAACTTGGCTGTTAGGTGCAGACACCCAGACACACCAGTGGACTTGAGATGGTGACACTTTTCGTTGTGGCCAAAAGATGTCGCCTGAATTCCATACGCACCCAGATATACGCGCCCATAGAGTTACGCACGACCTGATTGTGGCCCGTTGCGGCCATAAAAGAAGAATGGCGTCAGCAAGACGCCATTCTCACGTTCTCCTTCTGTTTTGCTGGTAAGAGAGCTTTAGGGTTTAGAATAGCAAGTGTGGGCAATATACTCCGGGTGTTCCATGACTCGTAAACAGGTGGCACTATCGAAGTGGTTCCTCTTTACTAGTGAGCGGCTCATTTGCATATACGCTCATTAATAAAACTCGTAACTTTTAAATTTTATTTCGGACGCTTTCGGAACCTTTGTTTTACCGACCGGGATCTCCAGCGAAAAATATTCCACGAAAAAACCCGCGTCGACACTTAGTGGTTTTTAAAGTAATTAATTGGTTTCGGTTTACGTGTTTCTTGCGCGGAGCAGCGTACCAGCACGCTCTTTGCGCCATTTACGCGTTCACCTGGTTGGTTCACACGTGGGGATGACGGAAGATAAGGAACACACAGAAGAGACGCTTCGGTGTCATCATCATCATCACGATAGAGGCACGCTTTGCGGCGGTTCGTGATCTTCTTTCACCCCCGGTGTGTGAACCAGGCGGATGAACACGTAATTGGCGGAGGGATATCTGAGCGAAAGACCTGTAGAGGAGGTGGTGTTCCTCTACACCAGTCTTGACCGGCGATGATGCAATGTCCCAGCGGGCAGATGGTCGTGGCCTCACGCTTTTCTGTCTGTCTGTCTGTCTGTCTGTTTGTTTGTTGTGTGGAACATCTTCCGTTGAATGTTTCGATCGGCTCGATCGGAACAGAGGTTCCAAAAGTGTCCGAAGCAAGATTTAAAAGTTAGGAGCGTTATTTAATTAATGAGCGTATGCAAATGAGCCGCTCGCCGCTCTGTTCTTGGTCGATGTCTCAGGGGATGCTTACTCAATAGGAAGTCTTTTGATAACGCTGCCTGTTTTGTAACCCCTGCGAGTTACTCAGCCAGGGGACCTTCGTGCCGTAAATGTCGGGCGTAAAGAACGCCACATTTTATGGTACTCAAAAAAAAAAAAAAAAACAGAGGAGCTCTCGTGAAGAGCTGTAGTGCATGAGTGGTGTAAAGGAAGAACGAGGCGCGCGCTCCGCTTCTAAGAGGAAAAGGTTTTAATGAACTAAAATCGAAAAGCAAAAATGGCGAATATGGGCCCCTGACCACGAGACCCACACGTCGACCCCCTTTAATCCGCAACATCCACGACGAGACTGGGAGGTGACACGAGCTCGAATCCTGTCACCGGCTATGCTGTCTCAGGTTTTCCCTGGGTTTTCCGAAGACTTTCCAGACGAATGTCGGCACAGTCCTCCGTGAAGTCGGCCCAGGACGCATACTAACCTCCTGTCCCCTACTCTTTCCTGCTGTACTCTCTCCATCTCTCCACGTCTGTACGCCGCTCATAGCCACAGTTGCTTCGCGGCGCTAACACTGAATTAAAAAAAAAAAATCCGCAACAAGTGGAGTCCTGCCTATTTTCAGATGCTACTGTATATTGTATATTGATGTCGATACCTCGTGAATCAAACATTTCTCATCCCCACATATTAGTATCAGCGACTAAATCGTGGAGCCAAACATTTATTCTGGAAAAGCCGCGTGCCCAGTAATGTGCACTTGAAACCCATCAGTTAGTGTCCGGCAAATCCGTAAAGCGATAAGGAAAAATCCAAGATCCTCAATTGGCATTGACATCTCTTCGAATATCTGCCAGTATGAGCTAAACAGGGGGCTTAATCGCTTCATCGTCGTTACGGTCGTTACAAGCTAACGAGTGGCGGGAAATTCAAAAAGGTGGACACGTGACACATTGCGCGTGACGTGAACCACGGCCTTCACGTATCGCGCGAAGAGCGCTATGCACGTGTTTTATCACGTGCCCACCTTTTTAAATTTCCCGCCCGCCTTTTTGAATTCCCCGCCACTCGTTAGCTTGTAACGACCGTAACGACGATGAAGCAATTAAGCCCCCAGGTTGGGAGCACCAGTTCGCTAGTCCGTTCGTATTCTTTTTTTTTTTTTTTTTTTCATTGGCATAGTGTTAATTTTTCTATTTCCGTCTCTCTCTAACACGACAGTAACTGTATGAACAATTGGCAAAAGTTGCACGTGTTCGACAATGCAGGTGACGCGAAAAACTTTGCTATTGTGGGTTTCACAGATAAGAGTAGGAGTGGAAGCTAGTCCGCGCTGCCGTAAGGGATGATTGAGTATCACCGATATTGATGAATACATATGAGATCTGAAGTTGCCGCCCTAGTTGATCTAATGGTCTCAAGATGGACGACTCCACGTAGAGATAGGGTCAGTCAACGAGGTATTATTATCACGGTCGTCAACAACGTCTTCGCCATTATCGTCAAAAGCAAGAGCTCCTTCATGAATTGCGTCAGCTATTAATATCACCATCGGCTGACAAACATGACCATTGTCCGTCGTTTACTATCGCAGTCTACACCGTCGACAGCAGCCATCGAGCTGATTTCTTTGTTCGGGTGAGGCACTTACCCTAATGTCAACCTTACCCGGGAAGTTTTCGAAGATTATTGAAGCCAATGGCCATTTAACACGCGCATAGCGCCACCCAGCGTTTAGCATGTCAACCTGTCACGGTACATTGGATCCAATGCTCCTCGAGAAGTTGACACGTCACACGCTAGATGGCGCTACACGAACGTTCAATGGTCAGATAAAACATGCGGTATATGTGGACAAGAAGAGGAGACTGCGGAGCATGTCATAGTGCCATGCAAAGGTATTCAGCCGACGCAGGGCGATGTGACCTTATGGGAAGCACTGGGTTTCCGAAACGATAGGGGCGAAGTTAACCTCAAATCAGTACAAAGTACAAAGGACTGACTAAATGATTGGTGGCATAGGAATAATGTAGTTGTCTTCAATGCAAACACCGGCAGCGTGAACTAATTCTGATCATCCGAAGTAATTTCATCTCAGTAATGTGTCAATTATAGGCTAGGTGGCGCAAGCTACCGCCCGCTCCAAGGGGAAAAGCCACAGTATCCATCCATCCATCCATGGCCACTTTAGCATGTTAAAAGCGATAAAATGCACCAGTGCAGGGAACGCAAAGAAGAGGCGATCACGAAGAGCACTGACAGACAAACAAAAAATATATTTGCCGAAGGCACACCCATATACAGAAACATCGCCTCTCCCACAACCTCTGTTGTTGTGTGGTATGTGCCTTATGTAGGGGCTTTATTCCTTTTTAACTTACTGTCTTTAGCAAAACTCTGACCTATGCTAGGAACGAGAACATCCACTCGGCCACAACGCCGGGCACAATGGCATGGGGAAATGAGACTTAACCTCACCTCAACTGCAGTAGATTCGGAGGTAAATGCTAGGTCTGATGATATATTACGGGAATGCGTCGAATGGAAAATGCACATAGTACGTGCCTAGGGACAGAACAGCTAAAGTATTGTTGGTAGCGTTCTGTCGCCAGCAGTACACGTTTTCTAAATCGTCACAGCGTAGCAACTAATTAAAGAATAACTGTATTTCATTGCCAATCTTGACCTCATTCTGGGTAAAAGGCTGCTTGATATTCATAGTCGCAGAGTCACTACTTTAGAATACCGATTTAAAAATGAAAACGTTGCTGGTGTTGCATGTCAATTGGGGCTCCCTGTAGGGTCTTTCCATTTGAAAACCTTGGAAGGCTGCCAGCGACGTCCACAATTGCCTAGGGGTGTTTTTAGCGATAGTGCCGATTTATTTATAAGCGATGAAGATATGCGAGCGATAAAAATATACGGGGAGTTTCTATTTAAACGACATAGCAACTGTCGCAATCCGTTTTGACCGTCTACCGTCTATCGCTTTGACCGTCTTAGTGCATCCCACTTGGCATGCATTTGGCAGCAACAGAAATGTACTGTCTGTTACATGACTGCACCCCTGTGAAAGTAAAGCCGCTAGTAACGCCACCTTCAGCGTGCGCCATCCGCTCCGTCAGGTGGCGCCATCTTTACTCCAGTATACAAGCCGTGAAGTACAGCTTAACTGAACTGACAGAACTTCGTTGCGTCTCTGTACGATGCTTTCTTAAACACTTAGCAGATGGCGACAAGTGCGCTTCTGTAAAGAGATAAGTCCTTGGAACCTGGCTTCCGATATCCGTCCCAAACTAACACACAGGCTAGCAACGCCTATCTTTACCGTTTTCACCATTTCGAAAAGACATTTAGGTAGAAACGCTATAGTTTGGCAGTGCCCTTGTCCCTGTATATATCGTGGCGGCTAAATAGTCTGAGTAGTCACAGAAGTATTAATGCGTTGTAGTGGTTGATGCAATTAAACATAGAGGGGCATCAGTCAACAGATGTATTGGGTCATTCATACTTTTATTTGTGTAGTTGATCTTCTAAATACTTTTTAGTAGAAATGGTAAATATTGATTGCCTGAAGTCAACCATAAATAGCTTCTTGTCTATACAACACAGTCCGTGAGGAATGTGTGCGCTGTTTCTATGATCACTTGCACATGTAAGGTACTTCCTCAGTCACACTGCAAGTGATATGGATAAAGTAGTACTCCTTATTTCGTGTGGATCTTGTACGCGCTGAGGCCGTAGTTGTATCCACCGAGAACATGGTGGCCAAGGCTGACGGTTGACACAGCTGGAGCAGCCACGACAGCAGCTGGAGCGTGGTGGTATGCAGTAGTGGCTACGGCAGCTGGGCGAGAGAAAACAAAAGCGGGAGCGTGATAAGCGACAGCTGGAGCAGCCACAGCAAAGGAAGCTGGACGAGCTACAGCAACTGCTGGTGCATAGTAGGCAACGGCAGGAGCGGCTACAGCAACAACTGGTGCATGGTGAACCGCGGTGGTGGTGGCTACGGCGGCTGGCCGGGAGACAGCGACAGCTGGTGCGGCAACAGCAACAGCTGGGGCATGATAAGTGGTGGACACTGCAGCTGGGGCTGCTACGGCTACGGGCCTGGAAACGTAGCTGGTTACCCGTGGGGCGTAGTAGACTGCTGGAGCAGCGACGACAGCGGCTGGAGCATGGTGATAGCTTGTGGCCACAGCAGCTGGGTGAGCCACAGCGACAGCTGGTGCGCTGTAGGTAACAGCTGGAGCAGAGACGGCTACAGGCCTGGAGACGTAGCTAGTAACTTGTGGGGCGTAGTGTACAGCTGGCGCAGCAACCACTGCGGCTGGAGCATGATGATAGGTGGCCACGGCAGCTGGGGCGGCCACAACAGCAGCTGGGGCGTGGTGGTAGGTAGTGGTGGCAACGGCCGCTGGACGTGCGACAGCAACAGCAGGAGCATGGTAAGCGACGTGGCCTATGTTGCCGGCTAGGGCACTGGCAATTAGGCCAATGAGCACGATCACCTTCTGCAATGCAAGGGTTTTAAAAGTTACACCCAAATCAACGGAGTCTAATACGAGGTGTTGGTACCGAACTTGATTAACCGTTGGCACGCAGAAGGTCTTGCGAGATCAAATTTGAAATCTAAGCTCACAAATTCGAAAATCAAACTTGCGAAATATAATAAGAACACATTGTAGCTGATTGATCAAATACTCGAAACACATGAAAACGGCACATGAGCTGAACTAGAACACGAACATTTGATACTTTCTGTAGAAATAGAGCTGAACGCATCGTATGTTGTCCCAATATCTTGGACGCACCATGGAGTGCCAATATGTCCCACATACGAAGTTACCGTGGGCAAAGGTACCGAATGCAACAGTACGAAATACCATTGCTAGTCTACTGTTCTACAATAAACGTTACTGCTTGTGGAGTGCTGGTAAAGCATTGAAACCCGAATCTATGTTTCAGTGATTATCTATATCTGCACTGAGCTCAAGCAGGCTACTTAAGACTAGTCTGTGAAGTAGAAGACACTGCGGGTCGAAGCCAGGAAACTAAAAAAACCTCATTGTCGTTTCAACCATGACCTGAAGACCCATGCACAATGGAAGGGACGAACCCACCCTTCGCAATGATAGAAAATCTAGCTGAAGTTCAGTGGACGGATATGCTGTTCCCGGACGGAATACGTTTTCCTATCCGTGTACAGTGCTCCTATTCGAAAGATCGTGGAAGTGCCAGACGTGAGCCCTCTGTATCCATCAAGTCCTTTTTACGTTGAGCAGAAAAGGATTGTGCGAGCGAGTTGTTATGAAATTTACGTAGGCATGCCCCTGAGTCTGGAGTGAAGACAAGGGAACGAAGTAACAAACGTGTACTGTACGTTTGTCTGCTCGTCCTCTTGTCCCCACGTGTAACTCAGCGGCATGTTGCCTTCGTCAAATCTTAGAAATCACGCGAAGTGACAACAACAATAAATGGAGAAGTGATGATGACATGGCATGTTTCCCCCTGGTAGCCAGGGGACCCTACCCCACTTCGCAGCGGTTATTATGAGGGGATGAATTATGATGAACGCGCGAAGTGAAAGATACGACAATGGGACACATCTTGGTCTTTGTACCGGTTTCCATCTTGTCGGGGGCCACCGTTTTTTTTTTTCTTCTTTAGTCATCTTCCTGCAAGCATTGTCGCTGAAACTTTAGACACCCGATGTTTTGCACCAGTGGTCGGTGGATCGGTCGGCAACCCGTTCTCACATTTATCCCAATGTTATGGGTTCGGACCCTGCCGAGGGCGTCAGAAACTTCGTTGCACGGCAGAAGAATCGTGCTTGGACACTTGTAGAGATTTCAGCGCATGTCCCAGAATGATAGCATGGGAAAAATTAACTCAGGGACTGCGGCGTCCCTTATGACAATAGTTTCACGTACACTAGTACGATATTACTCTCCGAGCAGTAATCTCCTAGTCTCCTGCAACTCCTACATCCACGTCGTACTCAGTGCATCCATCCATCGAACGCTGCACACAAAAACATCATCACTAGCTTCACACACTTACCATGACTGCTTCTTCCTGCACAAGTCTGAGCGAACATATGCTCTCCGTTGGTGCTTCCAAGGTTTTTATACCCGGTCTTCTGGAATTCAGACTACTTGCCTTCCGCATTCGTCACAAACATGACGCCTTCTTCGGATCTCCCACCGCGCAACGCATAAGCAAGCCCCATCGAAATGCATCGTGCAGGCATGGCCATGATAAGGAAACAGTTAGGAAATATAATGCCCAAAAGTTATGTCGGACGTTATCTGTCCAGTGACTCAAACGTCACTTTCATACGGAATGATTGAAAGTGGGTTATCGTTTGGAAAAATCTCAGTGGGCTTTCTTTCCTGAGGACACGGGCGTTGGACGATACCTATACTGTCCCTTGTGGAATGCCCAAAGAATGGGAAATTCTTGTAAGAAGGACAAGGTTGCAGGGTTCGTGTGGTACGCGGCGCGGCGAAGGCTTGACAAATTGGTTGTGGAATTCGTGGGACATTGTGCACATGACGATGAGTCTTTTCTTTGTTTTGTTGTACAGGCGCTGCCGTGTTCGCATCGCTAGCAGTGGAACCTATCGCTTCGCGGATTTCGCTCCGCAGGTAAGTCGTATATAGTTTTCGTGCATTTTTGGTGAGGTTCGTATATAGTCTGATGCGTGGTAGCGATCGCTCTTCGTCCGGCACATTACGGTATCTACTGGACTTGGCTCGATCTTGCACCTTATAACTTAAAAGTAATGGACATCGATACAGTTACAATGATGCCGATACGCGTACGAAGGGGTGGACGGACATGCTTCATCTCGTTTGACATGTTTCTTTCATCTTCGTATTGCGTGAGTCAAGAGCAATGAGAATCGGCGGCCTTCTGTTTTGTTTGGCCTGATGAAACTTTCCCTCCTATTTATTTATTTTTCGGTATTGTGGTAAAGCACACATTGGTAAGGCACACATTACAATGGAAAAGGGTTATGTATAATAACCCTGTCACACGGGCAGTCTTCAATGACCATTGAAACCAACGACCACTTAAAATTCGCGTAGCGCCGCCAAGCGTCTAACGCGTCAGCTTCTCAACAAGCATTGGATCCAATGTTTTCTGATACGTTTACCTGCATTTTCAATGGTCATTGATCTCAATAGTCGTTGAAGACTGTCCGCGTGACAGTGGTATAACAGTTTGTGCACTACAGCGACCAGCGGAATTCGCCACAAGTTCGTTTCTCTGTTTTGTCCATCGGTGTTTTCCTCAGATTCAGGGACATCGCACAGCCTTCTCTATCGTCTGTGGCTATATATCTCCACAATTAGCGAAATGTACCAACAACTCTCTTCAGGGTTCATCATTATATTCATTTTTTGTATGGTTGGGTTATCGAGCGAGTTGACAAATAACCTCCCGATAAGCTATACTCCAATCCAGCCACCGAAATAAATTGTTCTTCTTAGACTACCGAGCTACGGCAACTAAGCTAAGGACAACGGGAAAAGGACGCCACACCGCTCCACCGCACATATCTGCCGCAGCTCGGTAGTCCAAGATGTCATACAAACTGGCCCACTTATTAAAGTGTTCTTGTTCTACTGAGGTGATAATACTGGATTTTAAAAGGAATAGCGGCTGGCGAACGATGTTCGTGGTTTCCACGCTGGAGGCAGGAATGTTGCCTGTTCGTTTGGTATCATTCTGAAAGTTGCTTCATCGACATTCTATATGTGCACTTTGCTTTGTAACTTCGCGAGGCTCGTCCGTATTCAAATTGTCCACTTACCCGTAGCCCAATTTTGAGCAACTCCCCTTGCTTAACAATACGTATCTGTTGTTCCTCCCCACCACTGTCGATCCGGATAGTATCTGACGCTGCCTTGAGCTTCTTTCGCAAATGCCACACGGCGGGAATATTGATGAGAGAATCCATCTAATGTCATGCGAATTTTCGTGGCCTCCGAAGCATACATCATATTCGTTCGATCTTTACAGATGTAACGGAGAGATTTGGAAACGAAAACGAACTCGTGTGTTCTTTGTCGTTATTGTGGTTCACGTGATTAATTGACGCTCCAGTGGTAATAGGGACATTCGTACGGTGTATTGAAAGAGTCAGGTCTCCGAGTACGAAATACACTTACATAAAAAAATAAATAAAAATAAAGGTGGAGCAGTTATACCTTTCGGGAGGTTACATGTTCCAACACTGAAATCTACCGCGCCGATTGTTCGCGCTCAGGAGCAAGGGGATCGTCAAGGAGGTTTGGAATCACACAGGGTGTCCGATACACTGTATCGTGAGGTAGATTTTTACAGGATTTTCACGTTCACTTGTATGAACAACAACAACAAGATAATGATGATGAGATGGGGATGTTTCACCGCGGCGGTGCGGTGCTCTACACTATTGTG
This sequence comes from Ornithodoros turicata, assembly GCF_037126465.1. Taxonomy (NCBI): domain Eukaryota; kingdom Metazoa; phylum Arthropoda; class Arachnida; order Ixodida; family Argasidae; genus Ornithodoros; species Ornithodoros turicata. Next base: position 82,363,053 of record NC_088204.1, read on the forward strand.
CGTGGTACAGAACATGAAGAAGACGTGAGAAGAAAGAATAATAAAAAACACACTACGTCTGAAGCAAGCTTGTGACTCTAAAGCAACCTGGAGGACGACAAGAAGTCCATGAACAGGTGAAGAACCCGACGATGGAATACACGGTCTTCGTAGGGGCCAATGAGCTCAGCTATAGGTTGAATGGTCTCCTGATGATATGATCTAGCTCATCGCGCGCCACTTGTGTGAACTTTGCTCACTGCGGGTAAGGGTTTCTTTAGTAACAAAGATATGGAAGAAATATGATCATTGGTATCGTCACTACCCACTCTGACACCTAGAAGACGTATGTTTCTCTTGTTCACAAACACTTTCCTTATTAACTGCTCTAAGTGGAATTATATAATTCCAGAATAATTCACATCATACGACTAACATATATGGACTCATTAAGCGTGTGTCGTTCTATCGTGCTCGTTCTTTTTCTTTTTGTACACAGACAGTTCCCTATACGCACCGGATCCTTCAAAATTCAGCTCGACCCTCTGCAACGCCCTTATTTTCACTCAATAGTGGCGCCACCTACGACCCTCCAAGATTAATGGCGGCCATTTTCATACAAATTGCCCTTTGAGATGATTACGAGGTCGCAACGAGAGTCCCTTTATTAATGATAGAGTTAATGTCCAGGAAAGAGGTCACGGAATCAGACCACCTGTCGTGCGACTATACTTCATCCCCGTGGCATAGGACGCGCCCTTTGCTTGTGTTCGGTTCACCTTAAATTTGCATGTCTTCCTATCTGATCGGTCGGTTAATGAGAGGGTACCGATACGTAAATGAAAAGTAAGTCAGTGTCATGTGGGAGAGTTGGCTTGATGGAGCTAAGATATATACTGACGCAGCAAGAAATTGCAATTTCTGTCCCTCCTTTTCTACTTTTTTCTTCTTTTTAGCGCCGTGAATAGTTTCGAGTAGATATTATCCGCATTATTATAGTTCGATTGCGTCGCCTTTGCACACAAAGTTTGCGTACATACTTGTAACGATAGTTTGCACGTAGAACATTTACGTTTCAACCTAGCAAACACTTTTCTATCGGTTTCGCCTTAACGTTCCGTATGGTCAGCAGTTTCTCCATAAAGTCGGCAGGGCTAGTTCAGCAAGCTGTGCCGCGTGTGGAGCCGTGGAAAACACGGAACACATCCTCATGCACCGCGCAAGATATGCGTCCCAAAGAGCTACATTGAAGTCTGCTCTAGACCGTTAGGACAATAGAACCATCGATGTTGTCAAGATAGGTGCATGGGAACTCAAGGAGAGAGATGCAGCGTTATGAGCACTTGTCAACTTCATAGTGAGCAGTGATATCGAATCGCTGTTTTAGGACAGCGTTCTATGTAGCCATGCGTCGTGGAGTTCCTCGTTCCTGTAGTTTCTCGCAATTCCTTACACTTCTAGGGGTTGTAGCTACGCATGTGCACGTACAGTTCGGTGACCGGGAGGGCTGATGTTTTTCTCTCTTCATCTTTTCATCTTTCTTTTTACTTTCTGTGGGGTTTATTCTTTAAAGGGTTCTTTATGGGGAGTAGCAGAATTCGTCAGGTGACGAATTCAATTTCCTCCCTTTTTCTTACATTCAAACTCAAGTGAACTCAACATTTACGTTGCTATGATGCTAGTGAAAAACAAAGTTTAATTAGCTCAGTTACTTCCTTGCGTAATTAGATAGTTATGTTAATAAAATATTTCGAGCAACATTCACGCAAACGCCGCTTGCTAAAAAGAAAAAAAAAACGAGACATTTAAAGTATGCCTGTTCAAGATGCATGGAAATTTGCTATCCAGGAAGGAAGTTAGCCAAGATCAAAATCAGGAGGCTGCGAAAGTTCCTTCTCCAATTCAAATAAAAGATGGTAGACTCGATGATATGTGACATGGGTTTTAGCACATAGTGATGTTTTTTTTTTGTATTTTTAATTATTATTCCGGAGTTGTAAGCCATATATTTATTGCTGACTTAAATGTAATGTAACTTAAATGTAATGTAAACTTAAATTCTTTCATATGCAGTCGGAAGACGAACAACGGCAAGCATGGCAACAGTATCAGGTCCCCTCTAACTAAAAGTGAATTTTTTGACACGAAAATCATCTATAACGACTATGACCAAGCGGGAAAGTACCACTCACCAGGAGCTGCACATATAAGTCAATCCAAGATCAGTGTCTCAACCACGATCGAACTTTTCTACCCGCAAGTGACTTTGCACAGGTGACATCACGGATGTCATATCACTTTTGAAAGATTCCAGACTTTCTAATTCGCGGAAAAACAACTTAATAATATTTCGGATGTGGACCATGGATATCGGAGAAGGCTTTGAAGACGCCGTTGTTCTTTCCGTTGTTTCATTCCAATGAATCTTCGTGCATGTATTGGAGTGCTAAGTTTAATTCCATTGCGGAAGTTTGCGCTGGGCGGAAGACCTGTTGTGGTATGCATGAATAATAGTTAATAAAAAGCTAACACCTTCCACCAGTGTTATGTACAGGTTCCTCTCTCTACCGGTCTTCCTCCTTTCACTGCATAGATGAAAGAGTGAGATAACAGGCGCTACGTGAAAGAATCTTGTTCTATATATAGGTTTTGTCGCGGTTCTATGGAAGCGTCTCGAGAGCGTATTATTTTCACTCGTCCAGCAATTTAAAGGGCTCTCGCCGTTGCAGAGAGGCTTTGGGCGTGGATTTTACATTGGTGACTTTCAATTTAACTTGATGTTAATTCGATCGCCTGTCAGTGAGGCAGAGCCTGTTGGGTTTCAGCATCCACGGTGCTGATTTTCTATGCGGCTGTTACTCTATTATCAGTCCGTTATTCGTGAATTTCCGAGGAATTTTTCGTCGTCCCACTCGGACTATCACGTTGTATAAACGTATTTTTACTCCTTGAGCATTGCAACGTACCTCCTAAAAGGCTTCGCTTCTTGAGGTGATAAACGCCACCATAGGGGTAGGCCGGGGTAGCCGCCGAGGCCGTAGCCATAGCCAAGACCGTATAGCCGTAGGCACGGACAGCGTGACTGGCGGCGTACCTGGCTGGCAAGCGGTGCCTGAACTCAGTAGCTAGCCGCAGCTGGAATGCTGCAGGTGGCAACGGTCGGAACGCCACTGTACACGACAAGAGTACAGGCCACAAGGGTGAGGAAGACAAGGGTCTTCCGTGAGGTCAGTACACGTGCATCGTACTTTACAGAATGAAATTATGGTGAACTTCACCACAACGAAACACTCAAACTGGTGATGATCATGATGATGATGATGATGGACAAAAAAAATAAGCAGATGAAAGCCCATGCACTTCATGCTGGACCTGCTACTCGGGAGCGTATACCTTTCTTGTCGTTCACAAACAAGCTTCCTGTCACGACCGTATAAGGCTTACCAAGGTAAAAGTGTGAAAGAAAAACTGTAAAATCTTAACGGAACCGAAAAGTATTTTGGGTATGTCTACCTGGAAACTGGCCAGTCAAGGGCGGGTAGTGTAACTATGTAAATGTTTTTTTTCTTCCTTATTCCGGAAAAACATCGAAAGTAGGCCGTCTAGACGTGACCGTCAAGTTGATAAGCGTTGATTCAAACGTGTGCCAAGATTTAGAAAGATCGAAGCGGTAAAGTGTGTGCCATGAATGAGAATTGAAAGAGATGTCATCAAGTACGTCTGGCATGATGGCATGAGTTGCGGAAATTATAAATATACTTGAAATGGAATGCTGCACTCTGGACCTGCTGAACTTTAATGAGAGCACGCTGTGGACATGAAGCAACACATGAAGCAAGCACCAATTGTGATTGAGGCACACAGTATGGTTCTTCAGCGTCTGTAGCAAACCGGTAGACAAGAGGAACTCCAAGAACATCAGAAGACATCGACGGAGTTGCACGTGGCATGACATGCGCCAATAATTGCCGCCATGTTGAATATCTGTCTGATTTCTATGGCTAGCGGTACTCGACTGAGCACAGAGTGCCGCCTCCGTGAAGCAGCAGCGCACGAGATGTATGGATGCGCCTGAATTATTGATTGTTGGTTTGTTAGTGACGCTTTATTGCTCTCTGCGACATGTTGATTGTGGGCGGACTGTGCGTCCTGGGCCGACTACATAGTGCCCCGCCTATATTAGCGTCTAAGGAACACCCAACTAAAAGACCAACACTGGACAGTGGGTTTGAACATGGAACATGAACATGGTTCACCTCTAGTTTCGGCGGCGTTGGCGGTGATCATGTTAGCAACGGGAATTGATTCACTTCTTCAGCAGCGGATATTTCGAACCAATGACCTCTCTTCGATACTGGAGTAAACTGGTTGGTTGGTTGATTTTAAGCAAAAATAAAATGGAGCGAACTAAATATGAATCGTTCAGCATTTGTCCAATTACTTCAAGAGACAGCACCACAAACAAACGTTTCAATTATCGGGTAATTTATTGGAACGTGACTATCGCCATCCAATCAGGTAATCAAGGTGTCAGCATCCGTAGTCTTCAATCATCAACCAAAAGGGAAAGCCAGGTCATCACTTTGAAAGGCGTGCCGTTAGACCTGAAAGGGCAAAACAGAGGCGTCCTTATTCTCTTCTCTCAACGTATTACGGTTTAAGCTGTACGTCTTCCCTTCGTAATGAGAACTGCACAAAGTATTGAAACTCACCATCAAAAAGAAGCCTACTTCTTGAGGTAAAGACCACCGTATGGGTATCCACCGTATCCACCGTATGGGTATCCACCGTAGTGGTAGCCTCCAAGGCCGAGACCGTAGCCGTAGGCTGGGACGGCGTGGCTCACACCGTAGCTAGTGGTGAGTGGGGCATGGACGCCATAGCTGGCTACAGCTGGGACGCCGTAGCTGGCAAGGGCTGGGACGCCGTAGCCAGTGTAGACGGCCATGGTGCATGCAACGAGTGCGAAGAAGACGAGGGCTTTCTGCAAAGAAATAATAAAAGGTAAAATTAAATGCTCCTGTTTAAAAACAGATGTTAAGAATGCGCGTATGTAGATAGATAATGTGAAGATTGACGTGACGTTTTCTTATTTCGTTGTGTTATTACGTTTTCATGTGAAACATTACGTCCTGCGAAAAACACGGAGAAACAGGCAGAAAAACAAATGGTACACTGGTGAACACTAAGTGTAATGCTCTTTATGGTCTTTACGGTGAGATTTTGTGAGCGAGAAAAAAAAAATAAGACTACGGTCACAAACCCTGAGCAGGTATTTTGTTTAATTGATAATATGCTACTGCAAAAATGCAGGCGAGTATAATAATAATTTGTATATCGGATACGAGACAAGTATATGGTCATGAAGTGATACTACCGTGGTCCGTCTGTGGATTAATTTTCCCACTTAATGCACCGAAATATCATCAGCACACCGCATGTAACGTTTCTCGACAGAGGTATAAGTTGCCAGTTGCATGGTGTCCTCAACCGGCTTCGAACCCGCAAGTTTGGAATCAGTAGGCGGGCATGTTGTTAACTCAGCCACGAATGCCGATGCAGATCGAAGGGCATCGCCAAAGCGCGTAAGATGTAACATATCTACTTACCAGGGACTGCATGATGTACCTTTCGATGCTCGATTAACGGGAATCGGTGTCTTCAGCTCTCCTGACATTGGCTTTTATACCCAAAGCATTCGGTCTTCGGCAAGCTTTAGGTCACGTCCATACTGCCACTTAAATCGAAAACAAGCAGAAAACGTGTAAAAAGTGTAAAAATAGCTCGGGTGTGCCCACTTGGAAGGTGACCAAAGCAAAGACCGGTAGTGTAGTGCCTATTTTGCCGTTATGCAGGAAAAGCATCGAGTTTAGACGTGGCCGTGAGATGGGTAATTTAAATTCGAGGGTCTGCCAAGAATTGAAAGGAAATTTGTCGGAGCATCAACGCGTGGCTTGGGTGATAATAAAGTGTAGACGAGCGGCGAAGTGCAGTATGCAAGTATAGTGCAATGTACTAAAGCAATATGGTCGAATGCTTCAGCAATGTGTAACTTTCGGGTATTGAAGCACTTTTGTGTCACAGTCACCCAACACCCTTCACGCACCTCTAACACCCCAAGAAGATTTGTTACGTTACGTCCTGTTGTTGTTGTGCTCGAGCTGAGGCTTCGTCGTTATGGATTTGACAAGCAAAAAAAAAAAAAAGCAGAGAACTGAAATTAATCTATCTTAGATGAATATGTCAACCACGGAATTCTAATTGCTCGTTAAATGAATATCCTGCACGAATTCCTGGTTGCTATTAGAAGTGAGCGCGGATAACACAGGGAGTATGCGCACGTAGATACCTGCCCTTGCATTATCCGCAACCGTCAAACTTGAAATATACCCAAACGGAACGAAACTTCCCGTGGTGCTCCTGGGGATATCCTTTCCCGGCAATTCGGATCTCCGTGGGAGACAGACGTTTTTCCGACAGACGTCCCCCACATCTCCGAGTGGCCATATGGTTTGGACTTCCCACAAGTACGTGCTCAGGGCCCGGTATTTTCTCATTATTATTGATACTGTTTATTTAGCTGCTGCGTACGTGGACAGACTCCTACTAGGCGTTTTTTTCTGCCATTTTGGTTCAGCTTCGGCCACTGCATATTTCTTTCTCAGTTTGTCCTCTTTGTTTCTATCTAGTATCTCTGTTACGGACATTGAGCGTGAAGTTTTAAAAAGCAAAAAGGGTCTTAAGACCTAAAATACTTAAAAACTTAGAAAGGCAGTGGCATACCTTTCCAAAGCGAAAACAGATACTATATATTGCTTGTCTCGCGAGCTTCCACCAATTCTAGAGTCCCGTTTACCTGCGAGTCAAGCTAAAGGGTGAGGTGTTTAATTTTAATGCGATTGCGTATACCGATAACACTGGACTGAAGAACTGCTTGGCGTATTAACTCACTCCAACGATAACGTCTATGTTTCTTACTGCTTTTGATTTGAGGCATTTAGCTGGTTCAGCGAAAGTCAAACTCACGACGCGACGCACCTTGCCATGTTTCTGTCTCTCCTCTGATAATAATCCCTGCAACATCCCATCAGGGACCCTATTCGGACAATTATTCGAACGCCCGTTACGGCACATCCTGTGGATGTACAATTAAGGACGTCCATTCATGTAGCTCCCAGAGATATCCATCTGATATTCATTTCAGGACATGGACGTTGGGATCTATTTCGAACGTCCGCAGGAGATAGTGTTCTGTCTGGGTAATGGCGTCCGCATGCGCGCGGATATTGAGTACATCCGCATATCTGTAAACATGACATTCGTAAAAAATGATCCTCATGACAAAATATTACGTGGGAAACGTTTTCACTTCTGAGCGGAAAAACTCTTCAGTAACGACATGTCATTCACGGACGCCCAGTAACCGCCGTTAACCGCACAGCAACGCAACGAATGACACACTTGGGCGATTCTCGTTGTCTACACTTAGAGTCGCCATTTTGGGTAATGTAACTGGACTCAGTTCCAATTGTATAGTCATGGGTTGTCTGCAAAGGCATTAATGCTTACCGTAGATATCCGCCCGCGCCGTGCATCTGTGCGGTGTATCCGCATTCTACCCGTGCAGCTTTCAAACTATTCGATTGCTGTTCGCAAATGAGGATGTAGGCCAGATATTCACGCAGGTCTGCGGAATAACCATACCCGCGCGCACCTCTAGTTATTGGAGAGTTTTAATATACCGCTACCGGGAACGCTCTAGTCGCTGAACGTACCGACGGATGCCTCCTCTGAAGCCCCCAGTACAGGGCGTGGTTGTAATTTTGTGTCAAGTGCACGTGCGAACAATGCAATAATGTCATTAATAATGACGTAATCATGGAATAAAAAGCACGTGGTAACAGCAATTTCTCAAGCAGAACCAAAATGTTTTATTCTACTGTGTCGAAACAGCATAGCGATCCTCGCACTGGAAACAACGTAACGCATAGCACAACTTGTTTTGCTCATGTAATCCAGAAATTTTGAATAGACACTCACCAGGTGAAAATGTCCGCACGCACTAAAATTCTTATTTGGTTTCTTTCGGTAATGCTCCAGCTCAGCGTGTTCCATGACATCAGAGTAGTTATTGCTCCTTGTGGTTGGAGCGTTCGGGCGCTAGTGTATTGATTTCATCAGTAGGAGCGGCTACAGGGCCCCTGTATTTTGACTCCCAACCGTCACCCGCTAGATGCAGTAGGCCTGTATTTTTTACCGGTTCCCTTACTTACCAGACTTACCGGCTCCGCCGGCAGGACATGACTTATCGTTGGAATGTGGAAGACTGTGCAAGCTTGTCGACGACAACAATAACAACAGATAAATTAATGGTGATGAATGGGAAATTCGCCACATAAGGCACGGCCCACTACCCCAAGGCACAATGGGCAGGATGAGATGTGTCCTGATGATGAGGTAATGAGCGATGCTGAATAGGGGTCCATAGTCAGTGGAGTCAGTGAGACATCAACAGAACGATAGGCAAAAACACAGCACACAAAAACACACACACACAGCACACAGGTACGCAGGCACATCATAGGGTAGAGAGGAGACCAGTGTCCCGGAGAAAAATCTTGAAGTATTCAAGAGCTTGGCGATGGTCGATCTGGTTAGACCAAGGGCCGAGGATAGTTGCCAATGTGAATGGTGCGATCGACGCAGCAGACCTGCTCTCTGGGAGGTGTAAAGATGGCAGTCAAGAAGCACATGCTTGGTATCCGCCAAAACAGCACAGCGAGAGCAGAGCATATAGAGTCGGAGCGTCGATGATGACAACGGCGCAAACCGGCGCTGTCCGAGAGCTGGAGACGCGGTGTGCGTGTGAGTGTGCTTTTACGCGTCGTTTCTCTTCTTCACCCACCGTATTTCTCACTCTTCTTCATTGTCAATGGTCCGCCTAGCCCTCGACAAGAAGCCTGTGAACAAGCCTACGTGCTCCGTAACCGGAATTATGGAATTATACCAAACACATGTTTACTGTTTTTCCTTGAAACTGGAGGAAATAACCATGCTGTGTTCAACAAAAGAGTTGAGGTCAACGAACAGAGGTCAAGTCTTTGACAGTGCGCTCTGGATTCCACTGCCAAACTGCCGTGTCGCAGTGAGTCACGCTCACATATGCTGTGGCATTGTTCACTTCGAATAGGACTCCTTGGTCGTTGGACTCCACAGTATGTGTGGGCCTGACACTAACGGAATGGTCGCACTGGCCTGTGTCAGCTGCCGGAGAGACCTCTCAGACGGGCACGTATACTAGAGCACTGCACGGGCACGTGCTTACCCGAAAGCCCGAACCCGGCCCGGCCCGGGCTTTGCGTTTTTTATGCGGGCCGGGCTCGGGTACGGGCTTGACAACGCCGACCATGGTTGGACATGTACGCGAACATATTTGGCGAGACTGGACAGCTGCATTTTAATGTCACTTTTTTTTTCTTTTCATTGGGTATGGTGTATCATGGTATTCTCATCTGAGAACTATCACTTTTTTTATATGTGATCATGCTTATTTCGTGTAATGGGCCCGGATTTCACACGTGCACTCACACACAATTGGGGACGTTGGGTATGGTGGGCGTGCTGAGCAAGTCCGGCACGAGGGTCTGTTAGGTTAGGTGTTCTGACATATTTCGTTCGCGTAAGAGTTCGAGAAGGGGGAATAACACCGGTGCATGCGCAATAGAGCGGAAATGAGTCTCTCTTGATCCACAAGATACATAGATATCGCCCTCGCGCCACTGCGCGATGCCTTCCCAAGCAAGCAAGCACCGAAGCGCACAGCGGCTTGCTGGCAGAGGAACACAGCCTGTACAACACAGAGCGTACCTCCTCACTCTCCACCAATTAGCTGCGTCCTTTTCCTCGCTGCGCTGTGCTCTTTCAATACGCGGAGTAGAAGGGAGACCAGAGCAGAGACCAGAGCATAGCGCACATCAAAAGAACCGATGTGGTTCAAATTATCCGCATTCCTACCCTGCGGCATGTGCAACGTGTCGCCACACTGCGCAGACAAACCTTACGTGTAACATCACAGTACCATTTATGCTCCTTAGTAAATCTAAATACGCCTCCGAGCCTCGAGCAGAGGCTGGCTGGGACCGGGCCTGAGCATGAAAACAGTCGGGTACGGGCTGGGCCCGGGCCGGCGGGGCCGGGCCTTGCTCGGGCCGGGCCCGGGCTGGAGATCTATAGAAGACGTCGGGCCTGGGCCGGGCACGTACGGGCCTGAAAATTCGGCCCGTGCAGTGCTCTAATATACGACCTTTTTGGTAGCGGCATTAAGAAATGGCCGTAAGTGAAATACGGCCTTAAAACCTGGGAAGCTGCCAGACGGTATCCATGAAGGCATTTTGCCGATGATGTCCATATCGATAAACACATGCGAACGTTGAATGTAATGCAGTGAAGTCACTTTTTCTTTTTTCTGTTCTCACTGTGAGTACACGAAAACAACGTTTGGTTGGTATTTTGAAAATTTTGAAAATACAACAGCAAATTGCGTTTGCTTCGAAGTGCTTTGGATGTTTTGTTGTGTGGCGTCCGACTTTTTGGATACAGACGACACGGTGCGATGCCGTACAGCGGTTCGGGAGTGTCACTACGAACTCAATAGGCGAGATAGACGAGATAAAAAGCGAAGCGAAGTGTAAAAATGCATCAGAAAAACGCGAAAAAAAGGTGCAGATCATCACATCTCGTAAAAAAAAAAACATTTTATTTTGACTTAATTAAATGTGCGTCATGCTGCTTATGGCGCTTGGTGACGAGGCTTGGGCAGTTTGGAGGGACTGCCGTAAGCTGTCTTGCGGTAACTCCGTTGCCCTTCTATCTCAGTCTTGTCGGAAAGGCCGTATTGCTGACCGTCTGGCAATAAGCTAATGACAGTATGCACTTAAGGCCGTAAGTGCGTCCGTTTGACAGGGGTATAAGCCATATCGATCTCAAGAGTAGAAGTTTATGCTAGACCTTAATTATATTTTACAGAATCATGTCAAATGAGTAGTAGTTTACACATGTTCACTTACCTCCTTGAATTCGATATGTATAGTCTACAGACAAGCAGGCGCCTTCGCGTTAGATCTCGTGACGAGTCAGGTAAAGTGATACGTTTATTGCGTGACACGGAGTATCGCCTTAACCCAAGTAACCTGGGATCTCCATAAAGATGCAGATCGCGGGCATGACTGACGATGCCGTAGGCTCTCTTGACGTCCAGGAATACTGCCATTACTATTTTTTTCTGGCTCTTTGCTTGCTCGACGGTGGTGACGAGATCGAGAACAGAGTTTATACGATGCCGACGGAAGCCTGCCATCTCTTCGGGGAAGGTACGATGACGCTGAAGCCACCATTCCAAGCACCGTTCCATGCAAAGAAGAATCAGTTCTATGGCTTGTATTAATGATATTCTGTTTCGTGCACTCATGTGAAGCTTCCGTGATTAAAGTTATTAGAAGCAGCAGCACACGAGATGTATGGATGCGCCTGAATTATGGATTGTTGGTTGGTTAGTGACGCTTCATTGCCCTCTGCGACATGTTGATTGTGGGCGGACTGTGCGTCCTGGGCCGACTTCATAGTGCCCCGCCTATATTAGCGTCTAAGGAACACCCAACTAAAAGACCAACACTGGACAGTGGGTTTGAACATGGAACATGAACATGGTTCACCTCTAGTTTCGGCGTCGTTGGTGGTGATCATGTTAGCAACGGGAATTGATTCACTTCTTCAGCAGCGGATATTTCGAACAGATGACCTCTCTTCTATACTGGAGCAAACTGGTTGGTTGGTTGATTTTAAGAAAAAATAAAATGGAGCAAACTAAATATGAATCGTTCAGCATTTATCCAATTACTCCAAGAGACAGCACCACAAACAAACGTTTCAATTATCGGGTAATTTATTGGAACGTGACTATCGTCATCCAATCAGGTAATCAAGGTGTCAGTATCCGTAGTCTTCAATCATCAACCAAGAGGGAAAGCCAGGTCATCACTTTGGAAGGCGTGCCGTTAGACCTGAAAGGGCAAAACAGAGGCGTCCTTATTCTCTTCTCTCAACGTGTTACGGTTCAAGCTGTACGTCTTCCCTTCATGATGAGAACTGCAGAAAGTATTGAAACTCACCATCAGAAAGAAGCCTACTTCTTGAGGTAAAGACCACCGTATGGGTATCCACCGTATCCACCGTATGGGTATCCACCGTAGTGGTAGCCTCCAAGGCCGACACCGTAGCCGTAGGCTGGGACGGCGTGGCTCACACCGTAGCTAGTGGTGAGTGGGGCATGGACGCCATAGCTGGCTACAGCTGGGACGCCGTAGCTGGCAAGGGCTGGGACGCCGTAGCCAGTGTAGACGGCCATTGTGCATGCAACGAGTGCGAAGAGGACGAGGGCTTTCTGCAAAGAAATAATAAAAGGTAAAATTAAATGCTCCTGTTTAAAAACAGATGTTAAGAATGCGCGTATGTAGATAATGCGGAGATTGACGTGACGGTTTCTTATTTCGTTGTGACATTACGTACGTTTTCGTGTGAAACATTACGATGCGGAAAGCACGGAGAAACAGGCAGAAAAACAAATGGTACAGTTGGACACTAAGTGTAATATTCTTTATGGTCTTTACGTTGAGATTTTGTGAGCAAGAAAAAAAAAATTGAGACTACGCTCACAAGCCCTGAGCAGGCATTTTGTTTATTTGATAATATGCTACTGCAAACATGCAGGAGAGTCTAATAATAATTTCTATGTAGGATACGAGACAAGTATATAGGGATACCACTGTGGTCCGTCTGTGAATTAATTCTTCCACCCGCCAGAATTTTCCCGAATGTTCCTTAATAGACCGAAATATCAGCACACCGCATTTAACGTTTCTAGCCAGGGGTATAAGTTGCCAGTTGCATGGTGTCCTCAACCGGCTTCGAACCCGCAAGTTTGGAATCAGTAGGCGGGCACGTTGTTAACTCAGCCACGAATGCCGATGCAGAAGGGCATCGCCAAAGCGCGTAAGATGTAACATATCTACTTACCAGGGACTGCATGGTGTACCTTTCTATGTTCGATTAACGGGAATCGGTGTCTTCAGCTCTCCTGACATTGGCTTTTATACCCAAAGCATTCGGTCTTCGGCAAGCTTTAGGTCACGTCTATACTGCCACTTAAATCGAAAACAAGAAAAAAAAAAGTGTAAAAAGTGTAAAAATAGTTTGGGTGTGCCCGCATGGAAGATGGCCAAAGCAGGTAGTGTAGTGCCTATTTTGCCGTTATGCAGGAAAAACATTCAGTTGACACGTGGCCGTGAGATGGGTAATTTAAATTCGAGGGTCTGCCAAGAATTGAAATGAAATTTGTCGAAGCATCAACGCGTGGTTTGGGTGCTAATAAGGTGTAGACGAGCGGCGAAGTGCAGTATGCAAGTATAGTGCAATGTAGTAAAGCAATGTGGTCGAATACTTCAGCAATGTGTAACTTTCGGGTATTCAAGCACTTTTGTGTCACAGTCACCCAACACCCTTCACGCACCTCTAACACCCCCAAGAAGATTTGTTAGGTTACGTCCTGTTGTTGTTGTGCTCGAGCTCAGGCTTCGTTGTCATGGGTTTTACAAGCCCCCCCCCCCCAAAAAAAATATATATATATAAGTAAAATAATAAGACGTGGACGATAGATTACAGGAAGGCTAACAAAAACTAATTTATTTTGATGGGTAATTTAACATATATAATATAATATGCTATGAAACGTTTAAAAGGATGGTCGGCGTTTCGACAGTAGCACTGTCTCCGTCAGGACAAAAGAGGTACAAGGGTTGCACACAATGTGCAACACAGCTAAGGAACGGTGGCTCTCTTATCTCAGATCCACTGTGGAGCAGTCTTTCACTTAACAATGTGAGAATGCATTGTAATGCTGGTCAACCCCATCCTCTCCTATGCCTCGCATATGCACCACTGCAATGGAAGAGGGCATGGTGGCTGCTCGAAATGAGGGCATTCTCAGGTCCACTGCCTAGGGTATTTGTTTTTCTTTTTCTTTCTTTTTTTTTTTTCTGCGAACCATGCTTCCTTCCCTCCTCAAAGTGGACAAGGGAGCCGAGATGCGATGGAAATTGTCTTCTTTAAAGGACAGCTGCAACGTAGACAGTGAGATGGGGCGCAAGCAGAACCTGTCTTGCCACCATGTCAAAGAATGTCCAGATTTCGAGATGTTTGCGTCGCAGGGTGATTGTGATGCAGATGTTGTTGTCTAGACACGAAACAGTGAACATCGTTCTTTCTGCGAGGATATCATTTCACAGCCGTCGCTTTTGTTTTCTCCTCGTTCGGGTCATTTGTAAGAATAGACGGAAAAAAAAAATCTGTTAATTTCTCGGAATACATCCCGAAAAACACCCGCCACACCGGGAACCGGGAAATTAGTCATGACTGTGTCTTGAATAACAACAATAATAACAAATACACTGATGATAATGAATAGAAGAAACTGGAGCTATAGACACTGATTGATCAAAGATGTCCAAAGATCAAAGATCAATGGAGTGTCCTCTGCTATTGTGACCGGTGTTACCAGTTTACGCCGTTTCAGTTATCGATCGCTTTCGCGCCGATTCGCTTAAGCCATATCGATCTCCAGAGCAGAAGTTTATACTAGCTCTTAATTATATTTTACATCATCGTGCATTTTATGTGCAGTCTACAGCAGGCGCCTTCGCGTCAGATCTCGTGACGTGTCAGGCAAAAGTGATAGTTGATTGCGTAACACGGAGTATCGCCGTAACCCAAATAACCTGGGATCTCCGTAAGCCCAAACAAAAGAATAGGAGCTGCAGGCGCCCCAAGGAGCATCCTCCTCTCCAGCTTACGTGCTACATATCGCCAAGGTGAAGCTCAGCAATCTTTTTTCGGCAACTTCGACAATTGTTCTCTTCTGCTCGGATTGTTCTGAACTGTGACTGCTTGGACTAGTGTCCCTTGCCCAGTGCCCGCAGTCAGCTACCGCGCGAGGCCAGGACCCTCTTGCCCTCCAGAGTTTACATCCCCGAGTGACTGGGCTTTTTTTCTTGCTTTCCTTTCTTCTTTCTTTTTTTCAACATTATGGCAGGCAGAATCGCTCAATATCGACGTCACTCCACTTCACTGCAGCTAAGGGCCCTGGATAGGGTTCTCGATCCACTTCTCTTCCTACGCTACTTCACAGTAGTAGCAGTGAACAGATCTGTACAGGTTTTCAATAATTCGAGTGTGGAAGTAGGAGCCGCCGCATTGGTTTACGACACTCGAAGACTTCAATACCTACCACACTCTTTCACCATCATCACCACCACCACCACCAGTTATCATGCGAAAAGTCGAAATATATGATCATGCCTCACTATTTCCTTTTTCTTTTATTCCCTTCCAGCTTGCTGCTTCCTGGAACGTGTCCCGTTTCGACGCCCGTCTTACAAAAAGTGTCCTTCTTTCGTCTTCTGCGGCTTTTTGTTCACATCACACAGTTGAAGAGTGTAGAGGGTTGGGTCAAGGTCCACTTGGAAAAAGTAACAGCAAAAATATAAAACACTGAAGCTTTCCTTTAATGGCTACAAGCTTTCATGCAGTGGTCTGCATTTCGTCAGGTACAAAAATGCAGGTACAAAAGGGTAAAAAAAACCTGACAGGTTTCGTCAGGTACAAAAATGAAAGCTTGTAACCATTAAAGGAAAGCTTCAGTGTTTTATATTTTTTCTTATATCAAAATGGACTTCACCGCATAGCACGCTGCGCGCCAACTACACTCTAAATAATTTTACACCTTAAAGGGTGTCAAAGAACATGTGCATGGCGCACACCTTTTAAGGTGTAACGGAACACCATTAAGAAATCAAGGGTGTAATTGTATGGAAGGGTGTAATGTAACCTGCAAACCATAGAAGAGGCAGCTGGAAATTATTACAGCTTCACTGCGAAAATACAGTGTTTCTAGTTTTTACAGAAGGCACATGCTTGGTACTTTGGAGTGTCATTGTGGCTATCTTGGCATCACTCTTCGATCACAGCCAAGCGAAATATTCTTTAAAATGTCAAGAATATACTTTTCTCACACTGAACTTGTAATACTTTCCAGGTATACTACTCAGCTGTACCCTGTGTGTAGCAAAAATAGGACATTGCAGACATATGTTGCACAGCACACACATGTTATAGGTGATTGATGTGGGTATATGCGGGCATCATACATATCAGACACAATCACAGGAACAGGCTTTTATTAGGTTGACATTATGCCATGCAGCATACATATTCTACATTACGTAGGCATGAAGGTATTCAAACGTATCACTTAATACAGCTTTATCACATAGTAGTAATTTTGTATTTTCCAGTCATCTAACCTTGAGGGGTTAGATGACAGTGTACCAAATGTTGAGTGACTGTGCGTTTGGTCTTTATATCACAACTTGTATCACAAGCTTAAGTTCTGAGTACCACAAGCACTCCAACACTGCACAGGAACAGGAATACATTTAGCCTGTGTAATGGAGCCTGTCCCACCTCCAAATACACCCTCTGTTGCACCCTCATCACACCCTCCTGACAATGTCTCATAAAAGGGTGTAATTCACTATAGTTACACCCTCGAAAATTTTCAAGCCTAGGTTCTAGGGTGTAAAATAGGTGTAATACATGAGAATACACCAATTTTACACCTTTAAAGGTGTGAAAATATTTAGAGTGTATTGCCACGAATGATAGGGTTATATCGCTTCTGATTCAAGGAGAGCAGGGGGCGTACGCCTTTTTGTGGCAATCTGGCTGGGGATATAGTAACTGCCACAAAAAGGCATACGCCTCCCTCTCTCCTCGAACCAAAAGCGATAACCCTATCGTTCGCGGCAATGGTTGGCCCACTACGTGCTATGCGGTGAAGTTCTGTTTTTAGAGTGTAAGGAGAAACGGAAAGCTGCGTTTTATTTCAGTTATGCATAATTATTTCGCATTCTTCGTGTGAATTAACGCGACACTCTGAATATAGGTGACATATAGGTATTCAACATAATTTTACTACCATAGTTCTAGCACTTTCTTTCGTTTTTAAGATGCGGTTGCGCCCTCTCCCTTCTCAGGGAGGTGGCAGTGGGCCTCGCAAGCGGCACCGTCTGTTGTTTTGCGCAACTGTTCTGTTTCGTTAGATGCCGTTCCTAACGAAACTCTCATTTTTGAAACATTCATTTTCGTTTCCTTTTCTTTTTTCTTTCTTTTTTCTCGCAGCTTTCATGCGTTGCGGGTTATGGTGAACGCGGGCAGCTCGTGCTCCAAAACCAGCTGCAAACCAGTGCACCTTTCGTCCATTTCTCATTCCCCATTCAGATCACACGTCTTTGCATGAAGACATCCGCTTTGAAATCTTGGCATAAGTCCGCATTCCAATTATAAGCTTAGCGTCTATGCCCTAACCACGTGCCCTGACTCTTTTTCTTTTATGCGACAATATATGCATCAAATGCACTGCCGAGGCATCTGGTTTGGTTAGACTAGCGGCAATTTTGTTTTGTGCGCGCGTTTTAAGTGATGGTTAGGACGTGACAGAAAACGGTGAGAAGACCGGTGCTTTGGGTATAAAAGCAGCCGTTAAGATGGTTGACAACACAGACTGATTTCAGTTAGTCCAACAGTGCAAGATTCATGATGCAGGCCCTGGTGAGTGGATCTTTTGCCTTCCATGCTTCCACCCTTTGAACATGAGGAACGTCCAGATGATGTGGGTTCGAGTCCTACAGCTGGCTAACCTTTTCAGTGACTTTCATCGTTCATCTTCCACCCTTTCTTTGAAACGTGATCCTACGCAGACTTACTCTAACCACGGAACGATAGACAAGCATAGCGATCGTGAAGCTGTCTTCAACTCATAAGATGTGAACGGCATGCAACAAACACTATATACTACGCTTTCAACTGATGCCATGGTTTATCCACGTATTTTTCTATAACATGCGAGTTACAACACTTCCCAGGAAACAATGACATATGATATGCGCGACACGTCTATGCTGTGCCCGTTGACTTTCTGCTAGTACAATTAACTATGTCTCGCAGAGCTGTAGACCATTAGTACTTTTGGCTTGTACCGCACTACTTGCACTCTTTGCTGCTTCACGTGTATTTAAAGTTGCCGAAAAATATTTCCTCACCTTCAACATTTCACCGTACCAGAAAGCCCTTATCTTCCTCGCCCTTGTGGCTTGCACCCTGGCCGTGTACACCGGACTTCCAGCCGTTGCCAGCTACGGCGTTCCCGCCGTTGCAAGCTATGGCGTTCCAGCTGTGGCCAGCTACGGCGTCCATGCACCACTCACCGCTAGCTACGGTGTGGGCCACGCTGTCCCAGCCTACGGCTACGGTCTTGGTCTAGGCTATGGCCTTGGCGGCTACAATTACCCCTACGCTGGAGCATACCACCTCAAGAAGTGAACAGATTCTGGTAAGATGCGATGCTTTCTATGATGCCAAACGGAAGACATGCAATCATGCTCTCTGTAACGGGGCCACGACACTTTCATAACATTTGATGACCGAAAGATACATAAGTCTTGTTTGTTGTTCCAGGCTGAAGTGAACTCTCCAAGCTGACGACCCGACCTCGCCTCCTGGTTTAAGATTGAAGACTACGGATATATTAGCATCATTATCACGTGATTTTGATAGTACATTACTCGAATAAAACGCACGGTATTTTCAAATATTTGTTTGGTGGTATTTTCTATTGGAAAGTCTGCGCAGAAGCTTCCAAGAGTGCATTGATAGCGTGGCCCGTTCTACATACTACATAGTAGCTTCATTTTCCCTCTTTAAAAAACAGACAAGCAGGGCCGGCTCTATACGGGAGTGAGCAACTGGCCACTCCCTCGAGCCCGCCTAAAGGGGCGCAAAAGAGACATCATTCGGGAAGCAAGAATATGGGGGTCTTCTCCCCCCGGAAGGTGCAAAGCAGATGCCGATAGTGCACACAAGTATGCATGCACACTTATTTGCTTTCGTATATGAGGATTTGTAGGAATCCACATGCGATCCCATAGCGTAAAGTCTTGATCTTCTTCTAACGATTACTTTCAATGCACGAACTGTCGCATGAACTTTAAGCTGGTCAAGTGCACTACCCGGGGAAGTTGCTTTACTAAGGTACACTGCGCCCCACTGCGGTTTGCTCAGAGCAGCTCCCTAGTTTCTCTGCCTTGACTTATTTACATGATTAATACAGTCGAACGGCTTCATTGAGAGCTTTGTTAAGTGCGTTCTTTGACAAATTCTGTCATTTTTCTGTATCGGTTAATTCTGTCAGTTGTGCCATCTGAGGTTTTGGTTAGTCAATGAAGCCTGGACTACTTGCAGGCTTGCACGATGCTTCCCTTAGCTACGTGGACATAAAGAGTCCCGGTGTCGTCTCTGTTGTCAAATCGCCACACGCGATTACAGGATTACAGATCTGGATCACATTCGCCATACGCGATTACAGATCTGGATTACAGAAAGGTGTTTTCCAACGCGGCAGAAGGAAGTCCCATGGAAACGCTGGCTGTGATTGGAGGACTCCTTGTCGAAAAGACGACGAAACGATTTTGACATTGATGCCAGAAATAAGAGGCGATACCGCCAATCAGGGCTTTTCCAGGTTACAAATTTATTCGATACTCTAGACACATTACATCCGGTTTAGAGATCTGTCTAAAAACACTAGAAACACGAATTCATATCCTTTGGTTTGATGGAAGAAAATATTAAAATCTAGAGAGCGCGACGCCCTGAAAAAGACTGGAATTTTCACGTAATAGACCTCTACCTGCTTGTAAACAAATGACGTCACAGTGCTCGACAGCGCCACGAATTTGGTAGAGTTGAACTACGTTTAAAGCTCTGGCGATAGAGGTCGCGCCCGAAAGCCACAGTCTTGAGGGGATTACGATTGTCTCTGAAAGGGACGCGACATTCGGTCCTACTTTTCTTTCAATAGGAGGCAGCGAACAAATGCCCATTCGTGGAACCCAGCCCTCCCCTTCCGATTCGTTTCGGTTTCGGTCTGTCTACCAACGTCATGATGACGTTTGTCGGGTAGAGGTTTATTCGAAGAAGACAAAGTAAACGAAGGAAGGGGAACAAAAAGCGGTAGACAGAAATCACTTTCATTGCAACAGTAAATCCACCAACTTGGTGTCTGCAAACGAACGCCCGTAGAACTTGCAGGGGTTTGATCGGACCCCGGGGACGTTAATCGCGTCATGAGGCCTTTGGACGCGAATAGTGTCGACCGCGCTGTGCTGCCTATATAGTGAGGCGGCCATATCCTTGTATCAGACTCCTCAGTGATGTTACAGAGTGGACACTGCAGTCGATGACTCCAAGGCCATTAGAAAGTCCCTGAGTTGGTGGGATTGGACCTCCCCACAGCCACTACTGTTTGAGTTCTTCCCTCGGTTTTCCGCGGGCCTTCGAGACAAATTCCGGCAGTACGTCCTGGGAGGCAACTTAAGTTACAAGTAGTCACTTACTGAACAATTAATTAATTATATATTAATGTTTCTCATTGAGCAACCTTCATGGTGAATACCAGACGGCGACAGGCGGCGAACGAAGATGCGACTAGTTCCTGAAATTACTGCGGTAGATAGGGAACTCTAAAGAAACTGTAACTACTATATAGAAACAACGATAGTAACTTCAGAATTTGATGTTTCCCTTTCTCACTTCGAGGACATGTCGCATCTTCGTTCGTTTGTCGCCGACAGGTATTCACCGCCATTCTTCACCACGGTATTCACCTTGAAAACTGCTCTTTCAGAAACACTACTAGTTACAGTTACTGGCTAATTTCTCAGTAAGTGATTAGTTGTGACTAAGTTACCTCCCTCGTCTCCCACACTTTACCGTCCCGTCCCGAACGTCTGTACATTTCTGTGCAGCGCTTGCAACCATAGTTGCCCCTAACGCGTCTTAAACAAGAAAAACACCAAACGCCGTGTTTAATGTAGAGTGGGAAGCGCAATGCAGTTAGCACAACCTAATGGTGTCGTAGACCCCGGCGTCCTTTAAGACACGCCTCTTGAATAATCTCCTCTCCTGGTGGATGTGTAAAGAGTGTGAACATAGCCATCAGAGCCCCCTCCTGAGCTTTCCCTTCTTTTATCTTTGTCTTATTTTTCTGCTGAACCATGCATGATCATAGCAGACTTAAAGCGCGCGCAGGATGTCTACGACCTGCACGCCCTCTACAGTCCCCTCCCTCAACTCTTTCAGCGAGTGAGGTTAATGATCGTTTTTCGTTTATTCGTGACGTAGGATGTAAACCGCAGGTAGCGCCGCGCCGTGTCTGTAGCAGGCGAATTTCTCAGATGGAAATTGCTCGCGGTAATCTGCAGTGCCCAGAAGGGTAAGAAGCGTATCTAGGGTAAGCCGTTGGCCATCTGGGTTTGACCGCGTACGAAGCGATTCCCTCCGAGTGAGAGGGCTAATGTCTTGCCGATTTAAGCGCACCGAATCATTTACCATTTCATGACACCTCTCGTATTTTCAAAATCTTTATTGTGAGATGAATGGTGCTTGGCTCGTCTCGTAGTCTTGCTCATAATGTACATGGAATTACGGTAGGTACGAAAAGGACATGTAATTCACGTACAACGTAATACTTGCTTATCCGCATGTACGTATACGAGAGAGTTACACAGCACAAGGTGTCAGAAAAGGTGTTGAACACATTTATTGGAAGAGATTACATGAAGAGAACTCGAGCGTCCGTCGTCATAAATCCGTGGTCGTCCCTTGGTCCTGATCGTCTGCAGAAAAGAACACAAGCCTCGTTTAGATGTTATAAAACGAAAAAAAAAATTTTTTCCAAGTTTACTTTCGTAGAAGGACACATACTATTGTCGTACACTCTATTTCTTGAGGTAGTAACCTCCGTATGGGTATGCCCCGTAGTGGTAGCCGCCGAGACCGTAGCCGAGACCGTGGCCGAGACCGTAGCCATAAGCTGGGACAGCGTGGCTGACACCGTAGCTGGCAACAAGTGGGGCATGAACTCCGTAGCTGGCGACGGCTGGGACACCAAATCCGGTGTACACGGCGAGGGAGCAAGCCACTATGGCGAGGAAGACGAGGGCTTTCTGCAAGAGTGCAATTTTGTCGAGCAACGTGAATATTAACGCGTAATTCACTGGTAGTTGTTAGGAAGTAGAATTTAAACTAAGGACAATTATGGTTGTCAGCCGACAACGTCAAGACAAAACAAGGTGGCTTGTGTCGTGTGTCCTTTATTCTCGTTGCGCTTTGGCGCTTGTAAAGATGCATATGTACCAACAGGCCCAAGTCATGCTGGTTCCTCTAAACAACATGTGCTCTCTACTTGGTATTCCTACTTCGTATTGCCAACTGTAGGATGGGACAAGCGAAAGCTTTCCCCCATCACACTCAACGTATTCCTATCACACGCATCGCATGTATTCCTACTGTCTATCCACCGCCACATAAAATCACAGCGTCTTCTTTTTCATTGCACACCGCCGCAAAATTTCGTTCGGACAATTTCACGAGTGGCTAAGCGCGTTTTACGGATATCACTGTGGTTGCTTTTCAGAGGATCAATTCCACGGTGTGAAACGAGCCTTCTTTAAGCTCAGGCGTTGGTGTCAGCCACGCTTAATCCAAACGGCAAGCCTACTTGATAATGTTTTTTTTCTTTTCTTTTTTTTCTGGATCCTACTTGAATCCAAGCTAAAAGCTGACTCCGAGCTGAATCCAAGCTGAGTTGCCAAACTGCATTCAAGCTGAATCCAAACGGAAAGCCTACTTTCCTCCTTTTCTTTTATTTTTTTTGTGCGTGTGTGTGTGTGTTCTGAGCAAGCTGAGCAAGAGCAGCTCTCACCATAATGAATGCGCTAAACTTGTTGTAGATGCACGAATGAAATATTTTGAAACTAGAACAATATAGAACTGAATGATAAATACTAAGATTAAGTACACGTCTCTTAAAATTAAGTGTCGATAAATATCGCCATAGAAGCTCAAAGGTCACAAGTCAATAGTGTATAACCAATGTCTTTGAAAGGTTACCCACTTCCCTGACGGAGAGCAAGTGCTGGGTAGTATAGAAAACAAATTATTCTAATAGGGTTCCTTATCAGGGTTAGAGTCGCGGTATTTCTTTCACTATACGCTGTAACCTCATATCAATGGCCGCAGCTACACCTACTCGCGATACTTTTAACCATCATTAAAGTGGGACTCCGCAACAAAATCACCACAAAGATTGGGATATAGCAGTAATCCTTGGGGTGTCAGGAACATACATACGAAATATCGCGTTTCCAAAGCGCGCAGATTTTATTCGGACGAATTATTACGAAGTGAGCGCTTCGCCTCTGTGAAGCAAGAGGGTGCTGAAAGCAACACCGATGACGTCATCCGGCATGGAACAACGCAAGCTTCGTAGCAGACGACAATGCTGGGTGTCGTCAAAGCATCTTCCTCCGGGCGCACTGCCGTGCACTTTGCATTTTGGTTTCGGTTTGGTATTGTCATCATTTACAGATTAATTTGTCGCACAAAATGAATGCGAATGTTGTATTCCGTATCAAAGGAGCGATCCATGTTCGGTATGATGCTCACCTAATTTTTTTCGAATCCTCGCGAAGTCTCCCTTTAGAGAGGGATTGGATAATAATAGGTATTTCAATTTCCCTCGTGGCACAATATACTACAGACACATGGGGTTCTTGTAGCCTTTCGATCCGCGAGCACACGGAACAATCCTCAGGTATACTACAAACACACTTCATGCTCGTTCAGTATATGTCTGCATACTCACCAGGACCTGCATGTTGAAAGAGATGTGCAACTTGACTCGCTCCTGGAATCAGTCTGTGTCTGGGCTGTCTTCGAGCCAGTATTTATATCCTGCTCGCAACGTGCTGACCACTCTGCAAAACCTCGTTCGTAGCAAGTTTTGTTCTTAGACGTCTTCACCGAAATCAACATCCGAGTCGTAGGGTGTGTACGCGTGGAAGAAGGCCAAGGTTGCTTTGGAGTTTTGTAACTTTCCAGTTTTGCGATTTTTATAGATGACGATAAGGATCAGGCTGCGTGCTACACTGTCTCGGTGCTGAAATACAAAAATGCGAGACGCTTCGCTTGCCAACACTGTCTCGTCTGGAAATGTATAGTATTGCGACGATCACGTTTGAATCAAGGCCGAGGCAGATATGCACAGATAATCAATTTTTCCGAGTAGCGTAAGGTGTGTAAGAAAATATTTTTTATTTGTTTGTGTGTTTGCACGTTGGCGACCTCCGATAACCTCGCGAAAACCCGAGTGCAGGCTAGGACACTTAAGGGATACAGGGACACACTGAGGGACACAGGGTAGGACACCTTAAACTGGATAGGACACGCAGAGCACACTGCTATGACCACCCCTTACAAAGCGCACAGCCAACAGGATCATCATCATCATCATCAACATCAACATCATCATTGTCATCATCATCATCATTTCTGAATACCTAGCGAGGTGTACTGTTTGTGTAAACTATGTCTTGAGTTTCATTTGCCCTGCTCATATTTGTCCCTCTCTTTAAACTAGACATTCACTTATAGTTTATATAACTAATCGTTTTCTCTTTTGGATTTCTCCCATCTACGCATGCTGTTGATCTATAATACTCATCGCACCTGACCCTTATCATGCCAATGATGTGGACGGTGTCCATAATAAGAACAGATTGTGTTCGAAATATCGGCGGCTCTCGCCTTAAACTGCCACTCCAGACTCGGAGAACGGCTATTACGTTATTTAGTCAATGGAAAGAAGGTAATTCGAGGATCCTATACACGCGAAATTTAAATCCTGTTGTACATTTCTATCAATTTTGGAAGATCTGCTGACCTCCACGAGTTTCCATGACGCCAGGAGCAGGTGGCGTCATGTGTTGCCTGAATTCTAAATATACGCCTCGATATTCGCCGTCGCGCTGGAGCTGGCATGCCTCTCACGAGCGCGCTTAATGCATTGCAGCCGAATATCGAAGAGTTCAAGACTGGGCTGAATGTTCTTGACAGCTTTTTGACAGTTCAGTTCACCTTAGCACTGCGAAAGCCTCAATCCCAAGACTGCACCGGGAACCGATAGAGCGTCGAATCAAGTCTAACACAACCTCTCGAAACCATTCGCATTACGACTTCTAGAGTACGTAAAGTATAGGTGTGGAACAGTGGGTCTGTTCTTCCTTCCTGGCGTGAGGGCATTGTTGCGCCCTGAAACCTGTCATAGATTGCCCTGCTGCTCTATATGACAGATTTCAGGCTGCATCTGAGCAGCTTCTTCGACACCTTATTAGATTTCGTTTCCGACGTCGAGGAAGCCTGTGAGAACAAACGTAAAAGATAGTTTCCTCCTTTCGCATCACGAGCGCATTTAACAGAGTGATGGTATCATCGGTCATGCATGGTCTTGAAGCGCCTAGCATGACGGACCAGGCGGCCACTTTCGTAACGAATCTCAAACGAACCTCTCTCATCCAACCGAACTTTCAGAGTGCGCACCAGTATCACCCTGAGTTCGCCAAGACGTAAGA
The DNA here is from genome assembly GCF_037126465.1 of Ornithodoros turicata. Taxonomy (NCBI): domain Eukaryota; kingdom Metazoa; phylum Arthropoda; class Arachnida; order Ixodida; family Argasidae; genus Ornithodoros; species Ornithodoros turicata. The sequence goes on from NC_088204.1 coordinate 82,388,669, forward strand.
GCTTGGGGACTTCCCCAGGTGAGAATACTCAGCCTCTTCTCCTCAATGTAGAAAGTCTCCGGAAAACCCAGGGGGAAAACCTCAGACATCACAGCCGGCGACAGGATTCGAACCAGTGTCACCTCCCAGTCCCGGCGCAGTGTCCACGCCGAGACTGGGTATTGCTAATTTCATATAACCACTCCTTTCTGTATAGTGCTTGGCCCTGAGGGTATAAATAAATAAGTAAATAAATAAAAATAAATAGATACAATATTAAAATGCGGTGCACCCTCTTCTTTTTCGGAGTGTGTGGCAGCGCACCTCGCAAGCATGCACCGTCTGCTGCTATCTTGCGTAACTGTTCTGGTATATGCCAGATTGCCTATGATAGCCTGTATATGATTTCAGGGGCGACGCACACGTTGGTTACCACGGCAACCCGCACGCGCACGCTTTCGAATGCTATAATCATACGAACCGTGTTTTATGATGAACGCGGACAGCTCGTGCAAACCGATACATGTTTCGTCAATTTCTCATTCCCATTCAGACCACACGTCTCTGCATCAAAACATCGGCTTTGAAATCTTGGCATAGGTCTCCATTCAAATTATAGGCTTAGCGTATACACCCTAACGACGTGTCTTGACTCTTTTTCTCTTACATAACGACAATATATGCGCCAAATGCATTGCCGAGGCGTCTGGTTTGGTTAGACGTCCGACAATTTTGTTTTGTGCGCGCGTTTTAAGTGATAGTTTGGACGTGACAGAAAACTAGTGAGAACACTGGCGCTTCGGGTATAAAAGCAGGCGTTAAGATGGTTCACGGTACAGACTGATTCCAGTTAGTCCAGCAGTACAAGATTCACGATGCAGGCCCTGGTGAGTGAATGTTTTGCCTTCCATGCTTTCCCTTTCCCTTTCTCTGAAACGTGATCCTATACGAAGGAATTATTCTCACCAGGAAACTATATACAACCATTAATAGCGAAGCCGTCTTCAACTCATAAGATGTGAACATCATACAACAAACACTATGTACTACAGTGTCAACTAATGCCATGGTTTATCCACACGTATTTCTAACATACGGGTTACAACGTTTCCCAGGAAACAAAGACATGGGCATGACGCATTCATGCTGAGCCCGTTGTCTCTCTGAATTAACTATGTGTCGCATAGACCATTAATAACTTTGACTTGTACCGCAGTACTTGCACTCTGTACTGCATCCAGCTTATTTAAAGTTGCCGTATAATATTTCCTCACCTTCAACATTTCATCTTACCAGAAAGCCCTTGTCTTCCTCGCCCTTGTGGCTTGTACCCTGGCCGTGTACAGCGGACTTCCGGCCGTCGCAAGCTATGGAGTGCCCGCCGTCGCAAGCTACGGCGTTCCAGCTGTGGCCAGCTACGGCGTCCATGCCCCACTCACTGCCAGCTACGGTGTGAGCCACGCTGTTCCAGCCTATGGCTACGGTCTTGGTCTTGGCTATGGCCTTGGCGGCTACCAGTACCCCTACGCTGCAGCCTACCACCTCAAGAAGTAAACCGATTCTGGTAAGCTGCGATGCTTTGGATGATACCAAATGGAACACAGGCAAACATGCTCTCTAACGGGACGATGACACTTTCATAACGTTTCACGATAGAAACAAACAGGAGTCTCGTTTGTTGTTCCAGACCGAAATGAACCCTCCAAGCTGACGACCCGACCTCGCGTCACTGTTAAAGGTTGAAGACTACGGATATATTAACACCATTATCACGTGATTTCGATGGTACATTATTCGAATAAAATGCACGCTATTTTCAGACATATGTTTGGTTGTATTTTCTATTGGAAAGTCTGCGCAGAAGCTTCCAAGGATATATTGATATCGTGGCTCCTTCTTCGTATTAGCAGCTCCATTTTCCCCCTTTAAAAAGCGCACATGCATGCTTATTCGCTTTCGCATATAAGGATTTGTAGTAGCCAACAACTCCATATTTTTCTCACTACACCATGTCATGTTATCCCGTAGCGTAAAGCAGCGACCTTCTTCCAACTGCCATTCTGAAAACGATTACCTTCAACGCGGTGTCGCATGAACTTTAAGCTGGTCTAGTGCAAATCCCCGGGAAGTTGCTTTGATAAGACACACTACGCGCCACTGCGGTTTGTTCAGAGCACCTCTCTAGTTTCGCTGCTTTGACTTATTTACATAATTCATACGCTCTAATGGCTTCATTGATAGCGTTGTTAAGGGCCATTCTTTGGCCGAGTCTGCCATCTTTCTGTATTGGTTACTTCCGTAAATTCTGCCATTTGCAATTTTGGAAAGCCAGTGCAGGTTAGACTAATTGGAGGCCCGAACGATGCGTCCCTTCGCTGCGTGGAAAAGAGTCGTCGGTGTCGTCGAACACGATTTTGATATTGACGCCCGAAATAAGACCGAAACCGCCAATCACACCCGCCTGTTCCTAGGTTATAAACATACTTGGTAGAGCGGACAGATTACTTTCTATTTAGAGACTTGTCTACCAACAATATAGAAATTGACGCCCTTTGGTTTGATAAAAGAAAAAATAAGCTGGAGAGAGTGCGACACTCCTGAAAGAGGTCATACTCTTCACGTAATTAGAAGAGGACAAAGTAAACGAAGGAAGGATGGAAAAGTGGTAGACAGAAATCGCTTTCATGATATCAACCAACTTGGTGTCTGCAAACGAACGACCGTAGAACTTGGAGATGTTTGATCGGACCCCAGATACCTTCATCGCGTCCTGAGGCCATCTGACGCGAACCACGAATATCGCGCTCTGCTTTCTAGTCGGGCTGCCATGTCCTTGTATAAGACTCGCCAGTGAACCTACAGAGTGGACACTGCAAGGCCATGTTAATGGCTCTGAGATGTACGTGGTACTGGATCCGCAACTACTGTTTGAGTTATCCCCCGGCTTTTCCGCAGCCATTCGAGATAAATTGCTGTAATCTTGGGAGGCAACTTACATTACAAATAATGACGAACTTAACAATTAACACTAATTAATGACTGTTTCTCAAAGAGCGACCTTCATGGTGAACAGACAGGCAGCTAAACGAAGATGGGACTCGGTTCTGAAATTACAGCTATACACAGGGGATTCTAAAGGAACAGTAACGATACAAAACAAGCTACGGTTATTGCAATAGTAATAATAATTGGGTGTTTACGTCGCGAGACGGCTGAGGACATGAGCGACGACGTGTTTCTGTTTCGTGTTTCTAATAAATCAAGTGACTTGTCGCATCTTCGTTCGCGTATCGCCGATAGGTATTCACCAACCTGACATTCATCATGAAAACGGCGCTTTGAGAAACACTTATACCACTGTCACACGGGTAGTCTTCAACGACCATTGAGATCAATGACCATTGAAAATACAAGTAGCACCACCTAGTGTGTAATGTGTCAACCTATCAGAAAACATTGGATCCCATGCTCGTTGAGAAGTTGACGCGTTACACGGTTGGTGGCACTACGCGCATTTTCAATGGTCGTTGGTTTCAATAGACATTGATGACTTCCCGTGTGACACGGTTATTATTAGTTACAGATGCCGGTGAATTTATCAGTATGCGATTAAGTGTAACTAAATTACTTCCCCCGTCTTCCACAGATTTCTGTCCGTCTGCACTGTTCTGCACCCTTAAAAATGAACTTCGCCGCATAGCACGCTCATAGCCAACCAACATCGCGGATGATATCGTTATCTGCCCTGATTTGTTGAAAACGGGGGGCGGACGCCTTTTTTGTGACAATTATGAACAGCATAAGTGTCACAAAAAAGGCGTACGCCCCCCGTTTTCAACGAATCAGGGCAGATAACGATATCATTCGAGATGATGGTTGGCTAGGAGCGTGCTATGCGGCGAAGTTCATTTTTAAGAGTGTGTACACCGCATGTAGGCACAGTTGCTTCGCGGTCCTAACGCTGTTACTCATTGTTGCTAACATGTCTGAAACAAGTAGAACACCAAACGCCACGTTTAATGTACTGTGCGAAGAACGCTGTAGGTAACACCTAATAGCGGTGACGAAATGTCCGGGAGGGGGGGGGGGGGATATGTTTAATGACGATAAAAAAAGAAGGGAAGGGTTAGCCACGATGTAGGCTTGCTATTCCCGAAAGCAAAACGAAAACGAAGATGAAGCAGCAGAGTCACAGAAAATTAAGAAGAAATACACGAGAAGACAGCACCTTCACTGATCGTTGTGCAGCCAGTCATATAGGACGTGTCAAAGAGTGCCCAAGAGTTTTGCTTCCCAAACGAACCGTGTCAGCGCAGACGTGACCTCAGCGTGTTCAGTAGGGCCAAGTAGCACCGCCAGGGAAAGCTCTCGGTAGTCTAGATGAGCGAGACGGCACTGGAGATTGGACCGGTGACTTTCGTATCGCTGGCAGGCAAGGAGTATGTGTTGCCCACGTCAGCTTCTAGATGACACGTGGGGCAAAGAGAGTGAGAGAGCAAAAATGTCTAGCAGATTTAAGCACACCGGATCATTTACGTTTCATGGCACCGTTCGTATTTTCAAAATCTTCATTGTGAGTTGAATGGTGTTTGGCTCGTCTCGTAGTCTTGCCCAAATGTACATGGAATTGCGGTAGGTACGGAAAGCACATGTAAGCCCACGTGCAACGTAATAATTGTTGTTTATCTGCGTGTGCGTATACGAGAGAGCTACACAGCACAAGGCGTCTGAAAAGGTGGTCAACACATTTATTGGAAGAGATAAGATTAGGAGAAATCAAGCGTCCGTCGTCATAAATCCGTGGTCGTCCCTTGGTCCTGATCGTCTGCAGAAAAGAACACAAGCCTCGTTTAGATGTTCGAAAACGAAAAAAAGTTTACTTTCGTAGAAGGACACATACTATTGTCGTACACTCTATTTCTTGAGGTAGTAACCTCCGTATGGGTATGCCCCGTAGTGGTAGCCGCCGAGACCGTAGCCGAGACCGTGGCCGAGACCGTAGCCATAAGCTGGGACAGCGTGGCTGACACCGTAGCTGGCAACAAGTGGGGCATGAACTCCGTAGCTGGCGACGGCTGGGACACCAAATCCGGTGTACACGGCGAGGGAGCAAGCCACTACGGCGAGGAAGACAAGGGCTTTCTGCAAGAGTGCAATTTTGTCGAGCAGCGTGAATATTAATGCGTAATTTACTGTTTGTCGCTAAGAGGTATATAATTCAAACTCAGGACAGTTAGGGGTGTCAGCCGACACCACCAAGACAGAATAAGTTGGATTGTCTTGTGTGTCCTTTGTTTTCGTGGGTCTTTGGCGCTTGCAAAGATGCGTATGTACACTCTTAAAAATGAACTTCACCGCATAGCACGCTCCTAGCCAACCATCATCTCGAATGATATCGTTATCTGCCCTGATTTGTTGAAAACGGGAGGCGTACGCCTTTTTTGTGACACTTATGCTGTTCATAATCGTTACAAAAAAGGCGTACGCCTCCCGTTTTCAGCAAATGATTGCAGATAACGATATTGTTTTAGTTTTTTCTCTGTTTTTATTATTATTTTTTGTGGAAGACATGGTCTGACCATAATGCGTGCGCAGTTTGAGCGGGTGCGTAGGCGCTCGAATGAATTATTTTGAAACTACAATAATGCGAGTGAACGAAGAAAAAGTAAAGAAAAAGTACGCGTCACTTAAAATCATGTGTTGGTTAAAATTGCCGTAGAAGCTCAAGGGTTACAAGTCAATACACTGTTAAAACAGAACTTCACCACATAGCACGCTCCTAACCAACCATCATACCGAATGATATCATTCTGTGTCATGATTTGTTCAAAACAGGGGGGAGGCGCCTATCTGGGACAAGATAATCTGTCCCAGATCGGCGCCTCGTCCCATTTTCAACAAATCAATGCACAGAATGATATCATTCGGTGTGATGGTTGGCTAGGAGCGTGCAATGTGGTGAAGTTCTGTTTTTAACAGTGTAGGGTAACCGATGTGATTAAAAAGTTATCCCCAACTCTCTTACGGAGCGTACAAGTGCCGTGGAGTAGGCAAACACACAAACATAGAACGCAAATTATTGCAACACGGCTCCGTAACGGAGTCAGCGTCCTGGTATTTCTTTCACTGTATACGCTCCCTCATATCAAGTCCGCACCTACACCTATTGACGATTCTTTTCATAGTCATTAATGGGATTGGACAGTAATCAGTATTTCAAATTCCCTCCCGGCTGCATACACATCGAGTTCTTACAGTATTTTAGTCCGCAAACACATGGAAGAATAAGAATCATCAGGTATACTATAAACAAACCTCATGCGTTTGCATACTCACCAGGACCTGCATGTTGAAGAGATGTACAACTTGACTCGCTACTGGAATCAGTCTGTGTCTGGGCTGCCTTCGAGCCAGTATTTATATCCCGCTCGCAACGTGCTGACCACTTTGCAAAACCGCGTTCGTAGCATTTTTTTTTTTTTTTTTTTAGAGATGTCTTCACCAAAATCATCATCCGAGTCGCAGGGTGTGTCCGGGTTGAAGAAGGCCAAGGATTCTTGGAGTTTTGTAACTTTCCAGTTTTGATATTATTTTTGTTAATGACGATAAGGATCAGGCCGCGTGTTACACCGTCTCCTCCGCGCTGAAATGCAAATGCGAGATGCTCCGCTTGCCAACACTGTTAGAAGCCGTCTGGTCTGGAAGTGCAAGGATGTCGCGGTGACTGCGATTCAGTCAAGGTCGGAGTAGATAACGCGGAGATAACGGAATTTTCCCTGTTACTTTATACGCGCATTTTCGTTCGTGGCTTTTTTAAGAAGAAAAGCTTTCGTTTTTACTTGTTTGTGTCTTTGCATGTTGACGACCCCACCAGAATTGACCACGCCTAAACTCGAGTGCAGTTTTCAAAGACAGAGGTGCAAGCGCATGGACTCTGAAGTTGGAATTGGATCTAAGAGAATATTGAATATTTGAATATGGAGAGGATGCCTCCTACAAAACACAGGAGCCGGCTACACCAAAACACTCGAAAATAAAAATCATATTTGAAGTAATTTGTGGAAAAAATTTGTCATGAAATCCTCGCTTCGCCGTTCCAAGCTGCGCCGCCATTTTCGGGAAAATTTTGGTGTCATGGAAGCTCGAGTAGGAAACAGCAGCGAATGAAAAACGCTAAATTTGATTTACAGGTCGAGCCTCTCTTGTAGGCTACTCCTAATGGCCAGACTCCCTTTGGCATACACTCTTAAAAATGAACTTCACCGCATAGCACGCTCCTTACCAACCATTATCTCGAATGATATCCTTATCTGCCCTGATTTGTTGAAAACGGGAGGCGTACGCCTTTTCTGTGACAATTATGAACAGCATAAGTGTCACAACAACAGTAGTAATAGGTCTTGTCCATTTGACGACATTGCCGCCAGGGCAGCGCCACCGTCGCGTCTGCGCCGACTTTTTTCGCGTATTTTTCCCCGCGCGGCGCCAGTGCGGAGGGTTGTCCGCGAGCTTATAACATGCAGAGACATGCAAAGAAGGGTCATACACAAAAAGTACGAGTGAAAATATATTTATTAATGCCAATTGTAATGCCAATCAAGTTGCGATATATTTATTAAAGCCAATTGTGCTGGGAATTGTGCCAATTGTGATGCCAATCAGGTGAAGGAGAAAAACCCAGCCGAAAAACCTTCACGACTTGTAACAGAAGAAACACAATACACATAATAAAGAACATACTTACTCATTACCAATTTCACAGCTTCCATATGGGTATGACTCAATGGCGTTAAAGAGGTATCTCTACTTCTTTCGTCATTTTCCAATCCACACCGAATTTTTTCGCGACTTTTTCCTGTGCGCGACAGGCGGCGCTCGTGTGGAGGGCTGCTGCAGTGGGTGGAGCGTGGCCGGATGGTTGCGTGAGCGCTTACCAGCTAACATTTTTCATCCTGGGCCGACTTCTTTCGTCATTTTTCAATCTGTGCCGAATTGAATCGCAATTTTTTTCCAGCTACAACAGGTGTGCAGTAGGCGATTTACATGCAAAGGATAGCCGTACACAAAAGTACAAGTGAAAATATATTTATTAAAGTCATTAGTGTCAGGAATTATGTTATGACTCAGTGTGAAGGAGAAAAACTCAGTCAAAAATCTGATGCAATAGCATTGAAGGGTTGTCACGGATCAAACGCAATATTTTTTATTAGTGGTAATCACGCGTTTTCAATGAATCAGAAGGGATAGCACATTTTAATCAAAGAATATATTTTTAATCATTATGATTACAATCAAAATTACAAGTTTTATTATAAAAATTCTGAGACTTCAGAACCTGATAGATGTAAGTAATTTCGAGCACAGTAGCTAACTTTAATATTCCAACATGACACAAATAATCAGTTTCTTATGATTTGAATAGCGCAGACACAAGGAAATAATTCGAATCAGCACATAACATTAATAGAGAACCAATCCTCCAAATGTAGAGAAGTAATAGCTACACCATATCAAAACGAGAAACGAGCGCCACATTTAATCAAAGAAGATATTCTTAATCAATATGATTACAAACAAAATTACAAGTTGTATTATAAAAAGTCTAATTTTCCTATACGTGAGAACCATCAGTGCAATAGCAGGAAGTTCTGACAGATGTATGTGAACAGCAGAGAACCTGGAAGACCATGGGACACGAACACAAGAGGAAATAAAATCTATAACATTACATTGGTTAATCAAAACAACAGAGGAGAATAATCTATCACTTTAACTATCATAAAATCATCATCCTGACTTCCACAATACAATTTTCATTCTAAGAGACACTACAAGCTTTACTTTGTTTTATGAATCCGACACAGAAAATATGTTAAAAAAATTAACTTCACCACATAGCACGCTCCTAGCCAACAATCAGCTCTAATAATATCTGCCCTGATTTGTTGAAGACGGGAGGCGTACACCTGACAGTTATGAACATTTTCGAGCGCAATAGAGAAGATTATTCCAACATTACACAATTAATCATTTTCTTATTAAGTAAACAGCATAGACATACGGAAATAATGAGAAACACGATCAACAGCTAATAGAGAACCAAAACAAACATATCACATAAACAACAGACACATGCAGGAAAATAAATGAAAAAGAATCTATCAAAACGATAAACATGCACGGATGAATGGCAGAGAAACACTTTGAACGCCACATGATGAATAATTTAATACAGCACAGAGCTAACGCTGAATAGCAGAGAAACAATCTAAACGGCGCATCTACCAACGTGTAAACAACAGTCAGGAAAATATTACTGAAACAGCTAATAGAGAGCCAAAATCCAACACGTAAACAAGAGGTACACAAAGGATAAATAGTTGAAGAACAATCTAACAAAACAAGAAACATGCATGAATGAATAGCAGAGAAACACTCTAAACGGTGCATCTACCAACGGTAAACAACAGACACATGCAGGAAAATTGAAAAAGAATCGATCAAAACGATAAACATGCACGGATGAATGGCAGAGAAAGGCTTTGAACGATGCATCTGCCAACATGTAAACAACACACAGGAAAATAATAGCGAAACATTACAATTTGAAATAATATATCTTTTGAACTATCATAAAATCAACCTTGCGAGCTAACAATATCCTACTCAGGCACTATAAACGTTACCTTGACAGAGTTATCCAAACACGCACCACAGCTATACTTTCCACAGTACAACCAGACTCGAGACACGGTGGGGTCACTCTCTCCATCTATGCAGACCGGTGGGGTCACTCTCTCCATCTATACAGCCCAAAAGCGGGGAACCTGTTGGGTGGGGAAATCCTCTCTCTTTTTCAAATTCTTTCCTCCAAAAAGGAAATATTCTTAGGACCGGTGTACAGAGGCGAAATTTTTTATTGATCGCAAATAGACATTGGAATTATTCGATTCTAAAGAACACAATAAGAATTCTATAAAAAAAAAAATCTAAGAATAGACTTTCTAAGCAAATGAGAAATATTATCGACGCAAACAATACCAAATGAGAAACGATGAATTTTAATGTATTTCAGATCAGACAAAACTATTAGGCATACATTATTCTCAACTCACAAATATCATTCGATTGAATATCTGAAGCAAAGAGAGAAAGTCAAATTTATTCAATGATACAAACAATACTCGTTCGAAAACGAGAATCAAATTTAATTACATCGTTTTATGTTAACTTTGCAATACACGCAGAAGTCGCAAACAACTCATCTGAAATGCAAATTATTGTGTTTGCTATAGCGGAAATCAACGCACACAACTAGTAGAATATTTTTATTAATATCAATCGAGTGATCATCTGAAACAAAGTCAAAAGCAGTAATTAATTTAGGCAAACATTTTTTCATAATCACACAGCGCAAATATACATCACAGAAACATGTCTTTTTTCATTCAGGACCCACTAGTGGAAACGAAGTGAGAGAGTTCCCGTACACATTCGTTAAGGTTACGCCCGCAGGGAGTAGGGGAATCCAAACAACGGTCTATGTATTCAAAGCCATAAAATCGCTCCTACAAGTCAAGTTAGGGAAGGAGGGTCTCTTGCGCTGTCTTGTACATAGAATCACTGAAAGCAAACGTTTTTCCTTTACACATCACATCTTTTTTGTGAATTGACTTTCATAATTCTAACGCCAGGTGGAAGATTATGAACCTGATAATAAAATTTTAATAAATAAAATTAGCACCAATATGATTTAATTAAATGTCGAGGCGCACTACAAAACAGAACAGACAATTGCTATACATTGAAGAGATGGACGGATTTTGTACTCGTTACCATACGTCATGGGAGGACCTGATAAAAAGCTGCTTCGAAAAGGAGGAGCCGCGAAACGATTCATTTATCGCTGCATTTCAATACGTCCTAGACATGGTCGTATTCGGAGATATGGCACAAATTATGGAATTCAAGATGCGAGAACTTGTATGCCGAATCTACAATAGTTATAAAAATATTTGCACGTCATCATCGGAAGGACCACTTGGGTTGATGGTGGAGTTTTTGAGGTTTGCTAACGAAGAATTGAAATACACTAGACCAAATGTAATTGTAATCATTGCAATGGGTATTGCATTAATCAAGAAAGCAATCAGATCAAATTATCATATACAAGCAGTCTATATCGCACGATTCATTACGGATTTGTTGAAATTACACCTAACGGTTGAAATGGAAAGTACATAAAAAATCTTATCACGTGATATATTCCACTAGAGCCTCTACACATTTATTTTATTCTACCAGTCAAGGATGTCGAATGAACAGAAGTTCAATATTGTCGTGCAAGGTCTGATGTATCATCACTTATTGAAACTCAACAAACATATCAATTGTGGTGGGCCACCGGACGATTTTCATCTAATACTCTCTTGTACGCCATTCAAGAATCTTCATACAAAGAAAGGAAGCATCAATAAGAGACTGTGCAAATTCGTCGCAACAAAGAGCAAGTTGTTGAAGCAATACAAACACGGCGACAACATATCACCTGCGTTAATCAACGCTGGATTCAAGCGCCCAATAATCAGAATAAATTACTTGATGTCTTCGGAATTCATCAATCAAGACAACAAACGAAAACTTCGGAGTTTGGAATAGAATTGTAATTTATCGAAATAAACAAGTGTATAATTGAAATAATAATTGTATTCTTTGTCATAATTCTAATGTATTCTACACAGCGCAACGAAAACAGCTTATGACTAGATTGAAGATTGCTAAGGAGACACTACATACAAGGATCTTCGCATGGAATCAGCGCTGGCAATCAAAGAGATTTTTTTACACGACCACACTCTATACAACACCGACACCCGAAGGAAAGAATTGTAGAAGAATCGATAATAGAAATTTAGAGGCATGTTACATCAATCTTTGTTTACAAAGAGGATCACTAATATTTTGCGAAAGCTTATTTTACGAATTAAATTGCACAGTGTATATATTTTCTCAGACTATTGGGCAGTTGACAATACTATATTGAAAGCAATCTATTATCAAATGACGCGAAGGTGGAGTCTACAATTCTAATCATCATAACATGCGGCACACAATTCCAATAATATTTTGGGAGAATCGAATCACGCAACTGTCATCAGAAATGTTTAACTAATGAAGATGAGCACTATGCATAAGATATGTAATTATAATAAGTAAATATTCCTTTTGCAAACATAACCAAAGCAGCACACATAAACGTAGCTTCAATTCACAGAATGTACCCGAGGTTTTTAATTAGCCATACTGAAAAACTATGACTCTATTCGATATGTCACGGCATATGAGGCACTACAAATGGAAGGACATACATTAATTTTAGAAGATTTTAGCTCATAATGAATCAAAACGCAATCTCCAACACCAAAGGTTCGTGTTTAAATTTTCAAAGTCAAAACTGAACACTCTTTCTTACAATTTTTTTTAAGATGTAGATTAAAAAGCTGTCTATATAGTCACACACTGTATACAAGATATTTGTTTGTACATTAATTGATAAAATTTATCAGATCACATTCCGGAGCAGTGGAGACTATCAGTAAGTGTTTAATTAAAACTGCTGCCGCAATTTACGAACTGAGTTGTAGAAAGAGTAATTTCACAGCTTTAGCTGGCTCACTTTGATACGCGAAGGTTTTAAGAACTCTTTTGCGATGACAAAGAATTTAATCGAGTGTATTGATGTTTTCTATATACTCTATAACGTAATGTGAATTCTCCACGACGTGGATAGTAAAAGTTACGAATATTTTTCGAACAAATTTACTTAAAACTCGGAGAAAGGGTCACCCGCGTCGTCGAATGCGTTTCGGCAACACGCCGGACAGCGTTTCCCGGACACCCTTCCGAAACCGAACGCGATTCGGCGCCCAACGCGTTAACGCGGCACCCCAACGCGAGCGTGTTGCTTTCTTCCGGAAACGGGTTCGTCGACGCGGGTGACCCTTTCTCCGAGTTTTAAGTAAATTTTGTTCGAAAAATATTCGTAACTTCTACTATCCACGTCGTGGAGAATTCACATTACGTTATAGAGTATATAGAAAACATCAATACACTCGATTAAATTCTTTGTCATCGCAAAAGAGTTCTTAAAACCTTCGCGTAAGTGAGCCAGCTAAAGCTGTGAAATTACGCTTTCTACAACTCAGTTCGTAAATTGCGGCAGCAGTTTTAATTAAACACTTACTGATAGTCTCCACTGCTCCGGAATGTGATCTGATAAATTTTATCAATTAATGTACAAACAAATATCTTGTATACAGTGTGTGACTATATAGACAGCTTTTTAATCTACATCTTAAAAAAAATTGTAAGAAAGAGTGTACAGTTTTGACTTTGAAAATTTAAACACGAACCTTTGGTGTTGGAGATTGCGTTTTGATTCATTATGAGCTAAAATCTTCTAAAATTAATGTATGTCCTTCCATTTGTAGTGCCTCATATGCCGTGACATATCGAATAGAGTCATAGTTTTTCAGTATGGCTAATTAAAAACCTCGGGTACATTCTGTGAATTGAAGCTACGTTTATGTGTGCTGCTTTGGTTATGTTTGCAAAAGGAATATTTACTTATTATAATTACATATCTTATGCATAGTGCTCATCTTCATTAGTTAAACATTTCTGATGACAGTTGCGTGATTCGATTCTCCCAAAATATTATTGGAATTGTGTGCCGCATGTTATGATGATTAGAATTGTAGACTCCACCTTCGCGTCATTTGATAATAGATTGCTTTCAATATAGTATTGTCAACTGCCCAATAGTCTGAGAAAATATATACACTGTGCAATTTAATTCGTAAAATAAGCTTTCGCAAAATATTAGTGATCCTCTTTGTAAACAAAGATTGATGTAACATGCCTCTAAATTTCTATTATCGATTCTTCTACAATTCTTTCCTTCGGGTGTCGGTGTTGTATAGAGTGTGGTCGTGTAAAAAAATCTCTTTGATTGCCAGCGCTGATTCCATGCGAAGATCCTTGTATGTAGTGTCTCCTTAGCAATCTTCAATCTAGTCATAAGCTGTTTTCGTTGCGCTGTGTAGAATACATTAGAATTATGACAAAGAATACAATTATTATTTCAATTATACACTTGTTTATTTCGATAAATTACAATTCTATTCCAAACTCCGAAGTTTTCGTTTGTTGTCTTGATTGATGAATTCCGAAGACATCAAGTAATTTATTCTGATTATTGGGCGCTTGAATCCAGCGTTGATTAACGCAGGTGATATGTTGTCGCCGTGTTTGTATTGCTTCAACAACTTGCTCTTTGTTGCGACGAATTTGCACAGTCTCTTATTGATGCTTCCTTTCTTTGTATGAAGATTCTTGAATGGCGTACAAGAGAGTATTAGATGAAAATCGTCCGGTGGCCCACCACAATTGATATGTTTGTTGAGTTTCAATAAGTGATGATACATCAGACCTTGCACGACAATATTGAACTTCTGTTCATTCGACATCCTTGACTGGTAGAATAAAATAAATGTGTAGAGGCTCTAGTGGAATATATCACGTGATAAGATTTTTTATGTACTTTCCATTTCAACCGTTAGGTGTAATTTCAACAAATCCGTAATGAATCGTGCGATATAGACTGCTTGTATATGATAATTTGATCTGATTGCTTTCTTGATTAATGCAATACCCATTGCAATGATTACAATTACATTTGGTCTAGTGTATTTCAATTCTTCGTTAGCAAACCTCAAAAACTCCACCATCAACCCAAGTGGTCCTTCCGATGATGACGTGCAAATATTTTTATAACTATTGTAGATTCGGCATACAAGTTCTCGCATCTTGAATTCCATAATTTGTGCCATATCTCCGAATACGACCATGTCTAGGACGTATTGAAATGCAGCGATAAATGAATCGTTTCGCGGCTCCTCCTTTTCGAAGCAGCTTTTTATCAGGTCCTCCCATGACGTATGGTAACGAGTACAAAATCCGTCCATCTCTTCAATGTATAGCAATTGTCTGTTCTGTTTTGTAGTGCGCCTCGACATTTAATTAAATCATATTGGTGCTAATTTTATTTATTAAAATTTTATTATCAGGTTCATAATCTTCCACCTGGCGTTAGAATTATGAAAGTCAATTCACAAAAAAGATGTGATGTGTAAAGGAAAAACGTTTGCTTTCAGTGATTCTATGTACAAGACAGCGCAAGAGACCCTCCTTCCCTAACTTGACTTGTAGGAGCGATTTTATGGCTTTGAATACATAGACCGTTGTTTGGATTCCCCTACTCCCTGCGGGCGTAACCTTAACGAATGTGTACGGGAACTCTCTCACTTCGTTTCCACTAGTGGGTCCTGAATGAAAAAAGACATGTTTCTGTGATGTATATTTGCGCTGTGTGATTATGAAAAAATGTTTGCCTAAATTAATTACTGCTTTTGACTTTGTTTCAGATGATCACTCGATTGATATTAATAAAAATATTCTACTAGTTGTGTGCGTTGATTTCCGCTATA
Source organism: Ornithodoros turicata (assembly GCF_037126465.1). Classification (NCBI taxonomy): domain Eukaryota; kingdom Metazoa; phylum Arthropoda; class Arachnida; order Ixodida; family Argasidae; genus Ornithodoros; species Ornithodoros turicata. The sequence goes on from NC_088204.1 coordinate 82,404,196, forward strand.
GCAAACACAATAATTTGCATTTCAGATGAGTTGTTTGCGACTTCTGCGTGTATTGCAAAGTTAACATAAAACGATGTAATTAAATTTGATTCTCGTTTTCGAACGAGTATTGTTTGTATCATTGAATAAATTTGACTTTCTCTCTTTGCTTCAGATATTCAATCGAATGATATTTGTGAGTTGAGAATAATGTATGCCTAATAGTTTTGTCTGATCTGAAATACATTAAAATTCATCGTTTCTCATTTGGTATTGTTTGCGTCGATAATATTTCTCATTTGCTTAGAAAGTCTATTCTTAGATTTTTTTTTTTATAGAATTCTTATTGTGTTCTTTAGAATCGAATAATTCCAATGTCTATTTGCGATCAATAAAAAATTTCGCCTCTGTACACCGGTCCTAAGAATATTTCCTTTTTGGAGGAAAGAATTTGAAAAAGAGAGAGGATTTCCCCACCCAACAGGTTCCCCGCTTTTGGGCTGTATAGATGGAGAGAGTGACCCCACCGGTCTGCATAGATGGAGAGAGTGACCCCACCGTGTCTCGAGTCTGGTTGTACTGTGGAAAGTATAGCTGTGGTGCGTGTTTGGATAACTCTGTCAAGGTAACGTTTATAGTGCCTGAGTAGGATATTGTTAGCTCGCAAGGTTGATTTTATGATAGTTCAAAAGATATATTATTTCAAATTGTAATGTTTCGCTATTATTTTCCTGTGTGTTGTTTACATGTTGGCAGATGCATCGTTCAAAGCCTTTCTCTGCCATTCATCCGTGCATGTTTATCGTTTTGATCGATTCTTTTTCAATTTTCCTGCATGTGTCTGTTGTTTACCGTTGGTAGATGCACCGTTTAGAGTGTTTCTCTGCTATTCATTCATGCATGTTTCTTGTTTTGTTAGATTGTTCTTCAACTATTTATCCTTTGTGTACCTCTTGTTTACGTGTTGGATTTTGGCTCTCTATTAGCTGTTTCAGTAATATTTTCCTGACTGTTGTTTACACGTTGGTAGATGCGCCGTTTAGATTGTTTCTCTGCTATTCAGCGTTAGCTCTGTGCTGTATTAAATTATTCATCATGTGGCGTTCAAAGTGTTTCTCTGCCATTCATCCGTGCATGTTTATCGTTTTGATAGATTCTTTTTCATTTATTTTCCTGCATGTGTCTGTTGTTTATGTGATATGTTTGTTTTGGTTCTCTATTAGCTGTTGATCGTGTTTCTCATTATTTCCGTATGTCTATGCTGTTTACTTAATAAGAAAATGATTAATTGTGTAATGTTGGAATAATCTTCTCTATTGCGCTCGAAAATGTTCATAACTGTCAGGTGTACGCCTCCCGTCTTCAACAAATCAGGGCAGATATTATTAGAGCTGATTGTTGGCTAGGAGCGTGCTATGTGGTGAAGTTAATTTTTTTAACATATTTTCTGTGTCGGATTCATAAAACAAAGTAAAGCTTGTAGTGTCTCTTAGAATGAAAATTGTATTGTGGAAGTCAGGATGATGATTTTATGATAGTTAAAGTGATAGATTATTCTCCTCTGTTGTTTTGATTAACCAATGTAATGTTATAGATTTTATTTCCTCTTGTGTTCGTGTCCCATGGTCTTCCAGGTTCTCTGCTGTTCACATACATCTGTCAGAACTTCCTGCTATTGCACTGATGGTTCTCACGTATAGGAAAATTAGACTTTTTATAATACAACTTGTAATTTTGTTTGTAATCATATTGATTAAGAATATCTTCTTTGATTAAATGTGGCGCTCGTTTCTCGTTTTGATATGGTGTAGCTATTACTTCTCTACATTTGGAGGATTGGTTCTCTATTAATGTTATGTGCTGATTCGAATTATTTCCTTGTGTCTGCGCTATTCAAATCATAAGAAACTGATTATTTGTGTCATGTTGGAATATTAAAGTTAGCTACTGTGCTCGAAATTACTTACATCTATCAGGTTCTGAAGTCTCAGAATTTTTATAATAAAACTTGTAATTTTGATTGTAATCATAATGATTAAAAATATATTCTTTGATTAAAATGTGCTATCCCTTCTGATTCATTGAAAACGCGTGATTACCACTAATAAAAAATATTGCGTTTGATCCGTGACAACCCTTCAATGCTATTGCATCAGATTTTTGACTGAGTTTTTCTCCTTCACACTGAGTCATAACATAATTCCTGACACTAATGACTTTAATAAATATATTTTCACTTGTACTTTTGTGTACGGCTATCCTTTGCATGTAAATCGCCTACTGCACACCTGTTGTAGCTGGAAAAAAATTGCGATTCAATTCGGCACAGATTGAAAAATGACGAAAGAAGTCGGCCCAGGATGAAAAATGTTAGCTGGTAAGCGCTCACGCAACCATCCGGCCACGCTCCACCCACTGCAGCAGCCCTCCACACGAGCGCCGCCTGTCGCGCACAGGAAAAAGTCGCGAAAAAATTCGGTGTGGATTGGAAAATGACGAAAGAAGTAGAGATACCTCTTTAACGCCATTGAGTCATACCCATATGGAAGCTGTGAAATTGGTAATGAGTAAGTATGTTCTTTATTATGTGTATTGTGTTTCTTCTGTTACAAGTCGTGAAGGTTTTTCGGCTGGGTTTTTCTCCTTCACCTGATTGGCATCACAATTGGCACAATTCCCAGCACAATTGGCTTTAATAAATATATCGCAACTTGATTGGCATTACAATTGGCATTAATAAATATATTTTCACTCGTACTTTTTGTGTATGACCCTTCTTTGCATGTCTCTGCATGTTATAAGCTCGCGGACAACCCTCCGCACTGGCGCCGCGCGGGGAAAAATACGCGAAAAAAGTCGGCGCAGACGCGACGGTGGCGCTGCCCTGGCGGCAATGTCGTCAAATGGACAAGACCTATTACTACTAACAACAACAACTTTATTTTTTGCTTTGGAGAGTGAGGAGGTTCATCGCCAGAGGCGATACTCTACCCCATTGTTGGTGGGGAATAAAATAACGAGCCCCTTCACAATAACGATCGAAGTCCGATGGCGTCCAGAAATGTCAGAAGAGCTTTGAGCGCAGAGCGTTGCTGGGCTGGATCAGGCCAGGGACCAAGAAATTCCGATATGGAGAAGGGGCGAGAGTCCAGCTGACGAAGAGACTCGGAGAGTGTGGTTCGGGAAGGTTGGTAGGGGGAGCAATGAAGAAGAATATGCTCCAGATCCTCAAGAATACCACAGTGGGAGCAGGTGGGAGAGTCAACTTGTCTCAAGCGGTAACGCCACTTAGCTGTAGGAGGAGGAGGAGGAGGAGTGTCGTTGGGAGGAACCCGAGAGGTCTGCCTGCCTGATTAGGCGGCATGTTTCTCGGGAAGGGAAAGGTGGTGGAGAGGAGGAGAGGAAAGGGTGAAGTGGAAGACCGAGCGGAATCCGCTCGGGGGGAGGATAGCTGCGTCCATGGGCCGACTTCAGGGGAACTGTGCCGGCATACGCCTATTACACATCTGAGGGAAACCCAGGAAAAACCCCAGACGGCACAGCCGGCCCGCGGATTCGAACCGCGGACCTCCCAGTCTCCAAGCGCACGCGTTACCGCTGCGCCACCGGAGCTGGTGCCACTTAGCTGTAAAGGCCACATCGAGGCGCATTCGGTGGACCAATGCGGCATCTTGACGACAGGTGTTTCGTGGCATGCGGAAAGCGAGCGTTGGATCAACTCTGCTCAACATAGAGGGGGAAGAATGTCGGTTGTCCATTGGCGGGAAGCCAGGGGTGTCACTAGGCGTCGCAGAATTGAACGGCGGTCTCCTCTCAGCAGAACAATACTGGTCCTTTTCCGACACGAGAGTGCTGCTTCTGCGGTGCCGTTGGCCTGCTCGGGCCCCACGACACCACAATGGGCTGGAACCCTCTGGAGAACTAGCCTGTGGCCTGCTGCGTAGATAGCGTGGTAAGCCATTAACAGATCTGTGACTAGGGGTGCGGATAGGCCTCGTATGCCGGAATTTTCAATTGCTTGAAGTGCAGATTTGGAGTCTGCGAAGACTGCCCATTCCCGCGGAGTAAAATCAGCGATGTGTATAATTGTCACAAAAATGGCGTACGCCTCCTGTTTTCAACAAATCAGGGCAGATAACGATATCATTCGAGATGATGGTTGGCTAGCAGCGTGCTATGCAGTGAAGTTCATTTTTAAGAGTGCAGGGCCCTACGTTCCATTCGGGCTCGACCAGGGTTGCGGAATGGTATCACCCGTTCCATTCCAATTCCATTCCGAGGAATGGAGATTTGTGATAATTCCGTTGCTTTCAATTCCTCGGAATGAAAAGGTACGGCCAATTCCCGCTCCTGGAATGGCTTATAGCCGATAACCGTACCGGCTAGCCCAGCAGTGCTATAGAGGAGATTCACATTACCCAGCACGGAAAAAGCACGAAGACAATGTTATTTTGCTCTTGACCGTATGCATGTGCGATGCGTGTGCGCAAATGGCACGAGGGCAGAAACCAGCGGGTTGAAACCAAAAACTACCACCGGGGCACCCAGACCATTCCATTCCAATTCCATTCCATTCCTGCGAAGAAATGCATGATTCCGTTCCCATTTCATAGGACAGTTTTCGGAATTATTCCATTCCAATTCCATTCCGCGTTCTGATAAATCTGGAATGATTCCCGATTCATTCCAAATCTGGAGTGGGAACTCCGCAACCCTGCACTATTAAAACTGAACTTCACCGCATAGCACGCTCCTACACTCTTAAAAATGAACTTCACCACATAGCACGCTCCTAGCCAACTATCACCCCGAATGACAACGTTCTCGCCCCTGATTTGTTGAAAACGGGAGGAGGAGCCTATTTTGTGCCGTGCATAATGGCACAAAATAGGCTCCTCCTCCCGTTTTCAACAAATCAGGGGCGAGAACGTTGTCATTCGGGGTGATGGTTGGCTAGGAGCGTGCTATGTGGTGAAGTTCAATTCTAAGAGTGTAGTCAACCATCATTCCGAATAATATCATTCTGTGTCATGATTTGTCCAAAACAGGGGGGAGGCGCCTATCTGGGACAAGATAATCTGTCCCATGTGGGCGCCTCCTCCCATTTTCAACAAATCAGTACACACAGTCATATCATTCGGAAGGATGGTTGGCTAGGAGCATGCTATGTGGCGAAGTTCTGTGCTCTCGACCACCATCAGTGAAAGGGACATGATCGCCATAATCCAATCACTCGCACCCTTCACTGTAACACGATGCCACGTGTTTTGATGCCGAATCTAATAATGGTTTCCACACCCTAGACATGGAGAGAAGCAAGTCTATAGATTATTGCTCTTTATACAAAGTGGCCAGCAGTGTTTCCTGACAGTTTCTCCGTCTCGTGCTCCATGACCCCAACCTTGAACTCCCACATAGCAAGCACTATCGTTACGTTTGTAGTTGGCGTGCTCCAACACTATTTCTATGTATAAATACCAGAGCCCGAGGTGACCCTTTTGACCTACACGTTAACTCCATTATCATCTCTGTTCGTCTCTGGACATCATCCTTTTGCGTTTTCATCATCTCATCATCGGATTGAACTTTCTGTATTAAGTGTACTGTGGTAGCCAGTTTGACTTCGTCGAAACTCACATCCCCATTTTTTTCTTTATTCACATCACATCACATCCGAGGTGACTCGTTACAAGTACAACTCGTTACTGTAACTAAGTTCCTGTTTTTGGTAATTTGTAACTTAACTCGGTAGTTTTGTACCGTGGTAACTTTCGCAGGAACTCGTTTCTTTTTCAGGTAACTCTGCCAAAGTAACTTAAGCTAAGTTCCAAGTTACTTTTAATTCGCTTTTCACTCACGTACGTATACTTATTTTCTTGCTTTCCCTCCGGCTCTTTCATGGCATTTTATGCCACGCAGAACGTCCTATTCGATCAATGACAGTATTCTATTCAGGGAGTAAAAACCGCTGCCACTGAAATGAAGCTGAACCATTGTGCGCCCATAGGGAGGGAGTAAGATGCAAAACGTACGAATTATTGGACACGAAAACGATCTAAGCGTGCTGCACTCCTCTGCAGGCAACGCAAGGTCGAACTCAACTCCTCATGCGCGCTGCACCTGTGTAGTGCTATGTTGTGTCCGAAGTAACTTGAAAATAACTCGTGCTTTTTTAAAAGTACTCCGTAATTGCGAGTTACATATCAGGCTGAAGAACTTCGTTACTAACTTTCGTTACATTTTTCACACGGTACTTAACTCGTAACGAGCTCTTTTTGATGGGTAACTTCTCAATCTATGATAAATACGTGCACACTATATAGATCACTGCGCTCCAGCAGTTCTTCTTCCAAAACAATGGGTGTTTTTTGGAGCCATGGTTTCCCTGGTGCACATCGTGCAAGCAACAAAGCACACATGCAAGAAAGTATACAGGTAAATGTTGGACATTTTATTCTTTAATTCGGTATCTCATCTGATTGGATTTCCATGCTTTCATCAGGTTGTTCAGCCGGGATTTCTGTGTACTGCGGTCTTGAATGCTTTCAGTACTTCGGAGCTTTCTGTCCTTCGTGCTGGAAAATATGGTAGGCATAAGGCAACTGAAATATAACAGGCCGGTAGGTATAAACGGAGGAGATTTTGTATTTAGTGATGGGGGAGTTACTACAGCTCAGTGTAGTGTGAAAGTGCATGCAGCCGGCTGTTGTCGATATTTTTGTCGTATCGCTTGAAAGTTCAATGTGTCCAGTAAAATATAGGATTTGAAATCGTGCAGGAACAAAATCGCTTTTAGAGAAAGCATGATATCTTATGAAATGCCTCTGGTTAAAAGTGAAGTTAAACTCCGCACAATGGCACTCTTCAATATGCCTGTACGGCGTCGTGTGAGCGGGAGCGTGACTACGTGACCTGGAGGAAGTGTGGGAGCTTGCAAGGTGGGGTTTTTCTGCCCCAGCGTACTCGGGTTATTTTGCAATGCTTCCATGATGTTTTTTAGCTGATACACACTTTTACTACTGTAGCAGCAGCGTCATAATCATAACCAGCACCGCCATCGGTTACGCGCAGCACTGCGCGTGACCCGAGCTTTCGTTTTCGGTTCATCGCCATTAACCGTCATTAAACCCATCAACCTCAGTAGAGCCTGGTCGCCTCATTTCTCGCTCTACAACTGGTGACCCGAACGTGATCCAACGTTCCACCATCATGAACGGCGACCAGCACTCCACCAGCTCTTCGCCTCCCAGCCGGCCACCACCGCTTCCACCGCTTGAGGCTTCTGTGGCACCGCTCCGCCTGCCGCCTTTCTCCATCTCCGACCCTCAGCTGTGGTTTGCGCAGGCGGAGGTTCTCTTCGACGGACGCCGCGTCACTTCTCAAGCCTCAAGGTTTGGCTATGCCATCGCAAACCTCCCTCCCGAAGCTGCGGCGGAAGTCCGTGACCTAATAATCCACCCTCACCCCGAGTTTCCCTACGACACCTTACGGGACGAGTTAATTCGCCGTACATCTGCTTCGGAGGAGCGGCGATTGCAGCAGCTTCTGAACAGGGAAGAGCTCGGCGATCGACGGCCCACCCAGCTCCTACGCCGCATGCGCGACCTCGCCGGCAACCCTACCACGGACGACTCACTACTACGCGAACTCTTCCTACAACGTTTGCCCCACAATGTCCGCATGATCCTGGCCGCCGGCGAAAATTCCCGCCTGGATGACTTGGCGAAGATGGCGGACCGTATTCTGGATTTTGCTGGCCTTCCATCACCAGAAACCGTTGCCGCCCTGGCCCCCGCACCTCCCCTCCACCGGTGGACGTTGCAATCAATGCCATCAGCACGTCGCTCCAGCAACTCCAGACTACGGTGGCGGCCCTGGTGAACCGGGTGGACGCCATTCCCCCGCAGCGACCACGTTCCCCTCGGCGCCCGTTTTGCCGTCGCTGCTCGCCATCCCGTCAACGGTCTCCTTCGCCCTCTCAGCACCACTTCTGCTGGTATCATCGAAAATTCGGCGATGCCGCAAGGAACTGCCAGGCCCCTTGCTCGTGGCCGGGAAACGCTCCCCCCAACCATTAACGGCTGGCATGGCTGGGGGCGACAACAGCCGGCTCTTCCGGATCACGGACCGCGTGTCCGGCTGTCGCTTCCTGGTGGATACCGGGGCTGACGTGAGCGTCGTTCCACCAACCCCCGCAGAAAAACGACACCGACAACCAGACTTGGCTTTGCAGGCCGTCAACAAGTCCACCATCTCAACTTACGGTCAACGCTCCGTCACCCTTGACCTCGGCCTGCGCAGAGTATTTCGTTGGGTTTTTACCATCGCCGACCTCCCCTTCGCAATCCTTGGCGCCGACTTCCTCCACCATTTCGACCTTCTTGTGGATATTAGACGCCAGCGCCTCGTCGACACCACTACTTCTTTGCACGTTTATGGAGCTCCAGCGCATATAGCCGCCATTAGTCCCACCATACGGCTACCGTTGCCCACTGCTTTCGCCGACATTGTCACAGAGTTCCCCGCTGTCCTGCGCCAATCGCACGCCTCTTGCCCACCTCGCCACAGCGTCACTCACCACATCGTGACACGGGGCCCCCCTGTCTTCGCTCGCCCCAGACGGCTGGCTCCGGAGCGCCTCGTCATTGCCAAGAGGGAATTTGAGCACATGCTCGAACTGGGGATCATTCGGCCTTCCTCCAGCCCGTGGTCTTCCGCTCTCCACATGGTGCCCAAAGCAACACCTGGTGACTGGCGCCCATGTGGGGACTACCGTGCACTCAACATCGTCACGGTACCGGACAGATACCCGCTTCCCCATATTCAGGACTTCACCGCGAATCTTGACGGAGCGACCATCTTCTCCAAGATAGACCTCATCAAAGCCTATCACCAAATTCCCGTCCATCCCCCTGACATCCCGAAGACTGCTATAACCACCCCTTTTGGCCTCTTTGAATACGTGCGCATGCCCTTTGGCCTGCGTAATGCTGCGCAGACATTCCAACGATTCATCAACGAAGTGCTCCGCGGCCTGGACTTCGCATTCGCATACATGGATGACATCCTCGTCGCAAGTCCATCTCCGGAGGCTCATCGCGCCCACCTGCGCGCCCTGTTCTCGCGCCTGGAGGACTACGGAGTCTCCATCAATGCCGCGAAGTGCGAGTTTGGCGTTACCACCCTTACCTTCCTGGGACACACCATCACCCCGCAAGGCATCCGGCCACTCGCATCCAAGGTCCAGGCCATCCGAGACTTTCCTGCCCCCACTTCTCGCAAAGGACTTCGTTCATTCCTCGGCCTCGTGACTTTCTACCGACGTTTTGTGCCTCGCTGTGCTGCCTTGCTCCAGCCTCTCTACGCAGCTCTCGGCGCTGACCATCCGAAAGAGGCCCGTGCTGCCACTCTGGAGTGGACACCGGCAGCAGAACGCGCGTTCGAAGAGGTCAAGCAGGCCCTAGCAGATGCTGTGCTGCTCCACCATCCTCGTCCTGACGCCGAGACAGCGTTGTTCGTCGACGCCTCCACTGCTGCTGTCGGCGCAGTCTTGCAGCAGCGTCAGGATGGCCACTGGAAACCTCTCGGTTTCTTTTCCCAACGCCTCTCGCCAGCCGAAACACGCTACAGCACCTTCGGGCGTGAGCTCCTCGCCGCCTACCTGGCATGCAGACACTACCGCCATTTTCTCGAGGGCCGCCCGTTTGTGCTGTACACCGACCACAAGCCTCTCATGTTCGCCCTGCGATCGGCCTCCCTCAACCACTCGCCTCGTGAAACCCGCCACATGTGCTACCTCTTGGAGTTCACGACCGATGTGCGACACGTCGCAGGCGAAGACAATGCCGCTGCCGACGCACTCTCGCGGCCGGACCTCAATGCTCTCCATCCGCCCCCCGCGGTCGATTTGGACGGCATCGCCCAGGCGCAACACGCTGATCAAGATCTCGCCAATCTTCGTTCCTCCCCCGCCTCATCCACCACTTTTCGGGAGATCTCGCTCCCCGGTTCGACGGCAAGTCTATGGTGCGACACCTCTACTGGTACCCCGCGCCCTTTCGTTCCCTTGGCCTTCCGCCGGCATGTTTTCAACGCCCTCCACTCGCTGTCCCACCCTGGCGTGCGCGGCACGCAAAAGATCGTCGCAGAGCGCTACATATGGCCTCGCATGAATGCCGACGTCCGTGACTGGGCGCGGGCCTGCCTGGCCTGCCAGCGGTCCAACATCTACCGCCACACCATCTCGCCTCCATCGCGGTTCCTTCCGCCAGATGCACGTTTCGACCAGGTCCACATCGACCTGGTCGGCCCGCTTCCTCCGGCCAAAGGCTACCGCTACCTGCTCTCGTGCATCGACCGTTTTACCCGCTGGCCGGAGGTAACGCCGATTCCTGACATCACGGCAGAGACGGTGGCCCACGCATTCCTCTTCTCCTGGGTTTCCCGATTCGGCGTCCCGTCCACTGTAACCACGGACAGAGGACGCCAGTTTGAATCGGCCCTCTTCCGTCACCTGTGCAGCGCCCTCGGAACCCATCACATCCGAACCACGGCCTACCATCCGGCTGCCAACGGCCTGGTCGAGCGCCTTCATCGGCAGCTCAAGGCGTCCCTGCGCGCCACTGACCACGGCGACACAACCTGGCCCGAGCGTCTACCCTTCGTCCTGCTTGGCCTTCGCGCCGCGATCCGCCAGGATGACTGCAGCGCGGCCCACATGGTCTACGGCTGCCCGCTCCGCCTTCCCGGAGCATTCTTCACCCCATCGGCCCCGGTCGTGCCCGACCCTTCCTCCTACATCGACCGTCTCCGCCAGCTCTTCCGGGACCTCA